>NW_022196912.1:86168226-86185721 GCF_008632895.1 Mastomys coucha | reverse complement strand
TGCCCCAGCAACTGCATAGGAATAAAAAGCTGCCTAAGACCTTGCTCAGGGCCAGACTCCTCTACCCCCGCGAGGGATATGAGTCTCGCCCCAGCTAGCTGGAATAAAAAGCCTCTTGCAGATTGCATCATGTCCGTGTCTTGGTGGTGTGTGGGGCCGTCGCTCCCGGGATTTGAGTGTGGGGGGTCCCTCCGGGAATCTCACATTCTCTGAACTCTGCCCTGTTGCTAGAAAGTATTTGAAAATAATTACACAGATTTTGAAGGGAAGTGAAAGATGCTGTAGCAAATAACAAACTTCTGTTAAGAATGGGACAATGAGGACTAGAGAGATGGCTCAGCGGTTAGGAGCACTGACTGACTGCTCTTCCAGAGGTCCTGAGTTCAATTCTCAGTAACCACATGGTGGCTCACAACCATCTTGTAACAGGATCGTACACCCTCTTCTGGTATGTCTGAAGACAGCTACAGTGTACTCATATAAATATGAGATAAATCTATGAAGAAGAAAAAGAAGAGGAGGAGGAGAACGAGAAGAGGCAATGGAAAACAAAAGAGATTAAAGGTGTGCACCACCACTGCCCGGCAAACAAAGAAAAGGGTTATAAAACAGTTATTAACTTTTTTTTAAAAGATTTATTTTATTTATTTTTATATGTATAACTACACTGTAGCTGTACAGATGGCCATGAACTATCATGTGTGTGGCTGCTGGGAATTGAACTTAGGACCTCTACCGGGCCCCACTCACTCCAGCGTAATACACTGTAGCTATCTTCAGATGTATCAGAAGAGAGTGTCCTATCTCATTACGGGTGGTTGTGAGCCACCACGTGGTTTCTGGGATCTGAACTCAGGACCTTTGGAAGAGCAGTCAGTGCTCTTACCCGCTGAGCCATCTTTCCAGCCCCCCTGGTTTGCTTTTTCAAGACAAGGTTTCTCTGTGTATCATTGGCTGTCCTGAAACTTGTTCTGTAGACCAGGCTGGCCTCAGACTCACAGAGATCCACTTATCTTTGCCTCCCAAGTGCTCTTTAAAGGTGTGTGCAAGTTCTACCCAGCCCAGAACTATAGCATTAAGGTCTCTCTTAATAATATTGCTCTGCCCATAGATTAGTGCCTCACCAGAGAAGCTTATTTTTGCAGTAGATGGTGATTGACAACAGAGACCCACCCCCGTCAAGATGCAGACAATAAGAGGCCAGAGCTAAATGTGACAACTGTGTTCCAGCCCACCTCCCAAGACTCACGATCATTATGTAGGAGGAGGCAGAGAAATTGTAAGATTGCCAGAGACTGGTGCATGAGTATAAGGAAACTGTCTTCCAGATACAACAAGACAGTTGTTCTTGTGAGCTCACGGAAGTTGTGACAACACACACATGGCCCATTCAAGCTCAAGCCAGAGCGTGGAGAGGGGAGGTGGGCGTAAAGTCCCTGGCAGAGGACATATGGCAACTGATAGCAGCTCTGAGAGGGAGAGTCAGTTTTCTTTAAAGGTTTCACAATGTAGTTGCTACTGGCTTGCAATTCTCCTGCCTCATCTTCTGGATGCCAGGAGCTCTTCCTGCCCCTGCATTCTGAGTGCACACACCATTATCCCTTGAGTTCTCTACTTTGATTCTAAGTGAACAGTGGAGGGGTGGTCGCTGTCCTGCACTAGTGGAGTGCTGGGGGTGAAGCAAGCATTCTCAAGGCAACAGGAAGTGGCAGACAGCGCCGCGTTCTCTCCTCACTCATTATGAAGAAGTATGACCACCTTTGTTCAAAGACTGTTTATAGACTACATCTCCTGTGCCTGGCTTTCTTCTGGGCTCTGGGAAGACAATGGTGAGTGAAAGGCAAAGCTCTTCTTGGAAATTTACATCCAGCATGGAAACGAACTAACAGGCATGTACAAATGTAGGTGTGATATCTCCAATGGTCTTAAGGACAGTGGTCCAGGCTAGTGGTGTGTCAGCTGTGTTTATCAACCAGCTTTCTGTGTGGCAGTTGATAAGTTCCCTTATGCAGCTATTTCGCCCACAACCAGTTGAAAGCTACTACCATCAGTGGAGATCAGGTTGGGAATTGCTGTACATTATGCACTATTATAAAATCCCCACTAGACATGATAAACACCTCCAAGAGCACAGAAAAGCAACACATAGTAAAATATTAATAGCTAGGGTTAGGAACATAAGTGAAGCCATTTTGAGTGATTTGAACAATGATTCTGTGTGACCTGGAATAATGTTGTGCTTGTAAAGTAGAAGCCTGCCCCAAAGCAACCTCAATATGCTAATAAACCAGCCACAAGGTAGCTCTAACACAAGCCAAACCCAAGCCAGACTTTCATGTTAGTGAACTAACCTCAAGGGGCTGGCCTACAAGAAAAGGCAGGAACAGGGCTGGAGAGATGGCTCAGCGGGTAAGAGCACTGACTGCTCTTCCAAAGGTCCTGAGTTCGGATCCCAGCAACCACATGGTGGCTCACAACCACCCATAATGAGATCTGACGCCCTCTTCTGGTGCATCTGAAGACAGCTATAGTGAATTACACAGGAGTGAGCAGGGCCAGAGAACAGCCACACACATGACATCTCACGGCCATCTGGACAGCTACAGTGTACTCGTACACATAAAATAAATAAAATAAATCTTAAAAAAAAAAAATGAACTAACCTCAAGGTGGCACTGATGCTAGTGAACTAGCCGTAAGCTGTGAGCCCCTGACTGTGCACACTTAAGTTCAGTGAAATGTACAGAAATTGGAGCTTTGGAAGGGGTCCTTGGGATCACATTGCTGGGCTCCCAGGGCTAGGCATACCAAGATTCTAGGCTGATATTCATCCGCAGGGGGACTTTCAGATTGGCTACTGTGTGACTCAGGCTTCAGTGACCTTCAAGTTTCTAGAACTATTGCTGAGTTCTCACGTGCCTGCCTGTCAATGCTAGCTGCTGGCCAATGCTCTCAAGGGTCTTCTGGGATGTCCACAAGTGCCATCCTGGTGGCCTGCCACAGCAGAAGGGCTTCACAGCCTAACCAGCATGCTCTGGAAGCATCGGAGCTAGAGCAGATTCCCCAGTGGAACCGTGCAGTGGCAGTTCCTGCTTAGCCACATGGTCCGGCTTGCTGAGATGTCAGTAATGTAAGGACTATTATGTGAATAAGCTGAGCATAATCGAAAGGCAAATTTCATATGGCTCCCTAATGGCTGAGCCTCTCCCGGCTCTCCACAACCAGGAAGGATAAAAAAACTTAGATCTTTTATGTAATTTAATTATGTGAAATAATTTAAGAAGTTTAATAATGGCTTTGTTTAATGACTAACTCACAAAAGTTCTGGAAATGTCCCATTCACTCTCATGAGCCAGCATGAATCAAACCCAGTCCTTCTCTGGTGGTAAAGAAAATACAACAGGCTTGGCGGTGGTGGCACATGCCTTTAAACCCAACACTTGGGAGGCAGAGGCAGGCAGATTTCTGAGTTCGAGGCCAGCCTGGTCTACAGAGTGAGTTCCAGGACAGCCAGGGCTACACAGAGAAACCCTGTCTCAAAAAACCAAAAATAACAACAACAACAAAAACAACAGGTTGAGGGTCTAGGTAGCTATGACTGTGTGACATACCAGCAACCTCAAAAGTACTTGGAACCTTCTCTTGCTCAAAGCAAACACAGAGCCAGCCATCTGTGTGGACCAGACTCAGTCTTGGTAGGACACCTATCAGAATTTGTGGCTATCTTTAACCCATTCCTGATAGAGAGTGGGAGTGTTACAGTGGCCATATTACTTTAACCGCCAGTCTTTAGCCGATATGTTGAAAGCAGTGAGCAATGAGTCGTATAAGCAAAGCAAATGTGTGTACATGGTTTTGGGGTAAACTTTGACAGGCAGTCCCCACTCTGCTTGCCATAGAATATCACAACAGAAAAGTTTCTGAAGCACCAACTTATTCCCATTGTGGAAGAAACTGAAGTTCATAGAATTCAAGAGCCTGTCCCTAAGCTTACAGGCACTGGACAAGGTCATGCTAACTGGGGGGCGGAATACAGTCTGAGCTCTGAAATACACACTTCTCTGTTATTATTTTGTGTGTTTGGATGTTTTTTGTCTGCATGCATGTCTGTGTGCCCTGTGCATGCAGTGCTCAAAGAGGCCAGAAGAGGGCGGAAGAGAACGTCATTCATGGCACTTTCGCAGCCAGGCTGCACAGTGCTGTGGTGGGTCAGCCAGGCCCCACAGACAGGCAGCGTTTTTTCCCAGTGCTGGAGGAGGCGGGTAACTTTATTCTCCTTATCAATTTCACACTGTAGAAGATAGTGTAGGACACGTAGAAAGGATTTTGTGTTGTGGGGGCAGAATCAGGGTAAATGAACATTCTGTTAAAGAAACCCCATTGGCCAGGCAATGGTGGTACATCCCTTTAATCCCAACCCTCTGGAGGCAGAGGCAGGCAGATCTCTGAGTTTGAGAACAGCCTGGTCTACAGAGTGAGTTCCAGGACAGCCAGGGCTTCACAGAGAAACCCTATCTGGAAAAATCAACCAAACTAACCAACAAAAAAAACAAAAAAACCCAAAAAAGCCAAACCACCCCCCTCCCAAAAAAAAAGAAAGGAAGGGAGGGAGGGAGGGAGGGAGGGAGGGAGAAAAGAAGGAAGGAAGGAAGGAAGGAAGGAAGGAAGGAAGAAGGAAGGAAACAAAGAAGCCATTCTTATGAGCATACTAGTCCCGGGCGTGGGCTTTGACAGACAGCTGCCACTCCCTTGTGTCCACAGGCGCTGTGGTCAGGCATCTGGACATGGCATGACAGGGATTCTCTGTCTCACTATGTTGATGTTTTAATAGTATTTTACATTTATTCTTTGACAATTTCATACATGTTTGCAAAATATCTTCATTATATACTCCTCTCCCTCACACACACACACACACACCCAGTCCTCCATAGCTTCTCCTGCAAACACCCCACACTACACACACTCACACATATCCACACACCCACACACACATGCATGCATGCACACACACACATACTCACACACACACATACACATGCATGCATACACACTCATGCACACATACTTTTGTAACTATGTCTGTTGGGGGTTGCACAAACACACACACACACACACACACACACACACACACACACACACACGCAGCTCTTTACCCCTTCTACTGACTCCAATTCGTGCCACTCGTATGCAATCCCCCAGAGTATAGGCAACTTACCAGGAACCACATCTCTGATGAAAAATGATCCCCCTCATCCTGCAGTCATCAAGCTGCTAACAGCTAGGGAAACTGCTTATAAACCCGTCTCATGAGTCCTTCAATGTTTAAGAATCAGCTGAAAATGTTACTATAGAGCTGGAATCATCTGGAGGGTTTGGTACGGATGCTGAAGTGGCCCCAAAGCCAAATTTCATGAGGTCAGTTCAAGTTTCATGCTGGTTGTAGGAGGCAGCTTTTCAGGAGATAAAATGTGTGGAAGCAAGCCTTCCAGGAAAGGCGGGTAGCCTAATGCTGGACCCTTTAATACAGTTCCTCATGTTGTGGGGACCCCCCCAACCATAGCACTATTTTTTGTCGTGTTTCATAACTGTCTGGTCCTCTTATGAATCATAATGTAAATATTTTGGAGATAGAAGTTTGCCAAGGGAGTCGAGACTCACGGATTGAGAGCCACTGCCTTACACCTCATTAGCTGCAAGCGAGTCACCGTGGCTAGCCTGCACTCAAGAGTCTGCCTCGGGATGGGGAGGGTGGAATCACATTGCAGATGGACAGGTCAGATGAGAGACATCCTGGTGGCCACAGCATCGGAGAGTGAGATAGTCACAAGGCATGTCTCTTCGTGACCCTGTGCGGCATGAAACGAAGCAGGAGTTTAGAGTTGGAGACCCTGTCATCTCTGATGCTCTGATGAAGAGCCTCCTGGGGCAGACCTCTGAGGCACTGCATTCTCAGGCCAGCATCTGTGTCTCTAAAAGCCTGTGTCTGCAGTCTACAGTCAGGGAGAGATATTGTCACCACAAGGTAGCAGCTGCAAAAGGGTCCCAATGCTCCCCACTTCTCTGTGGACTCGGTGGTCCCGCCACCAGGAAACTCCATAGCTGAGCCTGACACGAGGCTCTGCCTCTTTTTCAGTTTGTGGGCCACCAGCTAACTGCCAAAGTTACCAGGGCTCAGAGCAGAGCCAGATGTTCTTAACAGATGTCCAAAGCAAGACAGTTCCGTCATTACATCTTAGCGTGCTGTCTGATGGTGTAAGGTGCCTTTTGTAGTCTGATGGGGAGGTTGAACACCCCTGGCAAGACAACTGGAACAATTTCCTCTATTTTAAAGCACATGAAATAACCAGACATGATGACAAATGCCTTTTCTTCTTGACTAATTGGGTGGCCTTCCACAGCTGGGCAAGTTGCTTTGAAGACTGAATATATAATTTTTTTTTCTTTTAAGTTTTAAAATTCATTTTGCCATCCTCCTTCCCTCCATTAATATGAGCCTTATTTAGCATAAGTTGGAAACCACACTTCATTTTTAAAAAAAATCACCACACGTAGTTGCAAGCATGTTGTACGAGTCTCTTTGTATTCTTATCCTATCGGCTGAACTTGGCCTTTACCCGGAGCCGACTCCTCCACCTCCTTTTTCCTGACCTAGTACTTCTCCAGTTCTTGCTAGGAAATTGGCCCACTGTGGACCCATCAGAAGTGAGTGGGAGTTCCTGGTACAAATATGAACTTTTCTCCCTACAAAGAGCACTTTCTAGGTGCACATAAGCAATCTCCTTTTATCAATCAACCTAAATACACAATCCCTCTGTCGTAGGGATGCATTCGGGGGCTGTGCTAAAATGAAAAAGTGCTGGGACACATTCCCATGCTCCTTCTCCCACCAAACAACAGTGCATACTTTTTTGTTTTGTTTTGTTTTTTGTTTTTTGTTTTTCGAGACAGGTTTCCTCTGTGTAGCCCTGGCTGTCCTGGAACTCACTCTGTAGACCCGGCTGGCCTCGAACTCAGAAATCCGCCTGCCTCTGCCTCCCAAGTGCTGGGATTAAAGGCGTGCACCACCACCGCCTGGCTGCAATAGTGCATATTTCAAAACAACTTTATATGTATTTATTTTGTGTCTGTGTGCCCAGGTACCAGAGTGCATGTGTAGCTATCAGAGGACAGCTTGTAGGAGCCGGTTCTCTTTCTGTTCCTCTCACTGGCCCAATGATGAACATTTAAGGCTTCCAAGAGCTTAGACCACACCAGACACTTTTAGAAGGAAAATTTTGGGAGAGCCACAAGAGCTGTCATCTATTTCTAAGGAACTGGACCTTCTCCACGTAGCCTTTTTTGAGTCCCTGGCCTGTGCCAACTGTTGTACTGAAGAAATTTGCCAAATCCATACCCAACTCCCAATGGCAGGCCTGAGGAAGCCTGTGGTATTAAAACCATGCAGAGGCCTTAGGTGTCAGACTCACCCTCTTCACCTTTAGCTTTGTTTCTCAGTCATTAGAACCCATCCTTAGGGGAGATGCCACATGTCCTTTAGAGCCTGCCGGCCTCTATGCTGTTTCAGAGACCACACTAGGTCCTAGCCCTTTAAGCTATAGAACCCATCTCCGTAGTGAAGGTCACATGTACTTTGTCAAAGAGTTTCAACGTAGTGATGCCTTAAGTTTTACTTTGCCATCCATGGGATTGAGATAATTGTTACCAGGAGAGTTTTGTTTTGTTTTGTTTTGTTTTTTCTAAAACTGTACTGGACTTAAATATGTCTAAAATAAGCCTCCTGGGGTCAGACTCTGGTCAGAGGTGCTGAGCCGAGCCGAGCAGCTCGTTTCCCTGACGACCATGACACCTGCAGAGAACCTCACATAGGCTGAAACTCATATAGGCATCTTTACTGTGTTTCTTTGCTTAACCCACAGAAATGGAACACAGGACGCTGGGCTGACAGAATAGCTTAATGGTAGAGCACTTGCCTAGCGCACATGAGACTGTGGGTTCAATCCCCAGTTGGCGAAAGAAAGGAAAGCAGAGGGAAGAGAAAACAGTTTCTGAGACAGAAATTCTCACAAGAGAATTCCTTCTGTCCATAATATTCCACAAGGTCTTGTTTTCTTAAATGAGTGAGGATTCTTGATTATAAATGATAAAAAAACATACCCCCAAACAGGAATTAAGTAAATCAGAGAATAATCTGGAAGGTTGGAGAATCAGGCTGGGCCAGACCTCAAGGCTGTGTGTAGCAGGAACCGCCGCCAAAGTCACGTCCTCACCGCAACAGAGGGAGAAGCTTCCCCTGCTACCCTGCAGCCTGTCACAGCCACATCTAAACCTTGGAGGACACCATCTTGAAAGAACCAGCCACAGAACCACACTGGGATTCAGACTTGAGAAGGCACACCCTAAGGCTAAGCCCTGGCCACAAGGCTCTTCTGGTGGGCTTCTGGTGGGCGGGAAGAGAGAAATTCGATCTCCTTTCAGATTCCACAGTGGGAAGCAGGACACACAAAAGGATGGTTTGTCAAAAAGGAGTTTTGCATACTGGCCAGGCAAAAAAGACCATTATCTATCCTGTACTTCCTGAATTGGGAAAAAATGTTTGCAAGAGTCACATCGCACTTAAGATTGCTTCCTCCCCCAATTTTCCTATCACCTTTATCAAAGCATCCCCAGCTTCTTTTATCTGTGCTCTCTGTACCGCACTCTGCTTTCACTCCATTACCCTCCATGACAATACCTAAACAGACACTTCCGGACCGTGCTTAAATTCTGTGATGATGAGGGAGTTTGAAGATCGAGGTATCCAGGCTGCAACATCTTTACCTCAGGAGAATCTGTGTTGAAGAACAGAGAGTTTAGATCCTCTGTCAGAAGGAATGGGAACCATAAATTGGATGTTTACAACCAAGAAAAGCAGAATTTCATCCAACACTTCTCCCAGATCATCAAGGTGCTGACTGATGAGGAGCTGAGACACCCAGAAGCAGGGGATGCTATTACCTGGCTCAGTGAGGTCCTAGAGAACAATGCCGGAGGAGGCAAGTACAACCAGGGTTTGACCCCGTGCGCACCGTCCAAGCCTGTCGGGAGCTGGTAGAGCCGAGGAAACAGGGTGCTGAGAGTGTTCAGCGGGTCCTGATTGTAGGCTAGTGTGTAGAACTGCTCCAGGCTTTCTTCCTCTAGTCGGATGACCTCATGGACTCTTTCCTTCACTTGCCGTGGGGGGTTAGGGTGGGAGGCAGATCTGCTGGTATCAGAAGCCAGACATAGGCTTCGATGCCATCAACGATGCCCTGCTTCTGGAAGCCTCCATCTATCGCCTGCTGAAGTTCTACTACTGCAGGGAGCAGAAGTACCTGAACCTGCTGGAGCTCTTTCTGCAGAGTTCCTATCAGACTGAGATCGGGCAGACTCTAGACCTCCTGGCAGCACCCCAGGGCCATGTGGATCTTGGTAGATACACTGAAAAGAGGTACAACTCTATTGTCAACTTACAAGACAGCTTTCTACTCTTACTACCTGCCTATCGCGGCTGCCATGTTCACGGCAGGCACTGATGGGGAGAAGGAACATGCCAATGCCCTGAAGATCTTGCTGGAGATGGGTGAGTTCTTTCAGGTCTCAGACAACTACCTTGACCTCTTTGGAGACCCCAGTGTGACCAGAAAGGTCAGCACTGACATCCAGGACAACAAATGTGTTCAGTGTCTGCTACGAGCCACTCCTCAACAGCGCCAGATCTTAGAGGAGAATTATGAGAAGAAGGACCCAGAAAAAGTGGTCCAGGTAAAAGCTCTGTATGAGGCACTGGATCTGCAGACTGTGTTCTTCAAGTATGAGGAAGATAGTTACAACCACTTCAAGAATCTCATAGATTTAATCCCAGCACTTGGGAGGCAGAAGCAGGCGGATTTCTGAGTTCGAGGCCAACCTGGTCTACAGAGTGACAGGACACTCTGGTCTGGTCCAGGACAGCCAGAGCTATACAGAGAAACCCTGTCTTGAAAAACCAAACCAAAAAAAAAGAATCTCATAGAGCGGTGCGCTGCGCCCCTGCCCCCGTCCATCTTCTTGGAACTTGCAAACAAGATGTACAAGTGGAGAGAAAGTGACCTCGAGGTTGTAGAGGCTGAGAGGGAGGGATCTCAATAAACTGTTGTTCAACAACAACAAAGCAAACAAACAAGCAAACAAAAGACTTTATTAGGCTCTGTTTAGGCTGAAAGATATGAAGCAGGCACCACTCATCAGTCTGGAGAATGCACTGCCTTTGGGTCTCAACCTATCGGGACTGTAGCTGGATCTGCAGGCTTATTCAGCTTCAGCAGGCTCCTGGCAACATCTGATATTCTGTTCTTTTTCTCTATGATGACATCTGAACTTGGATTCCTGCTTCTACTAGCTACGCATACACCATAAGAGAAGTACTGTTTGGTTGTATTCTGCTATCGAGGAAAGCGACCCTGCAGGCAGAGAGCCACAGAGCTGGCTGCTGAGAAGGTAAGAACCCTACATGGAGCCTCTCAGGACCAGAGTGATGCTTCCATGGTTAAAAGCATTTGCTGCTCTTGCAGAGGACCTGCCTTGAGTTCTCAGAACCCACAAAAGAGCTCATGACTGTCTCTAACTCCAGTTCCACGGAGTCCAAAACCTTCTTTACATCTCTGCAGGCAACAGGCATGCATATGGTGTACTTGCATGCAAGCAAGATGTTTTGTATTTTTTTTAAAGAATTATTTATTTATTTTATGTATATGAGTACACTGTAGTTGTCTTCAGACACAGCAGAAGAGGGCATCGGATCCCATTACAGATGGTTGTGAGCCACCATGTGGTTGCTGGGAATTGGACTCAGGACCTCTGGAAGAGCAGTCAGTGCTCTTAGCCACTGGGCCATCTCTCCAGCCCACAAGCAAGATGTTTATAAAATTTAAAACCCTAAAACAGAATTCTCTTCAAAATTATATCCCTCCCTATCCTGCCCACTTCTTTCCATTCCTCCTTCCTTCCTCTTCCTCCATTTCCTTTCCTCCTCCCCTCCCTCCTTCCTCCCCTCCCTCCCTCCCTCCTTCCCTCCCTTCCTCCCTCTTCCTCCTTCAGTGTTGGTAATTACATCCAGGACCTTACCACATGCTAAGCACATTCTTTTTTTTTGGGGGGGGGGTTGAGACAAGGTTTCTCTGTGTAGCCCTGGCTGTCCTGGAACACACTCTATAGACCAGGCTGGCCTCGAACTCAGAAATCCTCCTGTCCCTGCCTCCCAAGTGCTGGGATTAAAGGCGTGGGCCACCACTGCCTGGTGCTAAGCACATTCTTTACCTCTGAGCTTTACCCTAGTCCCAGCATTTCCTTTACCTAGTCCAGAGTCTCCCCACTGATGTTCCAAATGCAAATTTAGCACCCACACTTGTTAAGGTCTTTCTATCAAGGTTTTAACAAACATACTGTCAACTCATAAATGAAAACTGGTGACCCAGGTTGTGGCAGGCACCTGTAAACCCAGTCCTTGGCAGGCTGAAGTAGGGGAATTACAAGTCTTGGGTCAGCCTAGGCTATGTAGAAAGAGCCTGTATATTATAAAAAGAAATATCAGTTCTGTGAGATGGATCAGTGGGTAAAAGCTGTTACAAACAGGCTTGAGTTTGATCCCTGGGATCCACAGTGGAAACAGAACGAATGCCCAAAAGTTGTCTTCTGACTGCCACACATGAACAAGGGCACATGCACACGCACTAATAAAGCTTAAAAACCACCAATTTGAATACATTTGTTCCATCCACCCTACCTACTACTTCCATACTTTTTTTCTGGGTTCCTGCTTTTGTAGCTTTCTAGATGTTTCTATGTTTCAGTCTTTTCCATTCTCTCTATGTGTTTGTCCCGGGGAACTTTCATGAGCATTCTGCCAAAAAAAAAAAAAAGTCACCTCTTAAGACTTCCTATTTTTGGTTCAACTTTTTGATGGGAAAAGTAGACTAGGGGGTTTAGCTCAGTTGGTGGAGCACTTGCCTAGCATGCACAAAGCTCTGGGTTCTAATCCTATCTATCTATCTATCTATCTATCTATCTATCTATCTATCTACCTACCTACCTACCTACCTACCTACCTACCTATTTATTGGGCATGGTGACACAATGCCTATAATTTCAGTATTCAAGAGGTAGAGGCAGAAGGATCAGACATTCACAGTCATCTTGAATGCAGTGAGTTTGAGGTTAGCCTAGGCTATATGAGGCTCTGTCTCAAAATAAGCAGTTTGATTAGCACTGACATGTTTATCATATCAATTTTGTGTTTTACCTAGAAATTTGTCACAAATATAATGCAATACGTTTGGATGAAAATAACCCCCATATATGTGACTGCTTGGTCCACAGTTAGCGGAACTGTTTGGGAAGGATTAGGAGGTGGCCTTGTTGAAGGAGTGCCACTGTGGGGAGGGCTTTGAGGTTTAAAAAGCTCTAGCCTGTGGGGCAAGTGGACCATCCCACCAAACAGGAGAACTTGTAAGATCAAGTAAGCTCAGACCCTGAGAGTCTCAGAGAGTTGAGATCGGCAGTTCAGCAGCTTCCTACCCATTTCTGTACCTGCTCTGGAACAGGTAACCATGACCCCCCCACTGAGGGTACCATGGCTATCAGTCACATAAGGATAACGCCCATAGTCCTTCCCCATGCAAACAGAGCATCACTCACATCTCAAACTGAGCCAATGGGAAGCACCTACCCCTAAATCCCACCCCACTCCTCATTGTTTATAAAGTCCTAGTCCACATGGAGTAAAGTGCACATTATTTCACTGAGGATCTTCTGAGAGTGCCTGTTTTCACTGAGATGGATGGAACACTTGGGGACGAGGTCTTTCTCCTGAAGCATTCACCTGACTTTGATCAGCCTGGCTGACCAGGCTCACATTGCTGCTACAGCCACCATTACAGTCACCACCACTGTGGCTGACAAAGCCTGGGACCCTGGCTACCTGCCTCATGCAGGCTGCACAGACTTCCTCGTTTCTCTTCCAAGACCTGTAACACTGGCATTTCCGGCTGGACCAGAGCCCCATGGAGCCTATTTGTCCGGATTCCTCCTTTCCCTTTGGGTGGTTAGCAGATGGCAAAGGGCATTCCCAGTTAGCTTTTTTCTATCTCTGCCCCAGGGTTGTTGTCTCAACATGTCAGCTCTCAACTCTAGCTCCTGCCTGCCTGCCTGCTGCCATGCTCCAAGCCATGACGGTCATGGATTCTCCCTCTGAAACTACAAGCAAGTCCTCAATAGGCCTTCTGTTCTGTAACTTGCCTTGGTCATGGTGTTTCTTCACAGCAATAGAAAAGTAACTAAGATATGTAGTGACAGCTGGGCGGTGGTGGTGACTCATGCCTTTAATCCCAGCATTTGGGAAGCAGAGGCAGCCTGGTCTACAGAGTGAGTTTCAGGACAGCCAGGGATATACGGAGAAACCCTGTCTCGAAAAACCAAAAAAAAAAAAAAAAAAAAAAAAAAAAAAAAAAAAAAAAAAAAAAAAGATACATAGTGACTTAAAATAACACATATGTAACATCTCATGGTGAATTTGGGACAGGAGTGCAGGTATACCTTCCCTTGGTCTCACAAGACTGCAGTCAAAATATCTACTGTCTTGGAGTCTCATCTAGTGGGCCAACTGAAGAGTAATATGCTCCAAGCTTATTCAAGTTGTTGGCAGAACACACTTCTTAAGAATGAAAGATTAGTGGCTTCAACTATTTCACTCAACTTCTTTTTCAATGTTTGTTTGTTTATTTATTTAGTGTGTGTGTGCATGCCCAAGCATGCTACAGTATGCCCACAGAGGCCAGAAGTAGCTGTAAGACCAACAGTTAGGAGCTACCCAGTGTAGGTGCTGGGAACAGAATTCAAGTTCTCTGGAAAAGCACCAAGTACTCCAAACCACTGAGCCACCTCTCTAGCCCTATGGCTATTGGCTGGACACTTTCAGGTCCTAAAGGCCACCCTTAGTTGCTCTCTATCCTGGGTTTTCCAGTATAGCCACTTTATTAATCACACAAAGTCACAAAATGCAGTCTGCAAAGATGGCATTTTAAATAATGTGATACAGTAGGGGGAATGACAGAGCCAGCCACCTTTACTACATTGGTTAGAATTGGGTCACAGTTCCTACTAGTACTCAAAGAAAGAGGATTACACAGGTATACACTCACAAATCATAATTACAATAAATAGTAAAATTTCATCTCCCCAAGCTGTGTTGTAGAATGTCTTTTACAACTGATCTCTCTCTCCCTCTCCGCCCTCCTCTCTCTCACACACACCATTTTTAGGCATCTGCTAATCCATTTTTTATCACTGTGAATTAGTTTGCATTCTCCGGAATTTCACATGCATGAAGCCATGTTCTCCTGTCTGGCTCCTGCCATTCAGAATGATTATTCTGAGATGGAGGCTCGTTGTTGTGTCCATAGTTCATCCCTTCCCACTGCTCCTCAGCCTTCCACTGGGGTCTGTCACAACTGCTTATCCCTTCTCTGGTGATGGACTGTTAACGTGTTTCCACTCTTCAGATTACAAATAAAGCTGTGGCGAGTGCTCGTGTGAGAGCTTTCGGATGGATATCTGCCTTCGCTTCTCTGGAGTAAATGCCTAGGGATGGAATGTCTGGCATGTATTTTTAACTTTCACAAAACAAATGGTCAAAGTCATCGTACTGTTTTTATATCCGTGCGTGTGGAATGGGATAAGGGGGTGCTGTTTCTTGCCAGCACTGGTCTGTCCAATGTTTGCCACTTTAACTAAGCAAATAGGTTTGAAGGGACATGCTAGTGTTTTCATTTGCACTTCTAACACAATGAATAATGTTAATGAGTTTGTTTTTGTTTTTGTCTGTCTCTGTTGACCGGTCCTTCTTTTGTGAGCTATCCGGTCAATTTGGGATATTTTGGTTGTTTGTTTTTATCTTTTTGTTTGTTTGTTTGTTTGTTTCTGGGTATTTAACTTGGATTTTTTTTCTTAGTGGATTATAAGACTCCTTTATATGGCTACTGAGTACAGGCATCATACTTGTGTTATGTTTTAGCTGGCAAAGCTGGGTCATACAAGATGTTTTGTTTTGTTCCTATTTATTTATTGTATATATGTGTGATGTGTGTGCATGTATATATATATGTGGGGGTGTGTGTGATGTGTGTGTATGTGTGTATGTGTGCATGAGTATGTATGTGTGAAATGTGGGCATGCCCACATTTATGAATGTGGTGTGTGATGTATGCCAAGTCTCAACTGCTTTGCATGATCCCTTCAGTCCGGGACCATCAACTGCAACTAAGGCTGTACCTTCACCAATGGCCTTCCAGAACCTCGCACAGTGCCAAGCCCCCGCTGCTCCTCAGGACCCCTTCATGTCTTCAAAAATCAGTACCACCTGGGTGATTCTCACACATTATCAAATCCAGCTGCAGCACAAGGTACAGCTTTGGAATTCAGCTTCTTTGTGCTCTCAGAAAATACTCCCCAGAAGATTTCACCTCAATGATGCTGGTCTCTTCTTAACCACCACTGATTTCTTAGCTTCAGCTAAACCAGAACCAATTTTCCCAATCGTCTCATTTATTCTTGACTCTAAAGCCAGAGCCATATTGCCATAGCTGCCAAGTTTGGCTGCTTGCTGGGCCTAGAACACGGCACCCTTGTTCTACTACATTAACACCAGCTTTCCATTTTCCAACTCCTTCACTGCCTAAGTTTGGCTGTCCTGGAACTTGTTCTTTAGACTGACCTCGAGCTCAGAGGTCTACATGGCTGTGTCTCCTGAATGCTGGGATTAAAGACATGTACCACCACACCCGGACTTAAACTTTCCTAGAACTTGGTCTGTCCCATGCTGGTGTTGAATTCAGAGATCTGCTTGCTTTTGTCTCCTGGGATTAAAGGTGTACTACCATGCCTGAGCACACAAGTGTGCCGGACCATGGTTTTGTTTGGAGGAATGTGGATTTGGGGGACTTTGGATCTGGAAAGTGGTGGAATGCCTTAAGTGGGGTTTAGTGGACCATCCTAGGAGGATTATTGAAGACATGGTGTTTCTTAAGTGCTACAATTTGGATCTGGAAATGTTCCCAAAGTCCCATCAGGAAGGCTTGGTCACCCATCAGTGGTGATTTGGCAGTGACAGAAACATTAGGAAGTAGGGCCAGTGGAACAATTTTATGTCACTGTGGGGCATACCATTGAAGGGGATGTCAAGCCCTGTCCCTCTGTGTGTCCTGGCTTCCGTGAGGTAGATAGTGTTCTTCTATCACATGCTTCAGGCTTGATGCTCTGCCTTGCCACAGACCAAAATCAAGAAGGCCAACCAAGCCAAGGACTGAACACTTTGTGATCATCATAAAAATAAATCTTCGTTTTGATTTTTATCCAGTATTTTGTCAGTAGAAAGCTGACCAACACACCATCATTCCTGTAAAGAAAAGGAGGTCTCATTAGGTGTGTGATGGGTCCTCCTTAACATGAGAACACTGTGCCCCACGCAAGTCAAAATCTCTTGGGGTTACTCCAGGGACAGGTTGTATGTATTCCAAGAGCTACTACTTTGACTTCAGCCGTGGCTACCTGTGGGATGCTTGGTTTTCCTGGTCCATATACAGGATACCAGCAAGGAGTCCTACCAGGAAGTCACTTGCCTATTAGCTCATCTGACATACTCTAGGCATCCAAGGGGAACAGAACAAGTCAATCCAGTGGGAAATTCTCACATAGAAAGAAATGGGTGTTTGAAAATCTTCGCCCACAGTACGGCCTCAATAGGCAGGACTCCAATCTTCAGGAATCCATACCCAAGACATGGCCTATAAGCAGAGAGACTCACAAAGGACATCCTGCTGGTGAACAATTAATGCAATTCTTGGATTCTGTCTCCTCAACATTCCGTTAACTGCTAGGTCAATATCCACAAAAATTAAAGGGAAAAAGTCCTTTCACCCTCTCTGTACCTCAGGTTCCAACTGCAGCAAATGTGTGCTCACATCACTGGTGAGGGCGAGTTACTTGACATTTACAGAACAGGTAGAAGATTAAAAAAAAAAAAAAATTCACCAGGATGGGCAATCACAAACTGTTTGCAAACTATTATCTGTTTATTCCTAGTACAAGCAGCCTCCGCATTAATGGGGACTCTAATCCCAGACTATCTTGTCATTTAATTTTTTTTTTTTTTCGAGACAGGGTTTCTCTGTGTAGCCCTGGCTGTCCTGGAGCTCACTCTGTAGACCAGGCTGGCCTCATAAAATTTTCTTTTCAAGACATGGCACTGTATGGGTTGTTCTTTTAAAGAATTGATGAGATATATTGAGAAATTTTGAGATAACGGAAGTCAAGAACATTTATGTGCCACATAAGATACTTTTATTTTTAGGAAAAATATTTTAGTTGTTGAAGTAGCACAATATATACTCATTTTTTAAAAATCACTCAATATATTTGTTTTTTTTAAATTAATTACCTTTTTC
>NW_022196912.1:86167627-86168216 GCF_008632895.1 Mastomys coucha | reverse complement strand
GTAGCCCTGGCTTATCTGAAATTCAAACATGTAACCAGGCTGGACTTGAACTCACAGAGATCTAACTGCCTCTGACTCTCGAGTGCTGGAATTAAAGGTGTGCCATCATCATGCCTGGGTTACCGTATTACATCTGTAGGGGCTCTTACTATTCAGCTCAGGCTAGCCTCAAACTTGTAATCCTCCTGCTTCGCCTTTGCTTGGGTTAGGATTGCAAATGTATTGCCACCAACCCCAGTTTCAAACAGCATATCTGAAGTGCAAGTCCTGTGGCTCTCGCCTCGCCTGTCTCCCTCCTTGGACATGATGAGGATCACAGTTCCGATGCTTCCTTCCTCCTTGTTGACTCTACATATGTAACTATATCAAGGAACTTTATTTTATAGTGAGATCATTGTACTGTAGATTCTGTTTCTTTGGAAGTCATTGGCTAACAGAGAACCCTTCAGAAACTTTATCACCAGGAAATGTTAATCATTTCCATATTACCCACAACTTAGTGGGACCAAGAATGTGTCACCTTCCCTCTAAGAAACAGGAGATGACTACAGCGTACACGTGATCAAGTAGCTTCACTCTGTAAACAGCC
>NW_022196912.1:86122817-86167617 GCF_008632895.1 Mastomys coucha | reverse complement strand
AGCTCCAGCAGCCCAGAAGCCGCTGAGACTCAGTTCAAGGGAGCTGGCATTTCACAGTGGTATAGAGTTCAAGCTCCTGGATATACAAAACAATCCATCAGCTACGCAGACTTTGGCCTGCTCTAGGATACCCTGGCTTCCCCGGAGCTTTGCTCCTGTAAACAGGTCATGTGGCAAAGGTTACTGTCTTCCGGGCTCTCATCTCTGTGCTTGGAAACAAATGGACAATTAACAGAAAGCACTCTGCACAGTTCTGTTACTTTGTACCTGATCGGTGGGGTCTAACAAACAGCCTTTTCAAACTCTTTTGTCAGATTCTTTTCCTCCCTCCCTTTCCCCCCTCAGAACCTAAACCCTGGAATTCCCCCTAGAAACCAGCCCATCTGGAATATTCTGCTGAAAGTCAGTAATTGATGCCAGGTGGAGAGAGCAACGCAACCACTCCAGACTCACTCCCAGCTGCATTTGCTGCAGCCAGCTCTGGCCTCCTGTGGCTCAGCCTCTACATGCTGACCACAAGACAGACAGTTAATGTTTGTTGGGTTCACTGAATGAAGCCGCATGGCCTTTGGAAGTCACTTGAAAATAGTGATAATCTTATCACTATAATTATAATAATAATAATTCGGCAGGAAAGGTGGGATGTTATTTGATCAGCTACCTGGCTTCAAGGGAAAAAAAAAAACTTTTGGATACCTGTTCCCTGAGGGATAAGCGGGGTATAACATTCACAGGTAAAAGGTCAGAGAGGCTTTGGAGCTTGTTTTGTAGGTGCTGTAGGTTGATTTGTCTCTTGTTTTTTGGGGGGCTCCTCATCAGTAAAATTAGGAGCATAACATTTATTGGGGAGGGTTATGAACACTAAATAAGAAGACGTGAAATTCATGGCACAAATGTTACACATAGAAAGCATTCCACACATGCTACTTATTGCTCTGACCATGCGGGTACACAACTAGACTGATGTAGATGGCTTGTGAGTAAATGAACACATGAGTGACTGGCCACACTGGGTGTGTGCTCCACCAAGAGCGGTACTATTTCCCGTGTCCTGGCCAGATGTATGCAGTTCCCAGTTGAAACCACTCCTGGGAGTCATTATAAAGCCCTTCCTTGGCTTTCTCAGACTCAGGAATTCTGTATCCTGTATGACACTGAGGAGGAGCTGGGGGGCTTAGGTTGCCTGGTCTATTGAGTGGGTAGGACCGACTTCCTTTTCACCAAGCCACTCCATGACTTGGTTACTTTTCTATTGCCCTGACAAAACACCATGACTAAGGCAACTCATAAGAGAAAGCATTTAATTTGGGGTCATAGTTCCAGAGATGGGGGGCCATGACTATTATGGTAGGGCGCATAGGAGCAGGCAGGCAGGGATGGTGCTGGAATAGTAGCTGAGATCTTATGTCTAATCCATGAGCGAGAGAGAGAGAGAGAGAGAGAGAGAGAGAGACAAAAGAGAGACAGAGACAGAGACACAGAGAGAGACACACACACAGAGACAGAAACAGAGAGAGACACAGATAAACACAGAGAGCTAGCTAGCTGGGAATGGCCTGGGTTTTTGAAATCTTAAAGCCCCACCCCAGTGACACACCTCCTCCAACAAAGCCACACCTCCTAATCCTTCCCAAACAGTTCCACTAACTGAGGATCAAGCATGCAAATATTTGAGCCTAAGGGGGCACTTCCCATTTAAAGCACCACAAAAATCAGTAAAGGGGCCAATAAACACTGTTTACTTGAAACAATGCCTTTTGTGAATACATTGTTTTATGTACCACAAACAATCCACCTAGAGCTGAATTCAACCCACACCCATTCTTCCAATGTAATGATGAGAATATTTAGCAACACAAAGAGGGATTTATAAAAACATTAAGAGAGGAAGACAAACTGTTACATTTGGTCAAGACCAACATGAAAATTTCTCTGTAAGATATAGTAAATAAATATAATAAAATACAGATAACATTTTTGGATAACATCATTTCTGGAAAAAAATTGAAACAATTAAAACTGATCTGGGTGAGGTGAGAATTTCACTTTTAGATCCATAGGCTTTTATTGCCTTAAAGTTTATAACATCTATTATATTGCTTATTTATTGAGCCTACCTAAATCAATGCTATCCCTATGCAATAATGTAATTATGTAAATACATGATAAAACTTCGGGAAGACCCTAGAAAAATGAAAGAGTATGTCAGGCTGATGAAACTACAGAAAAATTCTTTATTAGAATTATTGACATATGTACAATAATTATTTTTTTTCCTCCTACAAGTTGCTCACACAGAGTATGTGGAGATTGAGAAAACAATTCAGGTCAGGTAAATTTCAAAAGGCATTTTTTGGGCTGGTGAGATGGCTCAGTGGGGAAGAGCATCGACTGCTCTTCAGAAGGTCATGAGTTCAAATCCCAGCAACCACATGGTGGCTCACAACCACCCATAATGAGATCTGATGCCCTCTTCTGGTGTGTCTGAAGACTGTTATAGTGTACTTACATATAATAAATAAATAAATCTTTAAAAAAAATAATTAAAAAAAAAAGGCATTTGTTTATCTGCGGTAGTGTGAATGTTATCCCCCAAAGTGTCAGAATCTTAATTTCCAATGCAGCAGAGTCTGGGAATGAGTTCTTTAAATGGTGACTCTGCTCCCTCAGTGGATTAATGGTCTTGATTTGGGAGAAGGTGAGCTATCACAAAAGTGAGCTTATAAAACATGAATCTGGCTGCTCTCTTGTGGGAACGTGCTCCGTGAGCCTGGCTCTCCTCTCTTGTGGGAACGTGCTCCCTCGCTCCTGTCTCTTACCTTCTTCCCTTCTGCAACATGAAAATGTGACTAACTGGATAATGTTGGCTGGTGACACTTTGGTTCCTCGTCTTCCAGAATCATAAGAAATAAGTTGCTTTTGTTTCCTTCCATTTTTCTTTCCTTTAACAACCACTCATTCTGTGGTATCTTGTTATAGCAAAACAGGCTAAGATGGCAGCCTGAGTTTCACTGACTGAGAGATCATGCTAGAGATCTCTATTGAGACTGAAGAATGGCAAAAAACATCTGGGACAGTTGAAACCAAATGATTTGAGCTAAATTTGGCGGAAGGGCTATCTTTCTGACCTTACTTTTTTTTTCACCTCCAACACTGGGTTAAAAAATTAGATGATTGATTCCCCCTGTGTCTCTGAGACCAGGACACACTGCAGCACATGGTGCTCTGGGCCCTATGCACATGCTGCCACTAACGGGCAAAGGCTCTCTACCTCTCAGTGATCTACTCTGCTCTATGCTTTCCGAGGGGGAGGACATTATCTGCAGCATCAACCTAGTACTGTAAATCCAGCCACTCAAAAAGCTCAACAGAAAGGAATCGGTATGGAAAGTTCCAAAATTGATGACTCAGTGGCTAACGGTGTGTGTGGCCAAGTCTAAAGATCCGAGTTTGATCCCTAGCACCAACATCATGGAAGAAAAGAACCAACTCTAGCAAGTTATTCTTTAACCTACACACACACACACACACACACACACACACACACACACACACGCACACCACTCCCCAGCTTACTGAAAATTGAAATAACTGACCACATAGCCCTTGAAGTGAAAGATCTTGGATCCATGGATGTGACCCTGAAACTCATTTTTAGCCTGTGTTTAATATTTCTTTAAGGCATTTGATGTGAGCAGAGTTTGGGTCCTTTGCGACAAAGGATTCATACAAATCTGGGGAGGTTTTCATTTGTGTGGGGGGAGGAGGAACATTTTCTGAGACTTCCAGTGCTGCAAGCAAACTTCTCACCAGAATGAACACAGACCTAAGTCAGTCCTGATGTGTACAACATAGCCTTTAAGTAGTTGGGTGTGCACTACCCCCCACCCCCACATTCATACCTGAGCAATATATCACCTGAACCACAGTAGCCTGTAATGTACGGCTCTAATATATTACCAACGGGAAACTGTCCCAGTGATTTACTAGGGCCCACGCTATTGGCATTAGGAAGCAGCATTCATCAAAGCTATGTGTTTGACTTCTGAAAACCATTAAGTAAATCCCAGGCTCTACAGTTAATGTATTCACCTTGGACCACAGTCTAGAAGGAATGAAAAGATCCTATTGCATCTGCTTTAAAGCTGCCTTCCCATTAGTAAAATGTGTGTGTGTGTGTGTGTGTGTGTGTGTGTGTGTGTGTGTGTGTGTACTCGCCAGTTACTTGGACATTTTAAACTGTTCACTGGGCTGAATGGCTGTTGAAAGGACTCCTCATCAGCTGTCTCTGGAGGGAGAAAGGTCAGTCCCCAAGTTAGACATTTCAGGGTGGGGCCTGTCCTGGCTTCCAAGTTAGTTGCCAACCATAAAAGAAGCAAAACATAAAACCAGAAGTCATTTACTTTCAAAAACCAGTTTCTTTCGCTTGCTGAAGGGACAGTGGATGGGTATAAAGTTGTAGAAAAGCAAGCTCTGAGGAGAGATCAGAGCGGGGCCTGTGGGCAGCAGCCTAAGAACTGGAAGCTCAAGTACAGACTGTCAGAAGAAAGGAGGTTGTCCCAAGGGGGAACAGAAATGCAGGAGAGGTCCATACAGGAGAGGAAACCCACTAATCTGTATGAAAATTTTAATGATGATGATGACAATGGCAATGGTGATGATGATGGTAGTGGTAGTGGTGATGACCATGGGCTGGAGAGATGGCTTGGCTGACAAAGCCCTTGCCCCACAAATGTGAACACTGGAGTTCAGAAGCCCAGGATGCATAAAAAAGGTGGGTAGGTATGGTGACCCACCTGTAATCCCAGCTCCCAGGAGGTGGAGGCAGATGGTCCCTGGCATAAGTTGGCTAGCTATATGAGCTGAATTGATGAGCTCTGGGTTCAGCAAGTGGCCTTGCCTCAATGTATATATACTAGTAGAGAATGATGAAGGGAGATATCTGATATCAGCCTCAGGCCTCGACACTCATGCATATGCACGCAAGAGAACATGCATGCATATACACATATATGCACCACCTACACACAAGAGAACATGCATGCATATATACACATACATACACCACCTACACACAAGAGAACATGCATGCATATACACATACATGCACCACCTACACACAAGAGAACATGCATGCATATATACACATATATGCACCACCTACACACAAGAGAACATGCATGCATATATACACATACATGCACCACCTACACACAAGAGAACATGCATGCATATATACACATACATGCACCACCTACACACAAGGGAACATGCATGCATATACACATACATGCACCACCTACACACAAGGGAACATGCATGCATATACACATCCATATACAAAACAAAAACAATTTTAATAAAAGATCTAGAACTGCATTTCTTCCTGTGAACCTTGTCTCCTTATTAAGCACTCAGTGCTTACAAATAAAAATATCAGTCTGCAAATCCCAGCACTTGGGAGACAGAGGCAGCCTCATCTACAAGGTGAGTTTCAGGACAGCCAGGACTACACAGAGAAACCCAAAATAAATAAATAAATAAATAAATAAAGTATCAGTCTGGGGCTGGGGAGGTGTTTCGGTAGGTAGAGTAACCATGGTGCAAGTGTGAGGATCTGAGTTTGAATCCTCAGAACACAAGTAAAATATTCAGGCATGGCCATTCTTGCCTGTAAACCCCAGAGCCAGCGTGGGGCAGAGGCAGCTGGGTCTCCGAAGCTCCTTGGCTAATGTACCTGACTCAGTGAGAGACCCAGTCTCAAAATATAAAAGGTGGAAAGGGAGCAAGGAGAGATGGCTAGCTAGCATTGACCCCAGACTTCCAAAGCACAAGTGTGCTACACACACAACTGTATACACATGTGTACAGCCACACGAACAGAACACACAAGGCACACAATGAGTGTGCTAGTATGTTTACTTGTGTTTTACCTGGCAAGGCGAAAGGGTTCATGACAAAGGGCAAATGCCAGAGCTCATCTCTTCAATCTGTTTTCTCCAATGCTCCAGTCGACCCTGCTGTGATGTAGCAATGCTTACAATTTGTTTGTATTTGAAGTATATGCTTATTAATAATAGCTGGTCACCCAAAATGAAAGAGCAGTTCACTACAGTTCAGACACTGCCTTCTGGGTTTGCCCAGAGAATTGGGAGATTCCCAGGCTGGAGAAGACAGAGCATCTCCCAAGTTCAAGGGCAGCATTGGCTGGCCTACCTCCTGCTATGGCCCAGCACAGCCTGCCTGAGCCTTCACAGACCATCGCCCCCTCCCCAAAGACAGACGCTGGCAAGGGAAAAGAAAAAGCGATCAACTGATGGCAGAACCGAGCGGTGTTTTAAATTATAGGTAAAGGGTCCCGCTCTTGAAGCTGAATGTAAAAACAGGCATTAGTCCAATAACAACACAATCGAAATAGCAGTTGTCAAGCAGTCTGCAGGTTTTACGTTAATTGCTGCTTTCTTAAGAGGACTGCTGGGCCACACTAGGAAATGACGCTTTCAGGAGCTTGTCATGCCGCATCCCCTTCCTCCTCTCCAGCAAGCAAACTTTACAGATCAACTTACCGGTTTGCACCCTTCTGGGACAGATGTTCCACCTGACCTCAGATCGCTCCCCTCAACAGTGGAGAGTCACTGTCCTGAACTGGTTAGCCTGTCATTTTCTAAGGAAATCTAATCCAGGAACAGGCTACTAACAGGGTATTTTAGAACTTAGCACATCATTAAAAGAAAACCAAACCAAACCTTAGAAGTGACCTCATGAAGTGATGGGGAAAGTTTAAAAGGAGCCTCTGCTAAAGGAGCAGGATGTCCTCAGCCCCACGCCTAATGACTCTTCCACTGCACGAAGATGGTTGTGTTAGTTCTCAACATCTAAACTTCCTATGCCCTTAGGATCACTGGGAAACATCTCCGTCCCACACAGCCACATGCAACACAGGGTCTATAGTGCAACACAGGGTCTATAGTGCAACACAGGGTCTATAGTGCAACAACACAGGGTCTATAGTGCAACAACACAGGGTCTATAGTGCAACACAGGGTCTATAGTGCAACACAGGGTCTATAGTGCAACACAGGGTCTATAGTTCTTGAAGACATTCCATAGCAACCTTCTATTGTCACATATGTTAAATTCTCTATGTTCTAGGAATCACGTGTAAGATTGTTTATTTACCTAATGCACTTTAGAAGCAGAAGATATTCATGTCCGATATGAGAGGAGATTAAATGTTGTTTAAAAATATTTTTAAGAGAATAATTTCATTTATTCTCCATATATATGTATGTATGTATATATATATATATAATATATATATATATATATATATATATATATATATATATATATATATATATATATATATATATATATATATATATATATATATATATATATTGGTTTTTCGAGACAGGGTTTCTCTGTGTATCCCTGGAGGTCCTGGAACTCACTCTGTAGACCAGGCTGGCCTTGAACTCAGAAATCTGCCTGCCTCTGCCTCCCAAGTGCTAGGATTAAAAGCGTGCCCTACCACTGCCCGGCTATTCTCCATATGTTTTACCTGCATGTGTATATGTTTACCACATGTGTGCCTGGTGCCCACAGAGGCCAAAAAAGAACATCAGATCCCATGGGACTAGAGTCTCCTACAAATCAAGAAGTGTTCCTCACCACTAAGCCAACTCTCAAGCCCCTAAATATGTTTTTTTTTTAATTAACATAGTAAATTTTCAAATTTTCCTGGGACAATGAGTAGAATTAATTTAAGGGTTGATGAAATTAAACAAACAAAAACAACCAAAAATGATTTACCCCAGTGCCCATTCAAATCTACTGTTAGAGGCCAACTGTTCCTTAATTCCTGGATTAAATCTCAACTCTCTACACAAGTTTCAGTGCAAATATCATAATTACATTGTCATATTATGAATTATTTGATAAGTAGAATCCTAATACCTATTCTAGGCAAACTGCATAGTTACTTACTCATTCCTACTTAGCAAAAAGCACTCTGGCCAAACAGAGTCCCAAAACATCACAAGTCAAAGTGCCCAGGAAGATTCTGAACTTCATTCAAAGTCGAGTCTCCTCTCACCTAGAACTCAGGACTCTCCAGGAAGGCCTAGATGGAGCAGGCCCCCTCTGTCACTTTGTTGGCTTCTCCTTTTCTGCCCTCCCTGACTTGTTAGGGGCCCACAGCTCCAGGTTACACAGAAGGAAAGGGATGGGAGGAAGGAGCCATGGCAGAAAGCGAATCCTCCCAGAGGACAGGTGTGTTCAACTGAGGCTTCCTCAGCCAGGGGAGTGACTAAAGCTATCTCTGTTATGGGGGTACATCTTAAGTTTTTGAGACTATAATTCTTCTAATGTAAATACTGCATATCCCCTTAGCTGGTTGTTTTTATTTTTTTTTTCTTCGGCTCCAGAGAATTTAGTGACCCAGCAAGGGCTGGGTCATGTCAATCATCGAAGCAGTCCTTTGAGCAAACTAAAAATGTCTCTGGTGGAGCTCTTTCCCACACTGGTCTCTTCTGATCCAAAAAAGAATGTTTCTCTCTGTGTCTCTCTCTCTGTCTCTCTCTCTGTCTCTGTCTGTCTCTCTGTCTCTCTGTCTCTGTCTGTGTGTGTGTGTGTGTGTGTGTGTGTCCGTGTCCGCGTGTGCACAAGCAGACAGTTGCTCCAACTTTACAGGCCAGAGAACCTTACCCTTAGATTCCTGTGGCATCATTTCAGAGAGTCCCCAGCCTCCACAACTGCAGCTTTCCAACTGATCTCCCTGTAGCTCCTTGCACTGGACACCACCACATCATCCCCAACCTCAGAACTCCCCCACCTCTCTCAAGTAACCCTCTCTCTCAAGTAACCCTCTCTCTCAAATGACCCTCTCTCTCAAGCAACCCTCTCTCTCAAGCGACCCTCTCTCTCAAGTGACCCTCTCTCTCAAGTGACCCTCTCTCTCAAGCGACCTTCTCTCTCAAATGACCCTCTCTCTCAAGCGACCCTCTCTCTCAAGCGACCCTCTCTCTCAAGCGACCCTCTCTCTCAAGCCGCTCTCTCAGGAAGTTCTCTCTACTCTGTAGCATCGACCTCTTCAGTCTTTGCAACAAGAGCCAGGGCTTCATGTCCTCACTGCCCTCTTGGTGAGTCTTCTCCATGGTCAAGCACTTTACCATGGAGTGGAGGAATTCTGAGCTTTTGGGGGAGGCGGGGTCTGGAGGGAGGTGGGGAGATTCCTGTAATCTGGGTTCTACATACCTTGACCTTCTGAAGTTGTTATGTGTTATCACCCAGCTGCTATCCTAAACCTAATCTCTGGTTGCTCCATCTTGGGAAATCACTTACACAGAGGGAACAAGATAAACACAAGGTGAGATGAACTTTCTTTGGGAGCAAGATTCACCTTTTGGATTTCTCAGAGTTCCAGAGAGAGCCCCGGACTGCCTGAGGGGACTCACAAACCAACATTCAAGCAAGCACTCTTAGTCACAGGGAACCTCCTGGAATCTGGCTCAGGGAGACTCTCCTGGCACTCCTCCAGTCAGTATCATTACTTTTATTCTGATAGACCTTCTCTGTACCAATTAAAAGCCCCTGCCAATAACCAGAACTAATCTGGGCCACAAAGTGCCAGCCATAACCGTTTAACTTTTATGGTAAGAAGCCTTTTGGGGCCAGGTGAGCTTTAATGGCTTCTCTTGTTAGTTCAGAGCCTCATGTTATGCCAAGAAAGCTTGATCTCCATATGGTGTTTATACTGAAGAAGAATGAACGGGGAAACATTATGCCTTTCTGTCTATTTCTAAATCAGTAAAGCTAACTTCTTATTAAACTTTAACAATAAAACATCATGCTTGAAAGTGAGTCCCTGGTTCCTGGCGCTGAGCTCTGCCAGCAGCGCATGGGCTGGGCTTTTCAGCTCTGCTGATTCTCGCGCCGGCAGGAATGCTTTCTGGGTTTTATATCAGAACAGGACAAGAGACGGAAACCAGCAGGGGCGTTCATGTGGTCGTGTTACATGGCTTTTCTCTCCCATCCTACCCGCAGAATACCATTGTATATACATTGAGATTTCAGTGCTTTCAATCGAGCTTTTTTTTTCTAAGAAATAGGAGATTAAAGAACCGATGTCTCTAAAGAAAGAGAAATAACATGTCAGCTGTGTTTATTTGTTGGGTCACATGATTTATGCTTTCTTATGTGTAGATGGACCAGAAAAAGGGGACACATGACATTGTTTAGATAATCCCCAAAGAAAGTTTTAGTCTCTTCCTCGGGAGACGGGTTGCCTTTCATTTGAACTATAAATGGTTCTGACAGCTTATGGAGGAAACAAAGATTTCTTATGTCTTAAAGCATAAATTCAAGACACACCTAATTGAGTCTCTAGAGAGGTAGAATATTTAGCATTCTAAGGCAGAAAGAAAAAAAAACAGGATTAAGGAAGTACGTCATGAAAATGGAATTGAGGGGTCCTTTCACAAAACTTCATGTTCATGAGATATAAAGAGGGACAGCGTGACTTTAGCTTAGAGCATCCACTTTTAGTTCTTTACCTGACATCCTCCAGTGATTACCTCTCCCTACCTCAGTTAAGCGTCTAGCCTAGGCGTGGGACAAAATAAAACAGCAGAGTTGAACAAATCCTTTAGAACTTCTAATGTGAAAAAGTTAATAAGGTTCACAAATAGATATTCTCTTTTAACTACCTTCTATTCCATCTCCTTCCCTTCCATCCCTTCCTTCTTTGAGGTTAAGCCTCTGGGCTCCACATGGCCATGCAACATGTGCAACCATGTGTCCATACACCTGTATGCACCCATGCACATGTGCACCTGTTCACACATGAGCAGCTTTTAATTTACATGCACAGGTTGTGTGCACCCAAGTACACACACTGGCACACACACACACACACACACACCCGGCACACACATATACATCCCCATACACTTTCTCCTTAATAAGACCAACGACAATTAAACCCTAGTGAATTAAAGACATAATGTGTCTTCCAGCCATCTACTGAGGGACAGGCTGTCATCTGCAGCACAGGGAGCAAGGGAACCACATCCTGTCACCTGCATATAAGCCCTGCTGTGGAAGGTCTTACAGCCCAGAGTGGCTTTCAACACAGAGGATGAAGTAATCTTTGCTGCAAAGTACATGTTCCTCTTCTTACTGGGGGATTGAAGTCTCTGAAACTCAATGTTGACTTGTTCATCTTACATTCAAGAGCTTTTTCTTTTTCTTTCTTCCTTCCTTCCTTCCTTCCTTTCTGTCTTTCTTTCTTTCTTTCTTTCTTTCTTTCTTTCTTTCTTTCTTTCTTTCTTTCTTTCTATACATTTAATGTCTAATGTTAATGCTGAGGACTGAATTATTTCCTCTTAAAAAATTATCCTCCTGGCAAGATGGCTCAGCGGGTAAGAGCACTGACTGCTCTTCTGAAGGTCCTGAGTTCAAATCCCAGCAACCACATGGTGGCTCACAATCACCCATGATGAGATATGACGCCCTCTTCTGGTGAGTCTGAAGACAGCTACAGTAAATTACGCCAGAGCGAGTGGGGCCGGCAGAGGTCCTGAGTTCAGTTCCCAGCAGTCACACACATGATAGCTCACGGCCAGCTGTACAGTTACAGTGTACTTATACACATAAAAAAGTAAAAATAAATCTTAAAAAAAAGAAAAGTATCCTCCTAAAAGAGACAGATTCTTATTAAAAGAGGAGGATTTCAAAGTCATTTTAGAATGACTTCTGGGTGTTATTTTTCGGGCATCATAAAACATTTGAAATCAGCTGCTTTTGAATCCAAGTAAAACAGTTCTAAAGATAAGTGGGTGTTTGTTTCCCTGAGTTAAGGGTATTTTTAAGTGACAGACACAAGACAATAAAAGGCCCTTTCAGGGGCATATAATCGGAACATAAACAAATTTTAAGACTGACGAGAGAATGAAAACCTAACAGGATATCCCATATTTAACACGTTCTCAATGGACTTTAGACATCCGGATTGGCCCCGGACTAATCCCCATGTAGCCAGCCAGGGATCATATATCAGTGTCAAACCTCACTGGCTGATACTTTTCAAGGCACTTGGACAAGTCTTCAACAACTCAATTTACAGGAAAGCCAGACTTGTGAAGGAGGAGGCAATCTCCTCTTGTGTGAATGATTTCCCTGTAGCCACTTGTACATATACATTCATCCATTCACTAAAGAAACTCTTGAGGTCACATGTCTATCAATGGTTCCCATCTCTAGACCATCAGAATCACCTGGTCTCATGCAGCAGCTGCTGGCTTGTCCCTTAAGGGGTGGGACTGCAGCTCTAAGCTCTTATAGCCTAATTCGGAACCACATGGTATTCAATTGGTTCAGAGAGGAAGTTCACACACTACTGTGGTAGAGCATTTCTCTCCCAAGTTGAGTTGCCCTTTCATCCCAACATCCTACCATGAGCCCTCCTTCTTACTTGGTTCCGACATATCTAGGCTGGTGCCAGTGCTGGGAGACAGGTAGTGGGGAAAGAGAAGTAGAAAAAGGGTTAACAGTGGTGTGAAAGCCCCCCCCCAACCACCCCCCCACCCCCACCACCACCCCCCACCCCGCTAAGCATTGCATTGCTGCTTCTGTGGCTAGTGCCCAGCGATGGTGAAGTACATTCACCTCACTGAAGGTATACGCAACCCTCAGTAAGGAGTCCCAACTTTCTGATGGTGAGAAAGTATGCCCACATAGTCACCCCAGTTTTTCAGTTTCTGGGTCGTATCAAAAAACTACATGAAATTTTCGGCATTTCACAAAATAGGCTTTGTGTTAAAGAGTCTGCCCAACTGTATCCTACATAAGAGTTCTCGCAGCACCTAGGGTAGGCTGGGCCAAGCTGTGATGCTCGCGGGGTAAGGTGTATTAAGCACATTTGCAGCTTCGTGTATTTTCAGTTCCTAATGGGCTCATCGGGATGTTGCCTCAACATTTCAACATCAAGTGACGTTGTCTCTTAAGATACTGTCCCTCTAATTATGATGATACCCTTTGGACAGCAGCATATAAAATCTAGTCTTTTGAAGACCGAGGACATTCAGACTTCAAAGGGAGGTAAACACCCTTGGTGAAATACACATGGCTGGGGTTTGGTCTACTGCTATGTATTGTAATGCTAAATTCTATACCCAAAGGCCTAGGCCTATGAGTGACTTCTTACCTTTACAAGCTTTTGTTGAACAAACCTTGTTCCTTGACTTAAAACTATTGGTTAAATAAAATTGTCTACAGCCAACTACTTACTGAAGGGATTAGAGATAGGTAGGTCTGGAGTGACCTGGTTGGAGGAGGAGAAACCAAGGGGAGGAGGAGGAAGAATGAGAGGAGGAGAGAGGAAGCTGCCATGAGGGGAGATGAGCAATGAGCACATGGGCCAGGAGAAACAGCAAGTATCTGGGCTACACCAGTGGGGAAGGGGCCAGGGAAGCAGTTAGAAAAGTAGATTAGGGGTTACTCCCCAGTAATTGTCAAAGCCAAATGAAATAACTATAGTCTGAGTCATATTTGCTTGTAAGCTAGTCAGAGATAAGCTTAAACTGATTGTACTACAACACACTTATCTGGGCTCTTCTCAGTGTCCATGTGCATAGAGAACACACCCACAGTGAGAAAAACACTCTTGCCGGACTAGGAAGCTCCAAGTGATTGGGACTCAGTAGAGCTAAAAAGCAGAATAAGGACAAACAGCAGAGGAACCCCGGAAAGGAGCCACAGGTATGGGGGTCCCCAATATCTCTCTATATACTGTCAAATACTTAGTTCAATACTGAGCCACACATACACTGAGCAGAGATTTAAAGGTGAGAAGCAACAGCTGGAGCCTGGCCCAAGCTAAGTAGAAACTCATCTTCCTGCAATTCAGAGGGAGCTCAGTCCGCCGCTGAACCGCCACGCCCAGGCTTCACAAGGGCTGGACTTGTTAGTGTTGGTCTTAGCAAGGCGCACACTGCTCCTCATCAGTGCCTGCCCGAATTGGCCAAGACTTCCTCAGATCTGAAAGAGGGAGTAAATGCCTCATCTTGTTAAGGACAAGGATGGTTTCTCCTTGGGGTGCCCTTTGCAACGCTCACATTACTGATCAGTAAACCTGAGGTAGCAGTTCTCAACCTGTGGGCCACGACCCCTCTGGGTCACCTAAGTCCATTGGAAAACACAGATATTTATATTACAATTCATAACAAAATTACAGCTAAGAAGTAGCAATGTGAATAATTTTATGCTGGGGGTGGGGATCACCACAACATGAGGAACTGTATTAGAAAGGTTGAGACCCACTAACCTAAGAGGAATGCCTACAGAATGCTTTAAAAAAACAAAAACAAACAAAAACACAGAAAACAAAACTCTGAGCAGTGAACAGAAACATGAGTCTTAGATTCCTGGTGTTTTATGTCTAGATTCATCTTGTCTTCCATTCCCTCCATAAGTGAATACTCAGAAATCTGATTTGTTTGTTTTTTTTAATTTTTTAGATGATAATAGAATTACTCCATTCCCTTTCCTCCCCCCAAGCCCCCAGTGTGCTCCTCTTCGCTCTCTATAATTCACAGCCTCTTGCCATTGCTGTGACATGTGCACGTGTGTATGTGTATGGATATACCTAGTCATTCAGTCTGGATAATGCTGTTTGCGGATATGTTTTCAGGGCTGACCATTTGGTACTGGACAACCACTGGTGCACTCTTCCCAGGGAAGACTGTTTCTCCCACTCAGGATTCCTTAGTTACCTGTAGTTCTTTGTGTAGGATTGAGACATCATCCACTGTAGCGTGTCTAACTATTGATGTCCTTGTTCAGCTCATTTTCAGGCAGTCGCATAAGTGAGATTCTGTGGGTGTAGCTTCCGACATTTCTAGAAAACACAATCTTACAGCAAACTCTCGGATCCTCAGGCTCTTACAATCTCCCTGCCCCGCTCTTCTGCAATGTTCCCTGAGCCTCAGGCATGAGAATTGTTTTATAGATGTCTGTTGGGACTGGACTCCATAACCTGCATTTGGACTGGCTGTGGTTTCTGTAATGTTTCCATCTGTTGGAACGTTGTGGAACCTTCTTCAGTGGCAAAGCTGAGTAGAAGTGCTGGTTCTTTATGCTGCATGCAAAGACGATAGGATTGAAGGAGCCATAGGATCCTCCTCGATGTGTCTCAGTTTCTGCCCTGGTTAGTTTTTATAAGGTGCACAGGCACACATGCAGACAAAACACCCATAGACACAAGGCGGCAATACATAAAAACTTTAAAAACTGACAAAAGAGACAAAGTATCCGTGGGAAAATTACAGCTGTTCCTCTTTGTTCTATGCAAGCAAGATTTTATAATTACATAATTAGAAATTTTGAGGGCTGGAGAGATGGCTCAGCGGTTAAGAGCACTGACTGGTCTTCTGAAAGTCCTGAGTTCAAATCCCAGCAACCACATGGTGGCTCACAACCATCCATAATGAGATCTGATGCCCTCTTCTGGTGCATTTTAAAGACAGCTACAGTGTACTTAGATATAATAATAAATAAATCTTTTTTTTTTTAAAGAGAATTTGAAGCAACACAATTGTGTTCACAGTTTTTCTGCAGGAACTACATAATCCTCCAGAATATAAATTATGTATGTCCAAGGCCTTACATGGCAATGTCAGCTCACAATATACGTACTCTGTGATGTATTAAGATGTAGGGACTCCTCTCCCTGATGAAATGCTGCAGATAACCAGGAAGGAAACATTGCAGGACTTTGCATTCCCATCACAGGCAACTCCTAACACCCTGTACAGTGACTGTCAAGACTACGTCAATCCAACAGCTACATGGGAACTCTAGAACTTTACTCCTAATTAAGAAAATTTCACTCTCCACTCAGGAAAGGTAGAGAAGAACAAAAAGAGACTGAGATATAGCTCAATGGTAATGCAATTACCAGGGATGCATAAGGACTGGGTTCGATTTCCAGCATTATAACACATGCACAAACAGACACACATGGACACACAGACATACACACAGATATAGACACCCCACTTCAAATAGTACTGAGGCTTCACAAGCTATAAAGCATTTTTTTTTTTTTTTTGAGACAGGGTTTCTCTGTATAGCCCTGGCTGTCCTGGAACTCACTCTGTAGACCAGGCTGGCCTCGAACTCAGAAATCTGCCTGCCTCTGCCTTCCAAGTGCTGGAATTAAAGGTATGTACCACCACTGCCCAGCAGGCATTTCTTAAATATATAAAAAATTTAAATATATATATATATATATAAAAGGAATACAGAATCTAAGAAACCGTGTGTGCCCTGCACAGCTGAGACGACTGCCTATCTGCATCAACACTGAGAAATGTGCTGACTTGAGGTCTAATCTAGCCAAGGCCTTTATTTGCTTTAGTCCAATGTGTTGCCATTGGTGTTAATGCCTACAGCATCACCTCCTCATATTTCACAGATTTTCATCATTTATAAAATGCCTTGAATTAGGAATAACTCCACTATAAACTCCATGTATTTTGTCACATGCAGACCTAGCTACTGTCAGAACCTAATCCAATGAAATGTCTTAGGTCCAGTCTCTCAAAGCCACCTTTCCAAAAGAGACTTCATTCAAACCTTTATGCTACTTCCAACTCAAGTGACAGGCCCACTAGAAACCAGTGTGTTAAACTGTAAAAGGGATCTCACATTCTTCCTATTCCTTGTGCGTTTCCATATGCTCCTTCACATGTCCACACACAGAGTCTCCATCACTGCCCTTTGAGTGTAAGCTTAGATCCATAGGTGCTTTGGATGGAAAGGGCACGGAGAACACGATTCAGGTTGAGGGGTAGCATAAACACGTGAGGTGGACTCCAGTGGGGTACCGTAGTGAAAGGGTTTCAGAGGAGATGGGGTAGGAGAGAGAGGGGTGCTAGGTTAATCAAATCTAAGGATGTATTTTTTTTCTTCCTTATAGAAACCCACAACTTTGTAAACTAATTTTAAAATACAGCCTTTAAAAAAGGACATCTATCACAGATACACTACATGGATGGGGAATGTTTCCCCAAGAGGACACAAGCTACGGGACACCTTCCTATGAATTAGTGCTCTCATCAAACAGCAGATGCTGCCACTGCTTGGGTTGCCCACCAGCACCTGATGGTAAGACCCTATTTGCAGAAATCACAACACACTTTGGTTTCAGGACATAGAGAAACAAAGCTGAAATTGACCCCAAAACTTTCAGCTGGCTGGTTTTCATCCTGGTAGGTGTGATACAGGCCACCGAGGCAGAAAGTACCTAGCAGCAAATTCTGAACGATGTAATACCAACTTCAGGCAAAATGGGACTGCTCGCAAAAATAATGGCACAGAGGTTATGGAGGTAACCGACCACTTCCTGATTAGAAAGAGGCCTGTTCCATAAGAGGGAATTCACAGTCAGTACTATGAACCCGCCCACAGCTTGCAAGGTCATAGACCCTGAGTGGGCAGGCCAAAGGAGAGGTCTACTACTATTCATGGTAAATGTTAAGCTGTCATCTAAATATGTGTTCACTCACGGACTAGTGCTGCTTCTGCAGTAGGCAGCAGCTAATGCAGAGACTCACAACTGGTCAGAGTGCGAGGAAGTAACTGGTCAGGTTACTGTTGAGTGTTCAGCCCAAAATGGGACAATTCGATTCACCCAAGGCTGGGGGAGCACTGCAGAAGAGGGGGTGCAAAAAGAAGTGAGAGAGGACAGGGAACAATGTTGTGCAATGCTGTCTTGGCAATACTACTTGGATTCAATGGGTTAGGGGGCGGGGGAGTGCCCTGACCCACGGGGCATTCAACAGGATCCTAGGGCAGGGGAGAGGGAGATTGAAAGAGACAAGAGACAAGATTGAATGAGAGCAAGACAAGCTCCAAAAACTTTACTTCAGGGATGGCAATGTAAGTGCAAGCAGGAGGAAGCTTCAAGGGAGCGGGGAGAGCCTGTGACAAGGGAGAGGGGAAGAGCCCGAAGCAAGGGAGGGCTGGTGGCAATATTCAGTTTCTGGAACCAAGGGTCACAATGTCCTCCACACCCACAAAACTTCTGTTAGACTACACATGTTCTCTCAGAGCTGTAAGTGTAAGCTGGTAATTTTTCACTAGGCCACAGTTAAGGCCATGGCTCCCAGCAGGGGAGGTTCGCAGAGGCTGAAGGGGGATGCTGGGGAAACCTGAGGTGAGTCGGGGTTAGAGTAAATATGATCAAGATACAGTGTGTGCATGTAAACTGCCAAAGAACAAGTTAGGTGTGTGAATGTGTGTATGTGTGTCTTTGTGTGCATGTGCATGCATATGTGTCTGTGTGTGTGTGTGCATGTGCATGCATGTGTCTGTGTGTGTGTGTGTGCATGCATGCGTGTCTGAGTGTGTGTTGCGTGCATGCATGTGTGTATACACGTGCGTGCATGTGTGTCTGTATGTTCCCGCATGTGTGTGTATGTGTGTAGTATGACACAAGCAGAAGACTGCAAACTGGTTGCATGCAGGCAGCTGTTCTTCCTGCTGCTTGCAGGCATCTCTGGACCAGGATCAATGAATGGGCATTATTCCACAAGGTTCTGAGGAGGCTACAGAGGAACACTGAGTAAACGTGGTGAGGACTGGTACTTACAGCACAGCAGTGATGAGCAGACTCCATTTTTAATAGAAAGTCTCAAGTACATCGCAAGAACCATGCGCTAAAGACTGTGTTTTCACCCCAAAATTAGAAAATGTAGGTTTCTCTATGACTGGGGCTGGGGGAAACTACTGACATGTCTAAATAAAAAAATGTTTTGAGCTATAATAAGTTTCTGCTAAAATCCTTTATAAGCAAAAAAGGTTTGGAAAAGCAGACAGTGACGAGGGTAACATTTAAGCCAAGCCACAGTCAGGTAGGACTGGCCATTTCCCTCCACTCAGATTTGTCCACGAGCACCAAAAACCAAACCAAGATCCACAAAGCAGCATGCTTCCTTCCACTGGTTTAAACCAATCTATTTCAAGCAGAAACACTATTTAAGTGCCCCAGCAAAGAAAATAGGTCCTCACATGAAACCCAAGCCATTGTGGTAACCGAATACCTGAGGACAGTCTGAGGGGCTGTGACTTAAGAGGAAATGCATGTGGAAGGCTCGAAGGCTTTTTCTTTCTTTTTTCTTTTTGCACAGGTTTCTAACTTCAGCAAGAAATCCCCAGACCCTGGGCCCTACTAAAGGTAAAAGGAATTCTAAATTGCTCTTTGGTAATTCTCAGCCTTGAGTGTACACTGAAGTTGCCTTAAAAAGATCTATTTTCACTTTAAATACCATTGCTTGGACCTCACCCAAGGTCAATTAGCCCCAGAATCCCTGGTATGTGGCCCAGGCCTTGGTAGTCTCTCAAGCCCCCTAAGGTTCCACTGTGTAGCAGGGCTGATAACCTACTAAATAACCTTAAATATCCTCAGAAAGCGAACGGTGACTGCAACCACAGTGTGTAAGCTTCAGTGCTGACAGAAGAGAATATTTTAGGGAGGTAACAATCGTTTGAGAATTTAATAAATACATACAAATGTATTTTGAAAGCATGCCCCGTTCCATCTCCAGTTCCTTCCTGATCCCACTAACGCGTCTCTCCCACGTTCATGTGGGTTCTGTTGTTTTTTAAACCCTTTGTGTCCACTCAGTGCTGCTGTGCGTGTGTGGGTGTAGAAGGAGGTGTAGGTGTAGTACAGGGAGCCTTCTGGGGACTGTTTCCTTCAAGGGTCTCCCTCCCCCAGCAGCTGTCACAGCTACCACAGGGCGTTGTGTCCGCCTCTCGCCTCTCCCCTCCATGCCGGGGCTATGTCTGCCTTGCCCTGCTGCTCGCCTTGCCCTGCCGCTCACCTTGCCCATGCAGTAGCCACAGCCACTGTAAATTCCCACTTGCGACTGCCTTGTTGTGGTGTCTGGAAAACACCACTTTGCTTTCGTTTAGTCATCCACTGCCTCTGGCTCTTGAAATCTTTCCACTCTGTTCTGTGATGACCCAAGCCTTTGGGGGATGCAGGGACGAAGTAGAGGAGGAGGAGGGAGAGAAATAGGAAGAACAGGAGGAGGAGGAGGAGGAAGAGGAAAAAGGGAGGAGGAAGGGGAGGAGGAAGTGATGTGCTATAGGTGTTATGCAGATAATTTTTTTTTTTTTTTGCTAATGTTAGGATGCTCTTCTGGTATGTTTACTCTAGTACACGATGCTGAAGTGTTTCAAGACATGAAGGATACCATTTACTGCACACTTACCTGGTACTAAGCCCTGTGCCAGCCAGGCAATGCTTATCTCATCCAAACCCCAACATTGACAAACATTATCACTAATCTTCATTATTCTTCAAAAATAATTATTAAATGCACTAACTCAAGGCAGCTGACAAGGGGCTCACTGCTCCAGCAGAGAGCCAGTGTGGGAACTAGAATTAAACCTAATTGCAAAGCTATGCCTTTTCACCTTCTTTTAATTGTGTACTGAAGTTCTGAAAGACGCTAGTGACGTGTCTCACAAGCTTGAGAGCTGTAGAGTGTACAGAGCACACAAATGGCACATATGGAATCAGCGTCTTCGTCATCGCTGTCTCTGTCGTGAGTGAAGAAAGCACCCTGCCTGTGGGCATCCTCCACTCCTACTCCTTAGCCACCTGTGGGCATCCTCGACTCCTACTCCTTAGCCATCTGTTCCTTGCCCTAGAGATGAAAATTAGCAGCTTTTTTTTCTTATTCCAAAAGGATTTGCAGTGGTTGGCTGAGGAATGAGTCTGGGTAAACTTGGTCAGCAGTAGAAACCATTTTTAAAAGAAATGTTCAAGCATACCACCAGGACAGTAAGTTAAAGATGGTGTTTTTACTCTAAATTCAGAAAAGAGAGGTTTCTTCTTCTGAGAGGAATTCTGTATCAATGTATACACACTTTAAAATTCTTTTTAAATTCCACAGTGTAATACACAAACGTGTCATGACTTCATCTAGGCCCTGTGGACAGATCTGAATTACTCTTGATTACTGTTGTTACAGTCCTGTTAGAAGGAATAAGCCATCAATTCTCAGGTTAAAGCTATGCCCTTTCACTCTTCCCTGGTACCCCAGGCTTCTAAGAAACTTACAGCCAGACTCAGTACGAGTTATAACTACTTTATTCAAAAGTCTTACTAAATATTCAAAGGACACTTTCATCTTAACAAAATATTAGAAATGTTTTCCCCTAAAAATATGTTCAAAGGCCAGTAGTGTACGGACATGGTCTGCAGCCAGAGTGACATGTCTTCATGAACCTTGTGCCGCCTCTCCTCCTGCTCAGAAGGTGTCCGTCCCTGAGGACTCTGCGCCGCCACGCATGGAGCTGGTGCTCAGGGACTGAGAGCAGTCCTCAAGGTTTGCAGAGGGTAGAGTCACAGACATCCTGGTGGGTGACACATGTGCAATGAGCAGCGGATCTGCTGGGCCACCTGCATAGAGGAGAAAGACATTCAGACAATGGCTGACTGCACACATGCCCTTCTCTTTCCACACAGTATGGAAGACCCTGAAAATAAGGATCACATACAAGGAAATGTCTATTTTCAAGTTGTTTGGAAATTTCCCTTTACCATAGATCTCTTGAAGGCAACATTTTACAGAAGAACGGGCAATAAAAATTATGGTACACAAGACTGGGATTTTTCCCTCACTGAGTTCAAACAGAGGAGAAGAAAGGGGTCAGCGAGAATAGGAAGAGGACTAACGGGTGGTGATGGGGGAACTGTCACAGCTGTGTATGAAACTGTCAAAAAGGTTACCATAAAACTGTAGTACAGATGCTAAGTCAGACCGCTAGACCGAGTCTCTGCTCTTGTCACCATTTACCACTCCAAAGTTGGGTGTTTTTGTGTTAAATAGAACAGAACCCGCCTTGCAGAGCACATGGAAAACGACCTCACAGTGGAGCTCAGCACTGTCACCATCACTCAAACCCTAAAACCCCAGTGCAGTGAGTGCTCAGATGACAGAGCCACTGGAAGGTTTCCATGGAAGACCCTGGTATCACGCTCACTGCATTAGTGGCTGGAAGCCACTGCAACAGCTGCAGTGCGTGTGCACACTGATTACAGAACGACTTCTAAAAAGAAGCAGTGAGGAGGGTAGGAAGCGTCTGAAGCCAGCGCTGTGGCCTCTAACCCCAGCACTGAGAGAGCTGAAGGAGGACAGGGAATTCAAGTAGCCTGTTTAAAAAATAAAATGAAAACATTCCAAACTGAAGTCCAACTTCGTCAAAGCACTTTGCTTTTCCTCTTTCTTCTACTACATGGACTCATGTCAAGATATACCTGTTAACGACTGCTCACTAATGCATGCCTAACAGCAGTACATTACTAGTTAGCATTTTTATACAACATTCTACTCCCCGAACTGCACATAGTATTAGACCTACAGGGACAGGATGAAAATCAAAATAAATAAAGACTGAAAAGCACAACTAAAGATACTTATAGGATATAATTATTAAAATACACCAATGTTTTACAAAGTTTTGATCTAGAATATACAAAATATCCAAGAAGAAGCACCCAATAAAGAAACATGCAATAGCACAGTTTAATTTATAATAAAATTACAAATTAACACAGGACTGACGGGAGTCTGTAGTTGATAGACTCACCCATATACTCCATTCCTTGAGCTACTTAGCCATCCCAAACGACACTCTTGACATAGAGTTATCTAACTGAACAAAAGCAGTTCTAACTGAACTGCTTTATATAATCTATGTGCATAAATTCACATATTAAATTGTTCAATATGACCTCTTCTGATTAACAAGTGACACAAAAAAATTATATAATCTCTTATAGTTGTTGTTTCATAATTAAATACTAACTAAAAAAAATGTAAAGACCTTTCTCCCATCTCTTATCTAATAGTGATTCTGTGGGACAAACCAGATGACCAAGACCGATACTGAACTGGCTTTTCAAAGGTGTGAACAACTGTATGAAGGTGCTGTGCATTCAGAGCTAAGATGGCACAGAGCGGATACAAGGATGGAAGACAACACCCCTTCTCAAGACTGTCCTAACATCACAGTGCAGACGGGGTGCACAGTTAAAGTCGCATAGAAGCAGCTGTTGAGCTGGGACTTAGAAGTGTTGGGAAGGCAACAATGGAAAGAAGAACAGAACAGATTCGTGTGCAAGGGGCACTGAGTTCTGGTGCCAAATACAGACCGGTCTGAAAGAAGGGTGAATTCTGAAATGCTGAAGAAGACAGGGCCAGCCCCTTCAGAAAGAAATGGAGAACTCACAAAACACTTCAAAGAAAATACTGTGAATGAATGCATTTTAGAAAAAAAAAATTACATATACATACATACAAGCAGAGGGGTCTGTGGCAACGGTCAAAGGGAGTCAAGATAGTCTGGAGAGAGCCTGGCATTTATGAAGCACTGAGTGTGGTGCCGCTCAAACGGTAGGTCTAATGGACCAAGTAGACAGGAATGAGAGGCCTATGGAGGTGTGCAGAGATCAAAGACACCAGACTCATTATTCCTTGATCAATATAGATGTCCACAAGATGCGTGAATGGCCTTTCTAGCCGGCAACTGGAATCAGAGCTTCCAAAGATTGTAGAGCAGTTTTAAAGGCACAGAACGAGCTGTCAGCCACAGACAGATTAGTGTAATGGGCTACAATCTCCTAGAGGGTTAAATGAAACGAGGACATAGTGGGAGATGTTGGAAGTGCTAAGAAAGGGGAATAGAGAGAAAGCCATAGGAGAGCATTCAGGAAGAAACTGTCAAAATAAAGTCGGGTGTAACCTTCTAATTCAAGTTTGGTAGAACTGGTTTGTAACTGTCTTTAATCACAATAAAAAAGGAACTAGAGGTAATTTCAAGTTAGTGGTATGTAGTGACAGTGGCAGCTAAGGAAAGGAATACTTCAAGCACTGGTTCCTTCCCTTTTTAAAACTATCATATGTGTGCATGTGTATATGAATATATATGTGGGTATATGCATGTCACAGCACACGTGTGAATTCAGAGGACAAATCTGTGGAGCTGGTTCTCTCCCTTTATGTGGGCTTGGGGGATGGGACTCAGATCACCAGGCTTGCACATCTCCTGAGCCCCTTTAGGATAGGTCATGATTAAGGACCAATGAGGTCAGCTTAGGAATGACACAGACTGTGCCCTGAAGGTTTCTGTGCAGGGAGGAGTAAAGGGAAGGAAAGATAACAATGGATAGTGAACAGAGGAGCTGGGCTCTCCTCCCTCCCCTTCTGCGGCCTCCCACAAAGAGCAAGTGAGCATCTTCTGGGTGCCAGGCATTGCTCTAGACTCTGCAGAATACAGCAATGAAGAAAACAAAAGCTCCAAGTTCCCTGACCTCGCAAAGTGACTGGATGTATGAAAGGACTGACAGCCAAATAAGGAAGGAGGAGCACAATGCAGTAAACCACCTGAAGAAATGCAGGGGAAGGGCAGGGGAGACAGAGGAAGAGATTGCAGTTAGTCACATACATTTTCTGAACACCCATTCTCAGCTGTGAGATGGCATCAAAGGGTTTGTGAGTATTCGGCAGGGTCATCTGAAGTGTTATATATGCTACTGGAACACAGAAAAGTCACTCAACGAAGTCAGCTCTTACTCCTAGGTACTAAATAGGAGCCATCCAACAGGTATCGGCCCTTGCGGGAGGGCTACAAAAGGCACTGTTCTTTAAAGAGAATGAGAGTTTGCATGGGAACTAGTAAGAGAACAAAGGACAGCTGGGGATGGGTGTAGCTTAGTTTGTAGTGCTTGTCTAGCACACACAACCTTGGGTTTCATCTCCAGCAAACGTAAGCCACATGTGCTGCGGAACCTGAAACAGTGACATTCAGGAGATGGAGGTAGTGGGGTTAGAGTTAGCCAAGACTAATGAGACCCCCAGCCTGGGCTATGTGAGACCCCCCCAGCCTGGGCTAATGAGGACCTCAACCTGAGCTATGTGAGACACTCAGCCTGGGCTAATGAGACACTCAGCCTGGGCTATGTGAGACCCCCCAGCCTGGGCTACGTATGACCTGTGGAAGGCCTCCAAATAGGCATATAATGATTTGAAAAAAAAAAAATTATACCAATAACAGGTACCATTTTATATAATGCTATTTGCTAAATACTCTCTGGGAAGATTTTTTAAAAGTTCATGAAAGCTTTTAAATAATCACAGCTTTAGAACTTTAAAAGAAATTTTTTTACACAGGATATTTTAAAAAGTACCACTTGATTACTATTAACAGACAAAAAGGCTACCACATTCATACCCAGTTACAGCTGTCATAGAGCAAAAGAAAAAACCCATAAAGAACAGAACATCTTAATAAATCACCATTAGAGCAATATATATTTTTCTGCCTATATTAAACGTAGCTTGATGCTTTAAAGTTTAACTTTAGAATTTCCAGTTGTGTCATTACACTATGATGTCATTGTTTCAACAGCTGGTTTTGGGTCTGAAAACAAGATGACTCCTTGATCCCAGGGGTCTGCAATGTGTCATTAGGCCTGGCATGCACGTACAATGGAGATGCCAGACTCAGACTCTAGATCTGACGCTTCCAGAGACATAACTTAATATACTTTTAAAACATTCAAAATACCAAAATTTTGCTTTAAAATACTGAAAAATTCATATTTTCCACTCTCTGCTGCTGGGCTTATAAGACTAAGGAATGCAAAACCTAAAAGCAATTTATGTGAAGTAAATCAACACTTTTTTTTTCCCAGACAGGGTCTTTCAATGTAACTCTGGCTGTCCTAGGACTCACTCTGTAGACGAGGCTGGCCCCAGATTCACAGACAACCACCTGCCTCTGCCTCCCGAGTGCTAGATTAAAGGTATGCACCACCACACCTGACTCAATACAGAATTTTTAATGCTCATTTAGATACATGTGTATTTATTACATGTATTTTAGAAATATTAATAATAATTACGCATCTTACAAGTCTTCTGGGGTAGATTAGGAGTCTAAATCTTAATGCCCGGTGGGTGACCTGCAAGCTGAGAGGACCCCAAGCAAAGCACGGCCTTTCACAATAGCAGAGACAGACAGAAGTCTTTCCTGGGCAGACCCAGAGCTGGCCAGAGTCAGAAATGCCTCATCCTGAGACGTGTACTTGGCTCAAGACACATGTATAAATTACAGTGTTCTACAAGATGACTATGCAGTGGTAAGACATGTGACTGTCTCCATTTGGGCTTTTTCTACATGTCAGTAAAGACTAGTTTCTTATAAACTGTGGATAAGATTTAAAAGAACCAACTGCAATCTTTAACCCAGGTCCATGGAATGTCCTAATCAGCCCAGGGGAATGAATACCATAAAACTATTAAAATTATTTCACCTATTTAGAGTTTGGGAAAGAGACACATAGTCATAGCTGTTTTATGGGTGTATGGGTCAAACGGTCTATGACAACTTTATTAAAAGATGTTTTTCTTAATTCTCTGAACATTTAATATATTTTGACCATACTCACCCTCAAATTTCCCCCCAGATCACCCTTACCTTGCCACATCCCCAACTTCAAGTTTTTCTTTTTTCATTTTATTTTATTCCTTTAATCCACTCACTTAAATGATGCCCCAGCCCGGCAAGAAAAACCCACCCTGTGTGCTTTTCCCAGGAGTGGTAAATGTTAGGAATGTCTTTCCTTGTCAATACTGGATGAAACTTACCAGACTGTACTGGAATTAGTTCTGTAATATCCAATGAACAACACCTTCCTCAAGAGCATGGACAAGGCATAGTAGGTTCACAAGATGTTTGGGTTTTTGTGTTTTGAAACAGGGTCTTGATACACAGCCCTGTCTGTCCTGAACTCAAAGAGATCCACCTGCCTCTGCCTCCCCAGTGCTGGAACTAAAGGCGTGCACCACTGCACCCAGCCCAACTAGCTTGTGCGTCCGTTATGCTGTTAAGCATGTGCACCCAGGGGCTGCCTCATTTGCCTCTGTTTTCTACAAAGTTCTAGCTTGATCCTAGGCACATAGGGGCTCTTGAAATCAAGTAAACTAAAATACAAACAAACAACAAACAACCTGCTTCTTTCTCAAGAGCCTCTGGCTCTAACAGCTTGCTTGCATTCACCCTCCACCTTGTTTTGAAAACCATCAACTCCTCCCAGCAATGCAGCTGCTTTCCAGCTGTCTAAAAAAATGCTACAGCGTTTCCGTGGTGTTTTATTAGGCTCTGGGAGCATTTTCCCAGCCACCTTGGTCTCATCTGCTCTTGCTTCAATTGCTTGTGTTCGCAGCTGCTAACCTCTCCTGCTGCATTAAATTCTCCTCACATACTCAACCCAGCCTGCAGGTTTTGCAACATCCTATCAGTGCTCGAGAACAAATGCTCCATGTTCTGATGCAGAAGCACATGGGTTATGACGCTCCCTCGGTATCATGGGTAACGGTTTTCATGCCTTCACTTCCCACAGTCCCTAGTGACATTTTATCTTTCATACTTAAAGGAGTATTTTAAAATGTTACAATATCTTATTTTATCCATTTGGTTATGAGCCGTTCAATGGCTGAGCTATCTTCCTAGTCTTCTGTATCGTATTCTGAAGCATGTTTCAGAATACAATTGTAAACCCTGCTATACTTGAGTTTATTACTGCTTGTTTTTCAAATGAATTGACAAGTGCTTATCTTAAAATTTACAATTTAAGATAAAAACATAGTAGCTTACATAGGAAAAATGAAAGCCCAGGCACCTGTGAAAACAACCCCAGCTCCTTTCTCTAACACAGTAATAGTTAATGTGAAAGACTTGTTTCTTCTTATGCCAGCTTCCAGCTGCTTCGCTTTGTTTAAAACTGACTTCAAAGTTTAAACTCTATCCTGTCCCAACAAATAACCTTCCCCAGATGGAACTATCCAAGTATCACCCTCAGCGCTCTGAACACCACACCTGCATCTTTGAATTCAGCATTGTACAAACTTTCCAAAGGGATGAAGCCTTCTTTCCCTGGCCTCTCATGTACCTTTTAGAGAGCTGATGTCCTTAATCCTGGGTGAGTCTGCACACGCTTAGGAAGGGTTAAAAATGGGCACCAGTGTTTCTACTGTGCTCCTGATAAGGGAGAAGGCATAGTGCGAAAGTGCAAGAAACATTCCGAGTTCCAGATTCAGGACTTTTACAGTAGCAACCTCACCTGTACACAGAGAGGCAGACATACACCGGACTTATTCTGTGTCCTATCCATGGCACCCAGTGGACCTATGTTAAAACAAAGCTCTGCTTCTCCCACACCCCCAGTAAAATATCAGTTAGAAATAATCACAATTCCTATTCACAAAAAAAGAACTCAGGACAAATGCAATTATTCCATTAGTTCCTCCCATAAAACCAGATCAACAGACGCTTCACCTAGTGGCCTTAGTAAAGAAGGAAGTCAAACACATGAATGTAATGATTGTCAGCAAAAGAGACCTTGCCTAACTGATTCTTATCTTTATCCAAAAGATGAGATGAGAGGAAGCAAAGAGCCATAGATGAAACTGCAGATAATTACAAAATAAACCAATTCTTAAAAAAGTGAGCGAAACTCGTGAGCTGTTTCTTAGACGGTTATAATTTGCATTCTATAACTCACCAAGGACTTAATCATTACAAAAAGAAGTTCAGGATCTCCTCTGCCCTAGCCAGCTGAGGTCACACTGAAAAGCAACCAGTTCTCAAGCAGCACAAGGTAGAGACTACTGAGCGAAGGGAAGAGCAGTTAAATGAAATAAGCAGGCATCTCTTCATGTCGAGGAAGGAAGAAAAGCAGAGAAAAGTGAAATCATTTGTGGCCCCATACACAGGCTGAATCTTCCTAATCTAAAACTCTGAAAACCAAAACACTCCAAAAAAAAAAAAAAATAGCAAAATCTGACAACCAACTCACAATGGAAAATTCCACATCTGACCTCATGTCATGGCCGCAGCCATTTTAAGGACTAAAAAAATATTGTATAGCAGGGCAGTGGTGGCGCACACCTTTAATCCCAGCACTTGGGAGGCAGAGGCAGGAGGATTTCTGAGTTGGAGGCCAGCCTGGTCTACAGAGTGAGTTCCAGGACAGCCAGAATTTACACACAGAAACCCTGTCTCAAAAAAACAAAAGACAAAAAACAAAAAACAAAAAATAAAGTAAGTCGGGCAGTGGTGGTGCAGGTTGATTTCTGAGTTGGAGACCAGCCTGGTCTACAGAGTAAGTTCTAGGACAGCCAGAGCTACACAAAATAACCCTGTCTTGAAAAAAAAAAATATTGTATAAAATTATCTCCAAGCTATGAAGTAAGGTATACGTGAAACAAAGTCAATTTCATGTTTAATTAACATCACCATTCCAATATAATATTATGTACATACCAATATTCTGAAATTTAAATAATCTAATCAAAATATTCCTGTCCCAAGCATTTTAGATAAAACTAATTAATCTTCAGTTCTCAGGCCACCAAAATGCCGTGAACACCAAGAACCATGATAACATGATGTCAACCTACACTCCAAAACACAATCAACAACCACCGATTACTGTTTCAAACAAACTCTTGGAGCTGAGCAATAAGGGGAAAAAAATGTGTCACAGAGTACAAGCAGTATTCTTTTATCAGTTTCTCTACAATACAAAAATTGCCTCTCAAGCTTCTTTTACAATTTGATATGTATTTATATTTTTGTGTGCACAGCTCTGGTAGTCATTCCTCTCCTTTCCCTGCCTGGGTCCCAGAGGTTGAACTAAAGTCATCAGTGGTGAGTCGTTTCCATCACTGAACCATCTTGCTGGTCCCTGAGCTTTCGTTCATTCAACAGGAATTTCAGGTAAACTTTATAAGAAGACAAGACGTAAGTGAGCAACACTGTAAGAATTAGGCCAGGCTTAATGGCTCATGTCTGTAGCAACATAGTCAAAAGTTTATACGGCAGTGGTTCTTAACCTGGGTTATGACCCTCTGGGGATCCACCAACCCTTTTACAGGAGTCACCTAAGACCGTCGGAAAACATAGATATTTACATTATGATTCCAAACAGTAGCAAAATTACAGTTATGAAGTAGCAATAAAAATAATTTTATCGTTGGGGTCACAATAACATAAGGAACTGTACTGAAGGGTTGAAAACCATGGCTATATAGTGAGATGCTGTTTTTTAAAAAGAAAATACAAAGATTATAAACACTACACATTTCATTATTCTGGGCCACACAATCTGACTGGGGACATTCAGTTTAAATTATTATGCTACAGGAAACATCTGAAAATTAAGTGTTTGAAAATATGAAATGCACAGAATAAATCAAGAAAAAGAAACCAAAGTTCACAAGGGGTACTTTTAAAAGAAAACAGGGTTTTATGAAGAGGATGGTAAATACAAGTCACTCATATATTCAAAATCTGCAGAGAGGCCCAAATTGAACACCCACCTTTGACAGGAGTTTCTGAGGCCTGCACTAACTGTGTGCCTCTGCTCACTTCCTGCTCTGCCTGAGTCTCTCAGAGTGAGGAGAGAAGCTATTGTCTGGTCCCTCTGGCTTAATAGACTAAAAATCTAAGTACTCTAGTGGAGGCCTTTCCATTGAAGAACCATTTGTGTCCACAGAACGGGAGAAAAGGGCAGTCCTTCCTGAGCACCAGGGCCCTCTGCAAACCCAGCACACTCCCGAGAGCCAGCCTAAGCATTCTCTCAGGGGATGCCACATACTGGAAGTGTCACAAGAACCATCAAATCACAACTGCTGGTGCTGCCATCATAGACCAGGGATAACAGCCCCTGCTGCAGAGGGCCTGCATGGGGTTTCCTGCAACCACACGGTGACCTGACAACCATCAGTAACTCCAATTCCAGGAGATCTGGCACCCTCTGTGGCCTCTGATGGCACCAGGCACACGCTGCACTTATATACATGTAGACAAAACACTCATACACATAAAATACAAAAATTAATAAATCAAAAAATTAATAATTCTTAGAAAAAGATCCTCTTTACAGAAACACAAAACATCCATCCATCAAAACTGGGGAAGAATCATGGTATCTCATAATACTCCTATTAACAGAAACTGCTATTTCAATGTTAGAGCTGGCCGTAATTTACTCTGTGACAAGAAGCAGTTGCTCAGCTCCCACGTGTTAGATGGGAGTTCTGGAAGAGGGGCTCTTGCTCTACAGCTGAGGAAAGATAACCTATAGTCAAGTCCACGCCACCTGAGAGCCAGTGACCAGGCGACAGGCTGCTGCCATATCTTATCTTATCCTAATGTTCTACATGGAACATGCATGCACTGGTACTGAAGCCAAAGGATGAAGAACATGCCTGTTTGATCCATACATTTTGGAATACACAAAGTACAAACCACAAACCATAAGAAACTTAAGAAGAAGGAAGACCAAAGTGTGGATACTTTGTTCCTTCTTAAAAGGGGGAACAAAATACCCATGGAAGGAGTTGTAGAGGCTAACTATGGAACAGAGACTAAAGGAAGGACAATTCAGAGACTGCTCCATCTGGGAATTCTTCCCATATTCAGTCATCAAATCTAGACACTATTGTGGATGCCAGCAAGTGCTGGATGACAAGAGCCTGATACAGCTGTCTCCTGAGAGGCTCTGACTATACCTGACTAATACAGAAGTAGAGGCTCACAGCCATCCATTGGACTGAGTACAGGGTCCCCAATGAAGGAGCTAGAGAAAGGACCCAAGGAGCTAAAGGGTTTGCAGTTCTTTAGGACGAACAACAATATGAACTAACTAGTACCCTCAGAGCTCCCAGGGACTAAACCACCAACCAAAGAGTACACATGGGGGGACTAATGGCTCCAGCAGCATGTGTATAGCAGAGGATGGCCAAGTTGGTCATCAATGGGAGGAGAGGCCCTTGGCCCTGTGAAAGTCCTATGCTCCAATGTAGGGGAATGCCAGGGCCAGTAAGCAGGAGTGGGTGGGGTGGTGAGCAGGGGGAAGGGGGGGAGAGAACAGGAGTTTGTTTTAGTTTTTGGTGTTTTATTTATTTTCTTTTTTTTGGAGGAGAACCTGGGAAAAGAGATATTGTAAATAAAGAAAACATCTAATAAAAAATTAATTAATTAATTAAAAAAACAAAACATGAATTTTGAAATGAATATTTAAAATTTAAAACAAATAAGGAGATAATTAAAGTTAAAACACTAGGATAGAATCAACTGTGATATAAATTTGAATTCACTGAGAAGAAAAACTAAGACTATTATTAAGGTATCTAAGAATACATTAAAAGTATGTTAGTGTTTTTAAGCAACAATCTTCTAAATTAAGCTATTATTGGCTCTGTGTCTAAATAGGTAGACAACTCTCTGAAATAGCAGTGCCTTCAGAGACAGCCTCTGTAGCACAAAGGCATCTATCCAATTGCCAAAAAGTTGCTGGCTAATTCAGGAATTGATGACGGACCCATCTACTCTGAATACAGACCACAGTTAATAATGTACATGTAAAGATTAAAACTCATTAAAAAGCAGTTAAGTATGTGAGTGCATTACTCTGAAGTGTTATGACATGGGCTGCTTGCCTTTTAGGGGCAAGAATGTCTAGAGGGGCATTCCACCACTACAGTCTGCTTGACAACTGAAAGACCATGTTGTAGTAGACATTTAGCTTTATCTACAGTGAACTTCCTGTTGGTTCAAGCGCCTGTGAGACAGCTACTAAAACAAATTCCCCCCAGACAACGTTTTATAAAAGCATGCCATAATGGTTTTAAAATGAAAAGAACCTTTAAAAAAAAGTTCCGACAGGTTCTCCTATGAAAGAAGCCATGAATACCGTGTGATTTCATACAGCACACAATCAAACAACTTCTCAAAGTCAGAACAGCGGCATGTCCTCGCAGGTGGAGGGAGATGGAGAGAGATCCTGAGCCTGGGCCACAGCTATCTCCCCAGCTGGACACTGGCTGTGCACATGGGCTCTGCTGGTGCTGGGGTTTTGAGCAGGAGTAAGCTCACAGGCCATGTGTACTTTTCTATATACATATATGTTATTCGTGCATTAAAAAAATTAAAATTGGAAAAGCCAATAGGTAGGTTTCAGTAATTAAAAAGGAGTATATTTGAGTTTTTAACTGGTTCTTAATGAAGATGTTAACAGTTTGTTACTGCCAAGTGGAATTCAAACATGAACTCCTTTAAACTCTAATGTTAGGCACAAATCTCTTCAGAGGCAAGTCTAGTTTTTGTTTTTATTACCCATAGCATTGACAATTAGCTAGCTACATTAATTAAAAACAAATCATAAGTGAAAAAAGACAAAAACTAAATAAAAACAAACTTTAATCTTGAAAATATTTCTGAGGTCTTACTACATTCTGTACACCCTCTTCAGTTTCCTAGGGAACAGCACTGTCACTGTGCTGGACTATAAATAACTTACTCAGCGCTCATTCCTATGATTTCATTTGACAATCCTACACCAGGTCACAGAGTGCAGGGCAAAGTCTAAGTTGCAATATTCTTACATGTGACATTTAGCAGCTACAAAGGCTGAACACAAAGAGAGTAATGTTGATAAAGCAAGCTGGAGCTAAAGCTAAGATAGTCTATAGATACAAAATCTGTTTTCTGAGATGTTTCCTTCCTAAACATGAGAATTTCTCCAAAATTATGGCTCATGATTATCACTAAAAACCCATGATATCATCTGTGCCATCTTAAAACTGGTTTCTGTCACACTAGCCACTCTAAATTTGAGAACAAAAATTAAATCTGACAGTGACCAGTTCTCCTCTCTAGGGCTGGAAGAGTCACAGAATGAAGAATGAGTGCTCACACACACACAGGAAGCCACTAGAAAATAAGAATGACAATACTCCATGCCCTAAACAGGAGCTTGAAAGATGCATCACTGAGGTAAATGCCAGGCCTAGAGAAGGATGGTGGGCTTCTGCTCACTACATGGACACCAGTAGGAATAAGAGCCATCCAGGTTCTACGTCACCACTCCTCTGATAACAGCTCCAGGCTGTGAGGTGCAGCTGTGTGGCCCTGGCAGCAAAGCCAACAGTCATAGCAGCGTGCTTTGCTAGCCCAGCCCTGCAGTGTCAGGACACAGAGCAGCTAGCCCAGCCCCTGAGTGTCAGGATACAGAGCAGCTAGCCCAGCCCCTGCAGCGTCAGGACACAGAGCAGCTAGCCCAGCCCCTGAGTGTCAGGATACAGAGCAGCTAGCCCAGCCCTGCAGTGTCAGGATACAGAGAAGCTAGCCTAGCCCCTGAGTGTCAGGACACAGAGCAGCTAGCCCAGCCCCTGAGTGTCAGGATACAGAGCAGCTAGCCCAGGCCCTGCAGTGTCAGGATACAGAGCAGCTAGCCCAGCCCCTGGAGTGTCAGGATACAGAGCAGCTAGCCCAGCCCCTGAGTGTCAGGACACAGAGCAGCTAGCCCAGCCCAGGAGTGTCAGGATACAGAGCAGCAGCCTTGCTGGCGGGAAAACAGTCTGATACAAACCAGATGGAACTTCAGAGATGGGCAACACAAAGGGCAACAATTGGCTCATTCAACAAAGCCATGCCCCTGCCCCAGAGAGTTCACACAAGACAGCCGCCCTCAGTTGATACAAACAAGAAGCCATGTGGATACAGTTGAAAGAATTGTTTTTCCTCAGACTAAACAAAGTTTTGATTTCTAAATTCTTATATTCATTAATTGCAGCTTGGTATAGTGTTAGCTTTTTCTTTTCTTTCTTTTTTTCCCCCAAAATAAGTATTTCACTTGCAGAATATATGTATTTTGTGACATCGCAGAAATACATGGAAACTAATTTTGTGCTACTTCCTGTAAAGTGTTACAGACACCAACAAGCTAAACCATTTCAGGAAACTGGCACAGTGGATGATTGATTACAACGCCACAGTAATTAGAAAATAGTCGGGCTGGAGAGATGGCTCAGTGGATAAGAGCACAGACTGCTCTTCCAATGGTGGTGAGTTCAAATCCCAGCAACCACATGGTGGCTCACAACCACCCATAATGAAATCTGATGCCCTCTTCTGGTGCATCTGAAGACAGCTACAAAGTACCTATTTATAATAATAAATAAATCTTAAAAAAAGAAAAAGAAAAAAAAGAAAATAGTCAACACAGTATTTCCAGGGCTGTCTAAGTTCTCATCGGCATAAACGGCTCCCAACAGAACTATACTGCTACCTAAGTTCGCCCCTAGACCCTCAAGTGATAGGGATTATTGCAATTATATTAACAGAAAAAGAAGCATCCATGTCCCCACCTGTTGATTCTGGGCTGAGAAGCCAACAACAACTGGATTTTAAGAAACTTTAAACAGTCACTTAGATCCTTCTGCTAGCATGACTCCATGTAGCATGTATATGTATACATATACACACATCATGAGTTTTACTGTGCTATTACATATTTAACAGAACAAATGGCCCTCCATCTTAAATTGAAGAGAAATTATGGTTCCTCACAAACACCTTTTAAGAAAGTACTTCTTTTCTTTATTTTTCTTATAAAAGATTTCCTGTGTTTGCCTTTTGTCATTAAGAGTTTTTCTCCAAGAAATGTCTGTTTTCTATACTAGCCTGTGTACTTGCATCCAGCCTGAACCAGGGTGTCATGGTGTGTACATGTCTGTTAAGTCCTGAATGATCATGTCTCTTTTGGATTTAAAATGTGAGAGCTGGACCTGGAGAGGCGACCCAGCACTTGCCACCCAAGTTCCCTTATCCACTTAGAAGCTGGACATGACTCTAGAGATGGACAGCGCTCTGGCCATCTAGCCTGGTTAAAATAAGGACACCTGAGGTCATCTTCTAGTTTTCACATGGACACGTACCATGCACTCACATGATAAAACACACACAAAAAAAGAGAACTGTTGACAAAATATGATTTACTAAAAACATTACCTACCAAAAGACATGGGTATAGCATGAAAGGCATCCTTTCTAGTAAGCTTAGCTAGATTTAACTAGACAGTGTACAAGTCCCTGGAGAACTGCTGAAGAAAACAATATGTACACATAGCACACACAAACGTAAACATACGTTACCTAACCCCAACTTTATATTCCCCAACGAAGAACAAATGTGCTGTGGAAACAACGTATCTGCCTACAGTCACACAGAACACATAGCTGGCTAGCACTTCATCACCAACATCACTCAAGCTCAGGACCAGTCCAGGCTCCACTCCGCTGTTAAAGGAGTAGCCGCTTCCATTCTAAGTAAGGAAAAAAGCAGTTCCCTCCATACAGTCAGGCTAACCACAGCCTAGGCATGTTTTTCTTTAACGACTGCATCAGCCTAATGAAGGCTCTATCATACCTCAGGTCCAAAAGGCACAGAAAGGTTAAGCAACTTGTTCAAACTCACCAGCTGAGGATGGTTCTAACCTAGGCATCCTGACTCCAGACTGCATGTTCTCTATGCTGCACTGGCTCTATGTACAGCGAAAGCCTCAGTCACCAAGACAGACAAGACATTCAGCAGTGCTGTGCCAAAGTGTGCTTCCTCTTCTGGACCAGAACGGTGAGCTGCAGCTGAGCTCCCACAGCTCCCAGGCTCCACCTTAGGTGGTGTCAGGAGAAGCCTAGAATCTGGGTCCTAACTAGTTATAAAAGTTCATGTCTGTTCCAGCTTAGAAACACCGTGATCTTCAGACACCGACCAGCAACACAGGAGTGGCTAGCACAGCTATCACTCCCTTGTTCTGATGCTCAGCTGAGATAATCAAGCCCCTTGATTTCCAGTATGTGGCCAGGTAGATGCGGGCTAGGAGAGAAATTTACTGCTATGTTGTTGGAAATGGTTTACTTTTTATCTTATTTATATAAAACTTAAGTTACTAAAGCAGTTAAGAAATAATTACACTTACAGAAGCACAGGTAATATGGTAACTTGTAATTGTAGTTAATTCTGTTGGAGGAGGCTGTCCTGCCCTCGCATACTGGAAGAGCAGAGACAACACCAGCCCAAGTTTCTCCTGTTCCCAGGACTGTTGACTTCATTAATAATAAAACATACAGATGCTGCCAATCTACACAAAGTTACTTCAGTGATTCTGGAGGGCTGGCAAGATGGCTCACCAGGTAAAGGCTCTTGCTGCCAAGCCTGGGACCCACATGGTAGGAGAGCCAACTCCTGAAAACTGCCATCTGACTTTGACCTGCATGGCTTACTTTCTAATGTAATTCTTTATGCAGTCTGCCCACTTTAAAAGGATGTAACTATGCATACTTCTCTCCCAGGTAATAATATATTATACACATTCTCCAACCCTTGCTTAAATCTCTTTTATTATATATTTATTTACTTGAGTGCCTGAAGACAGCACACACATGTCAAGGGCAAAGGACAAATTTAGGGAGTTGGTTCTCTCCTTCCACCATCTAAGTTGTGAGGATTAACTCCAGTGGTCAGGCTTAGTGATGGCTGGCTGAGATGTTTAGTTCATTCTTAAAGATGTTTTTATTTTATGTGTATGAGTACACTGTAGCTGTACAGATGGCTGTGAGCCATAATGTGGTTTCTGGGAACTGAACTCAGGATGGCTCTACTCACTCTGGCCCGCTCGCTCTAGTGTAATACACTGTAGTTGTCTTCAGACCAGAAGAGGGCGTTAGATCTCATTACGGGTGGTTGTGAGCCACCATGTGGTTGCTGGGATCCAAACTCAGGACCTTCAGAAGAGCAGTCAGTGCTCTTCACTGCTGAGCCATCTCTCCAGCCCTGTTTAGCTCATTCTTAAAGAACTAACTAAATTGTGTAAATTTCATTCCTACATTATCTACACCCCCCCCCTCTTTTAAATCAAAGGCACAGATTTTTCATACATAAGCTAGAGCTAAAATAATCATCTGATGTTGGGCAGTGGTGGGGCACACCTTTAATCCAGCATTCAGAAGGAAGAGGCAGATGGATCTGTGAGTTCAATGCCAGCCTGGTCTACAGAGTGAGTAACATGGTAGCCAGGTCTACACAGAGAAATCATGTCTCTCAAAAAAAAAAAAAAAAAAATCTGTTTTAAAACCCATTAATGCTCCAGAGAAGTGTCTTTTCTTCATACGGATTATGCCCCTGCCTGTATGCTGATATTCTCACATCCCCGGAAACACAAGATGATGTGGTGGTATGAACACCAGTGGTCTGCATAGGCATGCAGTCCTGAATGCTTAGTTTGGAGGGAGTGGTACTGTTAGGTGTGGCCTTGCTGGGGTAGATGTGACCTAGTTAGAGAAAGTGTGTCACTGGGGATGGACTTTGAGGTTTCAAATGCTCAAGCCAAGCCCAGTGTCTCTCTTCCTGCTGCCTGACTATCCAGATGTAGAACTCTCAGCTACTTTTCCAACACCGTGTCTGTCTGATGCTGCCAGGCTTCTCACCATGACGACAATGGACTAACCCTCTAAAACTGTAAACCAGCGCCAATTAAATGTTGTCCTTTCTAAGAGCTGCCATGGTCATGGTGTCTCTTCACAGTAACAAACACCAAGTAAGACAGAAGTTGGTACTAGGAGTGGGAGATTGCTGTGATGTGCCTGATCACATTTCTGTTTGGGGAAATGTGGACTTGGAGAATTTGGATCAGGAAAGCACAGATCTGTAGAAGACACATGACACTCAGACACTGTTTATTACCAGTTTAAATACATAGCTTTCAGGTGCTTTTTAGTCTGTGGCCTGTCATCTCCCTCTCAGAGACCTACATGTCTGTCCTATGCTTTGTTTGTGGTACTGGGAATGGAATCCAGGGCCTGTGCACCAGGCTGTTGGCCTAACACTGTGCTATACTTCCCACTACACACATGTGGTTTGAAATGGCCACCATACCTTAAGATTAGAAAAAAGGTCAGATATGGTTTTAAAGTTACTAAAATAATGATAATTCTGATAGGGAGTGTCTTTGAGCTGTATTTCAATTACAAAGGCGAAATTAGTAATTTTACTAAACAAAAAATTATTTTGCTTGCACAGAAACATCTTTTAAGTAGAAACTTTGTGTTTGCTAATTCTCCTGCAATGAGTTAAAATCACAATCTGTGACAGAACAGTGTAAGGTGGCCAGGAGATAAACTTGAGTATAATGCAAAGAAGCATAGGGGTCTTTAAGCATACTGCCACAAAAATATAAATGATCTTGTCAAATTACTTTTAGAATTCACACACACACACACACACACACACACACACACACACACACACAGAGAGAGAGAGAGAGAGAAGTCTACAAATAAGAAAACAGAACAATTCTATTTCTCAAATAACTCTGACAACCCAATCTGCCCTAGCATTTAATCTTAAAACACACAGCTTATATCTCCACCACTAACTGTAGCACAATATATTTGCTTCTACTCATTAAATCTTGCTTATAATCTTAAACTATTTTGAGAAACCCAAAGAAAATATTTTTTTTTGTTTTGTTTTTTTCATGGAAAATATTTTTTTAAAGTGACAACTTTATCACACTTACTTTGTACAACTTAATTGTTCTCTGGTTCATCATAAATAAATGGATTTAAAACTAGTTTCTCATTTTATATTTAGTCAACCTGAACAGAAAAATAAAATTGGTCAAAGTGAATTTACAGTGTGTGGTGGTTTGAACAAAAATGCATGCCATAGGCTCATTTGTGGCCCTGTTGGAGGAAGTGTATCATTGGAGGTTGGCTTGGAGGTTTCAAAAGCTCACACTAGGCCCAGCCTCCCCACAGTGCTGCCAGTGGATCAGGATGTGGCTCTTAGCATCTTCTCCAGCACCACACCTTCATGGCTTCATGCTCTCTGCTATGACGACAATGGACTAACCCTCTGAACCAGAAGCAAGGCCCTAATTCTTTCTTTTATTAGAGTTGCCTTGGTCACAGTGTCTTTTCACAGCAACAAAACACTAAGACATAGAGCAAAAGGGGAAAATAAAATGAAAGTCACTCTTGGAAGAAGTAGCTTTTATGTAAGCATGCGGGCCTTGTGACTAGTGGGCGGACTTAAGAGTGGTCATCATTATCGTTATTACTGGCTTGCTTATTCCTTGTGTTTCGTGACACTAGACCAGACTAACCTCTTGCCTCAGTCCCACTGCTGGGACTGTAGCCATATTTGCCACAACACCTGGTTTGAAAAGCTCCTATTCTTATGATACGAAAAGATGTCACCTTCACAGTAATGATTTTTTCTTTTATGTTAAAATCTATAAATAAAATAAGATCTTGGCAATTCTTCAGCCATACAATGGAAGAGCCTGTATGTATCCCACCTTGCAGTGAGAGCTAGCTCACTGAAGGAAATGTGACTTCTAGTAATTAGCTCCATTTCCTCATATACACATAATAAGCAAATATGCCTTTCAGAGTAAAATAAAATACATGATGACTCCACTGTAAATGGATCCACTATTAGGATTCGAGTAATCTTACAACCACTTACTTGCCAGAAAGAGGTGGTTTTAATTACCTTGTGATGGGGCAAATTCCCTTGTCTTAAGATTTCTATATAAGAGATAGAACTGAATTCCTTCAGGGTCACCGAAGGTCACAGGGCCTCAGATTGTTCTGGTACTCTGACTCCTATTCTCTGACATGGTTGAAAATGTTTCAGAATTTCAGAAGAGGAAGGAAATAAACCAAGTGCACACATTTTATGAGAACAGGTCCTGACTATGTGTGCCAAGGCCAGAGTGCTCATTCAAGAGTACTCTGGTCAGAGAGATATATATCAATTGTGGAGTTAAACTTTATATCTATGCAAATGCCTTATTTACAATCAAAGCTAAAATAGGCCTACTTGCCTGATCCTTTTTTTTTTTTCCTCAAGACTGGGTCATACTATAGCAGCTCTGAATGTTCTTGAACTCCCTATGTAGACTAGCCTGGCCTCAAACTCACAGAGATCCACCTACCTCTGCCTCCCAAGTGCTGTGATAAAGGTGGGTGCCACTACACCAAGCTGTATTTTCTTATTAGATGTAAAATTAGATGCAAAACACTAAGCTAACCCTAGGTAATTTTCTAAGTAAAATTTCCTTATGAGCTGGGCATAATTGCACATACCTTTAATTTCAGCACTGAGAAACTGGAGGCAGGTGCAGTTCTCTGAGTTCAAGGCTAGCCTGGTCTACATAGAGACCTCCACTCCAGTCTGCTATACACAGTAAAACCGTATCTCAAAACAAAACAAAAATTCCCTCTTAGCTAATAGCATGGTTTCTCTTATTTTTTATAATGATCTTTATTGTCTTACTAAATGTCAGCTAGCCATCACTGAATAACAGCTATAAGTCAACAGACTTACCAATGCTGCTATCCTCTGGTCACACACATGCACTGTAGCTGAAAGCAACATCATATTGCCAGAGAAACAGGCTCAAAATGTTGTCAAAGATATTTCCATAGGTGTAGAGGGAAATGATTGTTGATTATAGGTAAGATCTCTCAAGAAAACACAACTAATTAATTTTAAGACATTTATTTAAAAAAAAAACCCTAAAGTTACTGAATTATATTGACCATGAATGGTTTATAACATTCAGGAGTTTTGAGTCAGTCTTACAATCTTAGGAATGTTTATTTGCTCATATCTATATTTTGTCATGATTAATTTTTTTTAAAGCATGGTTGGTAAGCAGTTGCCCTTTATTTTTTAAGATTTATTTAGTTTATATATGTGAGTACACTGTAGCTGTCTTCAGACACACCAGAAGAGGGTGTCAGATGCCATTACTGATGGCTGTGAACCACCATGTGGTTGCTGGGAATTGAACTCAGGACCTCTGGAAGAGCAGTCAGTGCTCTTAACCACTGAGCCATCTCTCCAGCCCCCATGATTATTAATCTTAAAATCATCATTTTGAAGAGTTTTATAGGAAACATTTTCCTTGTAGTATTTTGAGATAGGGTCTTGCTATATGGCTTAGATTACCCTAAAATTCTTTATTTAACACAGGCTGACATTGAATTTATATCTTTCAAAATAGGCCAATTTTCTTTAGATTCTAAAATGTAACATCAACGTGTTAGGTTAAAAAGATACTGAATGGGACTAAAACGATGACTCAGCAGTTAGCACTAACACAGATTCACAATGGTTTGTAACTTCAGTTCCAGGGGATCAACACCCTCTTCTGGTCTCAAGGGCCATGAGGCACAAACCTGATGTAGACATATATTTAGGTAAAACATTCATAACATTGAAAGAAAAGTTAAAACAGAAGTATTTATATACATTGTAGTGATCTGAATAAGAATGGCCCATGAATAGGCTCGTATGCTTGAAATGTTTGATCCTCAATTACTAGAACTATTTTAGAAGGATTAGGAGGTGTAGCTTTACTTAAGGGAGTGTGGCCTTGTTGGAGGAGGTTTTGCACTGGGGTGTGGGCTTGGAGGCTTCTAAAGCCCATCGGGCCCAGTATCTTACTCTGTCTGTGGACCAGGAGGTGCCTCTCTGCACCACGTCTGCCTTCCGGCTGCCATGCTCCCTGCCATGATGATAATGGACTAAGTCTCTGAAACTCTAAGCAAACCTCCAGTAAAATACTTTCCTCTATGTACTGGCTAGTTTTGTGTGTCAACTTGACACAGGCTGAAGTTATCACAGAAGGGAGTTTCAGTTGGGGAAGTGCCTCCATGAGGTCCAGCTGTGGAGCATTTTCTCAATTAGTGATCAAGGGGGTAGGGTCCCTTGTGGGTGGTGCCATCCCTGGGCTGGAAGTCTTGGGTTCTATAAGAGAGCAGGCTGAGCAAGCTAGGAGAAGCAAGCCAGTAAGGAACATCCCTCCATGGCCTCTGCATCAGCTCCTGCTTCCGGACCTGCTTGAGTTCCAGTCCTGACTTCCTTTGGTGATCAACAGCAATGTGGAAGTAAGCTCAATAAACTCTTTCCTCCCCAACTTGCTTCATGGTCATGATGCTTGTGCAGGAATAGAAACCCAGACTAAGACACTCTATAAGTTGGTCATGGTGTCTCTTCACAGCAACGGAACAGTTAGTGAGATATATACATTTATAAAAATCATAATCTAGGACCTGCCTAAGAGAGAAAATATGTAGTATATGTCTGAGTCTTGTTACTTCCCTTAATATAAGTTCCAGTTCTGTCCACTTTCCTCAAATGTCCTAATTTTGTTTTTCTTCCTAGTGTATGTGGGATGGGGAATAAGTGTGCTGCTGTGTGCTTCTGTAGAAAGCCAGACACAGACAATGGCAGAGTGCCTTCCTTAATCCCTGCTCTGCCTTATTTTCTGAGGCTGGTTTATCTAGGCTGACACGCTAATGAGTCCCAGGATACTCCTGTCTCTGCCACTCAGTGCTGGAGCTACCAGTCCTCACTGACCCATCTGGCTGTGGTGTGGAGTGGGGGTCAAAACTCAAGCCCTCACTAATGCAGCGAGCACGTCACCCACTGGATCACCTTCCCCAGTCTCTACAGTTTTCTTTACAGCTGGAAATGACTCCACACTGTAGAAGTACCTTCTCATCTGTTTAAATCACTCATCTGTTAATAGACAGGCTAACTCCATTTCCCAGCTATAGTGAACACCGAGCAACAAACATGGTTGTGTAAAAATCTCCATGATGTGCTGACTTAGGGTCCTCGGGCATACAGGAAGCTCTTTTTGTTTTGTGATTTCTATAGTACTGATTTCAACAGTACTTGTACCAGTTTACACTCTGAGAGTAGACATGGGTTGCTCTTTCCCTACATCTTTGCCAGAGTTCATTGGCTGCTCATTCCTCTTGATAACTACTCTGATTGAAATGAAGTAGACTCGTAATGAAGATGACTCGTAACACTAATGATCTTAATACAGCATATTAATGGCAGTAACCTTACAGGAAAAAACAGTAGCTAAGGGTTTTAAAACTCCATTAGAAATAGTGTTTACTAATTAAATAAAAGAATGAACAAATTTTGTAGTCAAATATGAGATTTTCATCTAAATATACTAAATGAGAGAAAACATTAAACAACTCCTGGAGACAGGAATGAGATTCATATAAAAATATTTTCATTATATATTTATCACCAGAACATCAAGTCTGATCTAGTACATATAATCAAATATTTAATGAACATGATTATTTAAATATCACTATCTGATACAAAAATAGCTTACCTTGATGTTGTGAAAGTAAACAGTCAGATTTATTTCTTACACAGGTTAGATGTCTTTGTATTGGCTTGTGTTCAACTTGTTTAATGTCTTGCTTTTGTTGGTACTAAAGAATTTAAGAAATGAAGCCATAATATTATTTTTTTTTAGTTAAAAGTTAAATTGGTTCAATTATATAAACATTCGAGAATTTGACTTGCTTTCAAATAGCTATTTCGTGATTGGACTTAAGGCGCTGTTCATGATGTGACAGTGTGAAGAAGTCGGTCCCTCCCGTGAACATCACACATCACACCTCTTGGGTAATGCAGAGATGCTGGAATTTATGACACTTGTGACTCCAGAGTAACCGATGCAGGTGACAGTCAGGCCAACAAAGGCATCCACACCCTTTCCCACCATGCAAAGCCAATGACTGAAATGCTTTGTTACAGACTAAACTGCATTTTCTAGCTTCTCTTTCCTTTCTTTCTTTTTTTTAATCTTATAAGTCTCAACGTGTGACCCTTTGGCTCAGCCTCATGAGCATGGATAACAAGTGATTATGACTGTATTTGGCTAGAATTTTATTAAATTTTTTGCAGGGAGATGCCACGGACCGGGATTTCTCGCGGGGTCCCTGTTCCGTGGGACAAGGGATTCTGGCCAGGTGGGCA
>NW_022196912.1:86092713-86122054 GCF_008632895.1 Mastomys coucha | reverse complement strand
AGGAGACTGACTTTCCTTGAAGTTTACGCCTCAGATACCGCCTTCACGCAAAGTGTGCGTGACAGGGAGAAAGTACTAGCTTTTATTCAACTTAATTTGGAGGGGAAAAGCAGCCCCATTTGTGGCAGTTGGGAAAACTGGCCTGGGGTCATGAGAGGCGGTGAGCTAGCCCTTGGTCCTTGCCTGCTGCAGCACTTGGGAAAGCAGGCCCTGCACCTCGCCTGGGCAGCACAGCAGGTCTGACCCACTACTTGTTTGCCATGAGGTAGCATGGGTACAGGGGTGATGCCCTCTTGTCCCCCCACCATCTGCAGTAGTCAGGAGAGCTGGCCCAAGGGCATGAGTGGGAGAGAGCTACCCCTGGCCCCTCCCTAGCTGTAGCACTTCGGAGAGCAGGTCTCGGCAGCACAGTGCAGCTGGCCCTAATCACAAAAGCAAAGGGGTGGGGGGAGCCAGCCCTGAGAGTGAGAACAGAAGAGCTGGCCCAGCTCTTCACGGGCTTCAGCACTTGGGAGAGTGGGATCTGTGCACTAGGCAGCTCGGTGGAGCTGGCTTTGGAGGCGTAGGTGTGGCTAAGCTGGCCCCAGGGCATGAGAGCATGAGAGATGACCCTGCCTCCAGCTGATGGCACCACTGGATGGCTTAGCTGGAGCAGTGGAGTTTGTCTGCCTTGGTGGTGTGGATGAGGAAGAACCAGCAGGCTGACCAGCTCAGCTACTATACAGGCCCAGACCCAGGGCTCTGTGCTGGCCCAGCCCCAAACTCTGTGCCATCTGTGAATGGTTGAGACGTGAAAGGGACCAATGCTGAAGGGCCTTTCAGAGCAACAGAGAGCAACAACAGGATACCCAGGAGGAGACTGGTGAGGATCCAATACTGATGGTGTCACAGAAGCCAGAGATCTTGGGCCAGACCAATGACTCACTGCAATGAAGATTTACAAGTGAAGCTGTGTGGACAGAGGGATAGACTGTGGGACACATGTGACATACTACAGCTTCCATGATGAGATGGTTTCTATGCTTTGTTTTTGTTTCTGTGTGTTTTTTATTATTTTGGGGGTGGGAGGTTGCAAGAGCCAAGGGCGATGGGGGAATGGGGAGAGAAGTGGGACTGGGATACATGGTGTGAAACTCACCAAAAAAAAAAATCAATAAAAAGTAAATTAATTAATTAATTAAAAAAAATGACTGTATATCTCCAGAGTTCCTATACTCATAGTGCCCTGGGAATAGTGGTATTCTAGAATATAACATAATAAACTTTGTCCAGTCACCATTTGCTGAACGTTGTGTTGTTTCCAAGTTGGGGCTAATACAGAGTTCCTATGAACACTCATCTGTTCTATATTTTCTTAGGAAGTAAAATGTATACGTCACGTGTCAGCTGCATGTTTACAGCACCCTGAATTCCCAGAGAGCAATGTACTGGAGCTCAGCTGTTCCACATCCTTGCCAGCAGATGCAGGACAGCTCAGAGCCTTTTGCTCTCTAAGGAGAGCAGAGAGGTCGCTTGCTGTGCTTTACTCTGCATTTCCTGGTGTCTCCGACCATTTCATGCTGCTGACCTTTCACCTGTCTTCCAGATGTGTGTATGTACAGATCTCCTGTGCATTTTGAGTTGCGCTGAACTCACATTTAACGCTGATCCTCTATGCTCTGAGCTAACTTGTCTCCCACTCTGCTACTTTCATTCTCTTAATGTGGTGTTTGGGGAGTAGAAGCTCTTACTTTTGATAAGAACCAATTATTTGATTCTTGTTGTCATCAATGCAGCTTTTGCCATCGCATCCATGAAGTTCTTGCCTTTTAGTCACAAAATCTTTTCTTTAATGCAGATACTATTTGCATATTTATTAGTTTTTCCTGATCTTTGTTTGAACACAGATTAGCAATAACAAGCCCTGCATAATACTGTATTCCAAAAGCAATTTTTATCATATATTTTTAATATTCTTCCTTGATATCATGGTATGTTATAAAATACCATGCAGAGAATACTGATTGAATAAATTAATTTACAATGAGGCATAAATTGCTAACCATGAATATAAAACTGTATTTATTACCATGAACATTTACTTAGATTAAAATCTTCGAGAACAAGCATCCTAATTTTTTCATATACAAGGTTTCATAGGCTGTTGGTTTCACTCATTACAAAATTGTTATGCTTTTGTGGAACATATTGTTTATATTTTAAAGCTATAAATATGAAATACTTAATAGGCACAAATCACTGAGCTGGCTTTTTTATGGTAGAGTTATAAATGATAATAGCGACTTAACTAGGTGTCAGACATTGTATATAGTTTTAATTTTTTTAAAATTTCATTTATTTTTGTGTGGGCAGGGAACTGTGCTAACAAGTGTTCATGTGTAGGTCAAAGGACAACTTGTGGAGTTCGTTCTCTCCTTCCTCCTTTAAGAAGGTTCTAGAAGTGTGTTGAGGCACACCTTTAATCTTTTCATTCCAGCAGGCAGAGGCAGGAGGATTTCTCTGAGTTTTCAGCCATCCTGGTTTACACTGGGACTTTGAGAGCACCTAAGACTACACAGTAAGACTTTGTCTCTGCTTCTCCCATCCCCCTAAAACGTTTTAGGGACTGAAATCAAGTCCAGTTTAGGTTTTGTTTGTTTTGAGACATGGTCTCCCAATGTAGCCCTGGCTGTCCTTGAATGCAGAGTTTAAGTAAAGTACAAATGTTCTTGTTTTGGTACCTGAGAAAAATCTTCAGCTGCTTCTGGTAAATTAACATCAGTGACTTTTGTTGTTGTATGTGTTGTGGGAAGAATAAGGTTAGAATCAGGCTGCAACTCCAGTTCCCTTAAGCTCATTGGGCCATGACTGACACATAAATCTTCACAAATATTACCTATATCAAACAGGTAGACAAAAAGTTAGATTGTGAGCTTAGTAAAAGAATAAGCAGCAGACTACAATTACTAGGACTCCTAAGCAGTTACATAGAAACAGTAAATCACTAAAAGTCAGATTCAATACAATACTTTCTGTTTAAAATGTAACCTTGCTATAGATGGGGGCAAACAGGAGGAGAAGAGATGACAAAGGAAAGGACTGAGTGTGTCTTATTTTCATTTCTTGTTACTGTGATAAGATACCCTGGAAAAGCAGCTTGAGGGAGAAAGGGCCTGTCTGGCTTACAGAGCCAGGCTCATAGCCTGATGAACAGGAAGTCAAATTACACATGCAGTCAAGAGCAGAGATGAACGAGCTTATGCTGGAAGCTCCTGCTCAGTTCGCTTTCTCTGCTCTTACACAATCCAGCATGCTCTGTTCAGAGACTGGTGTCACCCACAGTGGGTGGGCCTTGCCTAATCTAGACAATCTCCACAGATATACCTATAGGCCAAGCCAAGAGAGATAATCACTCCCTCACTCAGATTCCCTTCTCAGATAACTCAGATTGTGTCACACTGACAAAACTACCACAAGGGGTATGAGAAGACATGGCAAAGTACATCATGCAGTATTATAAAAATGTTCTTATGAAATCTAGTATTATGTACAATGAATATATGTCATGGAAGAAAAGTAATCCTATGTAGAGAACAATTCTTGGCTAGAAAATGCTGGCACCAATTAGCTCTGTTCTGTAGTATTTTCTTCAGATGGTCACACTCCTTTATTCCCCTAATCTAAATGTCACTTCAGTCCAAACGGTAAGAAGATATAAGCACAGAAATGTCTATATATCTCAGAGCAGTGTGCGGGTGTGTTGTCCTTTACACTCCAAGTGCTTGCACATACATAACTCACTCAGTGAATTATCTGAAAGCTGTGAAGCAGCAAAGACTTAAAACTGACAGCTTCTAACTCCCAGCTTTATATTTCATATTCTTCCTAAAATGAATTTGAATGCATGCATATGTGTGTGCGCATGTTCATGTTCACACAGGTGCACATGTACACACAGGTGCACATACACATGGGTGCTTGATGGTTGTGGTGGTCTGAATAGGAATGGCCCCCACAGACTCATGTGTTTGAATGTTTAGCCCATAGGGAATGGTACTATTAGGAGGTGTGGCCTTGTTGGAAGAAGTGTGTACCTGTGGCGACAGGCTTTAAGGTTTTATATGCTCAATTTCCACCCAGTGTGGCATAGTCTGCTGTCTGTGGATCAAGATGTAGAACTCGCAGCTCTTCTCTAGCACCATACCTGCCTGCACGCCACCATGCTTCCCATCATGACAATAATGGAGTGAAGCTCTGAACTGTAAGCCAGCCTCAATTACATATTTTCCTTTATAAGAGTTGCCTTGATTATGGTGTCCCTTCACCGTTACTGTGGCTTTTCCACCCAGCTTCTTTGTTCCCCAAGATAGTGAATCTGAGACTTTATATATGAATAAATGCCTAGACCAACAGCTCTGGCTTATTTCTGCTAGTTCTTGACTCAATTATCTTGTTTAAACTAGTCTAAGTCATGCCATGTGGCTAGTTACCTTTTCTCAGGTTCGTGAGTCTATCTCTATCAGAGTCTGGGCAAATCTTCCTCGCCTGACTATTTCCCAGAATCCTCTCTCTCTCTGTTGGATGTCCCACCTTCTAGTCCTGCCTTGGCTCATTGACCATAAGTTTTTTACTGAGGCAATGCTTCCACACAGTACATAAAGATTGCCTCTACACTTCACAGCAGTAAAACTCTAACCAAGATAATTTGTAGGCCAGGAGACCACTTCAGGGCTCCATCTCTGGGAAGGCTGTCAACCTCCTTTAAGATTCTCTTTGGCTGAAGCTTAAGATTATGCTACTCTGGCTGGCTAGCAAGTCCACAGGGGTTCTTCTGTTGCCCCAACACTGAGACTCTAAGTGTGCACCACAATACCTGGCATTACTCCTCCTCGCCCCTGCAAAGTAAAAGAGACTGATTTTTTAGCTTTATGTATAAGTGCAGGTGCCTGCATGCATATATATGCTCCGTGTGCATATCTGGTGCCCACCGAGGCCAGAGGACGGTATATCCTACAGAGCAGGAGTTACAGATGCTTGTGAGCCATCATGTGGGTGCTGGAAACTAAACCCAGGCCTTCCGCAAGAGCAGCAAGCAGTTTAAGCTTCTGAGCCATCTCTCCAGCCTCGTGCTCGCCATTTGATGTGGGTTCAATTTCAGGCTCTCATGCTTGCACAGAAATTGTTTTACTGACTGAGCCAGCCAACTCCTTCCACAAATATTTCTAAGGAAACCTTACCTTTTCTTTTTATTGGTTATCTTTTAAATATAGCATAATTTCATTTAGTTGAAGGTGGAAGACTTAAGAGTTATTCATGACCTAACTTGTTTAAAATGAAACATCTTAATGGCACCATAGACATTTTCCTTTTAAAGGCAATCACCTTCATTAGAATTGCAGAGCTGACCATTTCCTAGATATAACAAATAACCACTCTTTGCTGGACATTTTATATTAATTCAAGTTTTTATATTAAATCAAGTTTTTTAATGGACTTTGCACAAAACAAAATTCACCCACTGAGCTTTAATATTTATCTCTATAGTAGTTAATATGTACAGAGCAATTTATCAAAATGACTACCTCCTTAATTCTCCAGTACACTGTAAGATTAATTAAAATAATGGCAATAACATGCAAAACATAGAGTAACTAATGCTCCTGGTGCCACATTTGCTTTTTTTTTTCATTCTGGTATTACCTTCTCTAGTCCTATGTCACTTCTCCAACAGTTTTTCTACAACTGTCTAGCAAATAAATTGAGAATTAGCATATCTCTTGTTGAGAGAAAAAAATTAAAAACTTCTTTGCTGATGATATGGTAAACACCAAAACCTCTAAAGGATTCCTGTCTCTATTAGAGGAATAGAACTAATAGTACTGGTGATCCTAAAATAACTATGGGAATTAATAAGAGTCTTTGGTGCCATGACTGGACATTAGCATAACTTTGCAAACCTATTATCTTTTCTCTTCATTATAACAATAAACAAAAATAATAAAAAAAAATTCTCTTACTATCAAGATCAGACCTATAACAGCAAAATTATTAGACATAGAATCTATATGAGAAAAATTATGAAATCTTACTGAAGGTCAAAAATCCTACCTAAAGGCCAGATGTGGAATTTTCCACTTGTGGTAACTCCATGTTCTTTAGAAAAACAACATAAACAAGCAGGTGAATTCAAACTAAGGAAGTTTGCTACACAGGTGAAAGGCCAGCAAATTAGAGGAGAATAATGGCAAAATAGAACTTCAGCAAGGAAATGGAAATGAAAAAACAAAAAACAAAAACAACAAAAAACAAAACAACAAAAAAAGAAATGTTAAAAATGAAAAACCCCAATGAATCCAATCAAAAGCACAGCAGAAGCCTCACTGACAGACTCAACCAAGCATAAGGAAACAAGATCAGGATGGGGGCAGAGTCAAATACCAGCAGGAAACCCAGCAGGACCACTGCATTTGAGAACTATGAGGAAACCCAGCAGGACCACTGCATCTGAGAACTATAAGTTCTGAGCAAGACACCAAACCGACATATTCAGAGGATAAATGGAGCTACGAATAAACACTAAAGCATAGAGAATCTATGCTTTATAGCGTAAAATTCCCCAAATCTGAAGAAATGTAAATCAAAACATAAGAAGCATTTAGAATCCAAAATAGACATGACCAGAAAAGAACTTCTCTACAACATATTATATTCAAAATGCCAAAAACACAAAGTAAAAAAAAAGTATTAAAATCTGTAAGAGAGGGGCTGGAGAGATAGCTCAGTGGTTAAGACTGCTCTTCTGAAGGTCCTGAGTTCAAATCCCAGCAACCACATGGTGACTCACAACCATCCGTAATGAGATCTGATGCCCTCTTCTGGTGTGTCTGAAGATAGCTACAGTGTACTCACATATAATAAAAAAATAAATAAATCTTAAAAAAAAAAAAGAAAAAGAATAAAAAAATAAATAAATAAAATAAAATCTGTAAGAGAAAAAGAGCAACTCACCTACAAAGGCAGAAACACCAGAAAAGCATGAGCTCTCTCACCAGCAGCCCTAACGCCAGGAGAGCAGGGACTATACTTCTTCCTTTTGAAAACACTTACTTATTCAGTATGAGGAGGAGGGAATCCATGCCGTGGCTCCTGTGTGGAGGCTGGAGGACAACTCCTGAGGGAACTGGCCCTTTCCTTCCATCATGTGAGTTTGGGGAATTGAGCTCAGATCATCAAGTTTGGCCATAAGCACCTTTACCTGCTAAGTTTTCTCACCAAACCTAAGCTGCTATCTTCTAAGTCCCGAGACTAACTTACCGCCAACCAGGATGCCTGTATGCAGCAAGTCTGTCTTTTAAAGTCTTTTAAAGGTGGAGAGATGAAGAGTATTTCAAGACAAGCACAAACAAAGGCACTTCATGGCCACCAAGCCAGTACTGCATGGTCCTTAAAAGAATGCTCTCTCTGCACACAAAAGGAAGATGGCTGGCTCAATCCCAGGAGCACGGGAATGAGACAAACAGTTGTTTATGTCTTCTGGATTTAACTCTGACACCACAGTTACCTACAAGTCCATCCATTTCTTTTAGTGCTTTTAGTTTTGGCAGAGTTTTGTTTTGTTTCTCCAAGACAGAGTCTCACTATGTGGGTCAGGCTGGACTCAAAGTCATGGAGATCCACTGCCTCTGCCTCCAAATGTTGGCATCAAAAGTGTGCACTGTCAAGCCCAGCAGGGAGCATATGTTTAAAGTCATTCCCTAATGACTCAAAGGACTTTGCTAGAATTTGTTCATCTTCTTTTCACCTCTAATATTTATTAATGTGTGTCTTCTCTCTCTCTTTTGGTTTGGTAAGGGCATTACCAATCTTCTTTATTAAAAGAGAAAGAAAAGAAAAAATAACGTTCTATTTGACTCTATGTGTTGTTCATGGAGACTTTAGAAAAAAGATTTATTTATTTTATTTGTATGAGTACACTGTAGCTGTACAGAGTGCTGTGAGCCATCATGTGTGTGGCTGCTGGGAATTGAACTCAGGACCTCTGCCGGTCCCTCTCGCTCTGGCCCCACTCGCTCCAGCATAATACACTGTAGCTGTCTTCAGACGCACCAGAAGAAGGCGTCCAATCTCATTATGGGTGGTTGTGAGCCACTATGTGGTTGCCGGGATTTGAACTCAGGACCTTTGGAAGAGCAGTCAGTGCTCTTACCTGCTGAGCCATCTCGCCAGCCCATGTGGAGACTCTTAACTCAGTAATCTCTGACCTGTCTTAGATTAGCAACAAAAACTACCATTACTTTTTCACAATGATTTGTCACGAGGATGCAGGTGTTATGAAAACCACCAATGAGTTGAATGAAAGGAAAAGATCACACTATTACCAGACACGTATTGAACAAGGTCCCCACTACTAGCCACTGATCTACGGAAGTGGTGAGAGACAGAAGAACCACTAAACCTAAGAAGAGAGATGACAGGGCTGGGATAAACTGAAAGCCGAGCACAGGGTCAGCAATAACTCTTCCCTGGGTCCAGCCAGGATTATATCCATGCACCATGACACAGAGACTTTAAGGGCATATCTGGGGCTGATCATGCTAGCCAAATGATTGCTATGGGTATTGCTGAACTTGAAGCCAGCTCTCCAAAACTAGCAAAATCATAACCAAACCTCTGGCTTAAACACTGGAAATAAAACAATTATTGCTACCAACAAAATGGATTCTATTAAGCCTCCTTACAGTCAGAAGAGATGTGAAGACATTGCTAATGAAGTGTTTTTATATTAAGAAAATTCATTAGGGCCCAGCGGTGGTGGCACACGCCTTTGAACCCAGCACTTGGGAGGCAGAGGCAGGCAGATTTCTGAGTTCGAGGCCAGCCTGGTCTACAGAGTGAGTTCCAGGACAGCCAAGGCTACACAGAGAAACCCTGTCTTGAAAAACAAAAACAAAAACAAAAAGAAAAAAAAGAAAAGAAAATTCATTAGAAAATTGGCCATGGCAGCCTAGAGAGATAACTCAGTGATTAAGAGCACTAGCTACTGGTTGGAGTTGGTCCTGATGTTGTTATGTATTCAAATGCTAAATTTTGGGATGTAAATTAGAATAGCTCCAAACTTGCCCAATCTAGGCTTACAGCTTGTAAATAAAATACCTAGACTGTGTGTTTTTAATACAGACTAGTTAGACTTTGTAATTCCTTTTAGAGCTACCACTCTTGTGGAAGATTCAGGTTCGGTTTCTAATTCCCACAAGGCAGCTCACAATCATTCAGAATTCCAGTTCCAGGCAATCTGATGCCCTCTCCTGGCCTCTGTGTGCAACAGGTACATGTGTGGTACACTGATGTACAATGTAGCCAACACATCTATTCATATAAAATAAAGAAAACACTTTATAAAGAAAATGGATTAGGAACCTGGCAGAGTAGCACCTGTGCTAGGCGGCAGCACGGTGGTGTGGAGGGCTAGCATGTCTTGGGTCAGGAATGTAGGCAGTCATGAAGACAGCAGTACCAAGGCAGCCATACTGCTGGTGGCTTTGGAATGTATCCTACCATTAACTTGTCCAACTGAGCAGTCGGATGTATGTACCTGCCTCCCACATGGCTCTAAAACTGTTGGTACTGGTACTGTTGCTGTGGGCCAGGTGGAGACTGGTGTTATCAAACTTGCTTGGTGGTTAACCATGCTCTAGTCAATGTCACAATTGAAGTAATAAAGTCTACTGAAATGCACTTGAGGTTCTTCCTGGTGACTCTGGAGGAGTCAGTGTCAAATATGTTTGCCTGAGTTGTTCCTCGTGTCAACAGCAAAAAATGACCCACATCAACGTGCTGGCTTCACTGCTCAGGTAACTGTCCTGAATCATTCAGGCCAAAGCAAAGCTGGCAGTGTCCCTGAACTAGATTATCACATGGCTCACATGGCATGCAAACTTGCTAAGCTGGAAGGAAAGATCCATCACGTTTCAGCTAGGAAGCTGGAAGACAGCCCTACATCATCCTACTCGGAGAGGCTGCCACCATTAATATAATTCCAGGTAAGCTTTTATGCTTCCAGAGTTTCTTTTGGATCATTTTGCTATTCATATGACTCAGACTGTTGTGTCTGAGGCCACAGACAAGAGGGCTGCTGAAGGTGGCAAGGTTACCACATCTGCCCAGAAAGCTCAAAAAACTAAATAAATGTTAGCGTTACACCTGCATGCATGGTCTTGGGACGATTTGTCTCAATTGGCCATTTAAATTTAATACTAGGTTAATAATAACAAGGCATAGTAGAATTTCCCACCCAAAAAAGGGAAAATGTTTTATTTTGGGACCTTTTTAATATGTTAATTATTAGTTTTTAAAGTCAGTAAATTTTGATGGAAGCAACATGACCAAAAAGCAAAAAACCAAAAATCTTACAACCGAATTTTAAGACCCATTTAAAAAAAACAAAGTTTAATGAGGGAGAGATATAGACATGCCTACTGTCATGTTCTCCCTTCTGTAATGTCTGTGCCCTTGAACTATAATCCCAAATAAATGCTGTCTCCCTCAAGTTGCTTTTGTCACAGCAACAGGACACATAACGACAGAAACTGGTGCTAAGAAGTGGGCTGCTGATGTAATAAACATGACCATGATTTATGGGACGATTGTGGACAGGCTGTCAGTGGTGGGCTATCAAAGGCTAGAATACTGTAAGCAGAGGTTAACGGGCCATTCTGGGTAGGAGCCCGGAAGACAAGCTAACAAGAGAAACACAAACAGTGGAGGTTTATGAGGCTTCCAAAAGGAATGAGGACTCTGTTGGAAACTGGGTTAATGGCACTCCTGTGATGGTCTGGCAAAGAATTTGGCTTCATCTATGTCCCAAGGACTTGAGTGGGGTTGAATTTAAATGTAAAGGACTAATTCGTTTGGCACAGGAAATTCCAAGACAGGAGCACATTTGGCTGTGGTGCAGCAACTGTCTAACTGCTCTACTCTAGGACTATATGAGGGAGAAAGAAGCTAAGGAGAAAGAAAATGTGTATTTTTACAAGGAAAATAGTAGGAACTAGTTAACCTTACAGACAAGGCGGGTTTGAAGGCAGCTGCAACTGCTCAAGGCACAAGCACCATTAAGGAAGTCTGCTGCTTTGTTCTAACACAACAGAAAAGGTGTCCTGAGGGCAAGGCTCCATCCACTGAAGGCTCCATTTCATGAAAAAATGTCAATTCTTTTGAAAGGGGAGCACCTGACCTGAAACACCCTGCTACAGAAGCAGTTCCCTCATTCTCGGAAAGCCTGAAGTGTTTCTCCAGGTCGGCATACAGAAGCAGAAGCTGATAACTGTGGTCTGAGGGGGTCAGGCTCCATCTCAAAAACTTGGCATCATCATAATGGCTTTGCCGGCATGAGAAACAGTTTAAGGGGATCATGGAGGGCTGACTACAACATCAGAAAGCCCCAAGGCAAAGCAATACATAGCAGGATTGGAGGATAGGAGGGGCCACTGCAGGAAATTGCAAAAGGAAGACCTAATTTACAATGTTGAACCCAGGATGTTAGAAATACCAGGACCAAGGGACGGCTGCCAAGGAGAATTCCAGATACAGAGTGCAGTTGACACAGGATAAGGATATGTATGCTGTAGTGACAGAGATGGAGGCGTGAAGAAGGCGTTACCCAAGTCCTTGGGGCCCAGAGACTGCATCACAGGTCCAGAGTTGGATATGGAGCTGCAGGATTTGATACTTTCTCTGCTGAGTTCCCACCTCACTTTGGTCTGATCATTCCTTAACAGTTCTTAGAAAGGACAAGGGCTGGGAAGACAGGGACCATAATCACTGTGCAGACAAATCGTTAGCAGCCATGCAAAATCCAGGCACAGTGCGGTGTCTGTACCCTCAGTGCTGGGAAGACAGCGGCAGGTAGAGCCTAAGGACTTACTGGACAGGCAGTCAAATCAATTGGACATCTCCACATTTAGTAAGAGAAACTGAGAAAGCAAGGTAAAACATTGTAAAGGAAGCTGTCAGCATTGACCTCGGGTTTCCACACCCATGCACACACACACACACACACACACACACACACACACACACACACACACACACAGAGAGAGACAACAATTTCTAAACAGTACTACAAATGTCAATAAATATTCAAAGAAGTATTTAATATTCCCAGCCATTAGGGAAATGCAAATGAAAACTTCTTGAGATTCCATTTTACCCCAATCAGCATAGTTATTATCAGAAAGAAGGCAAATGCTAAAAACTGTGAAGAAAAATGCTTATTCACTGTCAGTGGGGATGGAAGTCAGTGTGGAGGTTTCTCAAAAGCTAAAGACAAAACCACCACAGGACCCACTTAAAGCACAGAGGACTTGTAAGTCAACATACCCCAGGATGCACATGTTGACTGATGTACTATTTACAAGCTAAAGAAATGGAAACAGCCTAAAATGTCTATCAAAAGATGAATAAAGAAAACATACATTAACATCACAGAATTTTATTCAACTGTAAAGAAAAAAGAAATAATGACATTTGTAAGAAAATGGATGGAACTTGAGATCATCATGCTAAGCCAAGTAAGCTGGACAAGACTCAGGAAGACAAATATCATATCCTTTGTCTATGTTGCTAATGTAGAAGGGGACCATGAGACAGGAGAAGATCTTATAGGAGTAGGGACAAGTGAAAGGGTTATGGAGTACATGGGACTTGGAAGAAAAGGGAGACTATCTGGCAAGAAGAGAGGGCACCAGTAAGAGCTGAGAAAGAAGGACAGCAAAAGGTGGGCAAGCGGAAAAGAATGAATAAGAACATATAATCACACACACACGCGCAAATACTGAAATGAAACCCACTTCTACTTGTATACTAAATTTAAAAATTAATTTAAAAAATGAAAAACAGTAAGTTCAGAGACATAAGTTACTTGAACAAAGATATACAGAGTTAGAATTAAAATACATTTCAGAAATTCTAAAAACCCAAACTCTCAACCACTCTGCTATTGCCTCTTCCAAATACATTCACGTACACGTGTCTGTGTTTACATACACAGACATACACAACCAATACTATGCCATATTACTTAACTGCTATGGTTGTTGGCGTTCTGTAAACGCCACCCCCACAGTTACCTGGCAATAGCCAGGTAGGCCTGGCCCTATTAAAGGGAATGCCTGGCCCCTCCTTTCTCTCTTACCCTCTAATTCCTGCCTCTCTCTTGCCTCTTCCCCTTCCCTCCTCTCTTCACATAGCCATGGCTGGCCCTTCTCTGCTCTCTCCTCTCTGCCTTTCTCTGCCTCTGCTACCCTCCCAACTCCCCTCCCCATGCCCTGAATAAACTCTATTCTATACTGTACTGGTGTGTGTCTGGTCCCTCAGGGGGAAGGGATGCCTTGGCATGGGCCTGCCCAGGCACCCCCCTTCCTCCACACCCGGCCAAAACATATTCTTATAGCTCTTTCTCTTTTTATGATCACAACAATAGTTAAAACAATACAGTGAACCTACTGTTGAAAATTTAGAGGCTAGAGAAACTGCTCAGTGGTCAAGCACAAGTATTGGACCCAGATTTAGTTTTCAGCACCCGCATCAGGAAGCTCAGAACTGCCTATAACTCCAGCTCCAGAGAATCCAACATATGTGTATGTATACATACACACATATATGTAAATATATAAAGATTAAATCTCAAGACATAAAATTTAGTCAAAAAATGACATAGTAAAACCTAATTCTTTGCAAACCAGTAAAAAGTTTTAAATAAATAAAAATTTATTTTGCAGACTAGTCATTATCTAAAATCTGTCTTTATAAACTTCCAATAAAGGAATAGTTTGATGTTATGACTTATTAAAAATATTTTCTAGAATAACTTGTATATTATACTGGGTGATGGCAAGTATAAAGTCTATATTATATTATTTTTTGATTCTGTATATTCGAGAATATTATATATTCAGAAGTCAGATAAATCATACTGAAAGGTCACTGAGACAGTTTAGTGGCTGGTAATCCTGATGACCTAAGTTCAATTTCTAAGACCCACACAGGAGACTCAAGCTCTGGAAGTTATTATCTAAGGGTGCATGCACATACGGGCATGCACACATGTACTCACAAATAGACAATAAAATATTTTAATCATAGTAAAAAGTATTAAGTTATACATAATCCATCTTAGTCTCAAATATGGTTACCTTTTTAAGGTAATAATTATCAATGATTTCATTAAATATAAAAATGATTATTAGACCACAAGTGATCTGGGTACTACCAGAGACATTAAGAAATGCTGGGCAGCTGTAAGCTCCAAGACCCACACAGGACCTTAACTCCCAGTGTCTCTCAGGTGGTCTATGAGAGCCCTCTAGTGTCTGCTGGGCTCCTGCACTTTGCCCAGTCAGCTATGTGTTGCATTTTATGTTGTATAAAAACTAATTTGAAAGTATGTAGCAAGTATAATATTCTCACTATATGCACAAAATGAGAAAAACAGCAATTTTATGTATATTACACTGAAAACGTCAGTCTTGAATTTCTTTCAATTCTGAACAATGCTCTTGCTAAGCATGAAGCCAACACTAAATAATACTACACAAATGCTCTAATTTCTAATTTCAAGTCTGCACTCCTAAAGGTTTCATTTTTTTTTTTTTTGGTGTTTTGTTTTTCGACACAGGTTTCTCTGTGTATTCCTGGCTGTCCTGGACCTCGCTTTGTAGACCAGGATGGCCTCTGCCTCCCAAGTACTGGGATTAAAGGCGTGCTCCACCAGTGCCTGGCCTAAAGTTTCATTTCTTCAAGTTGGTGTAAGAGTAAACTTTTTGTATTGTTGAAATTTGTCTTTTGATGATGGAATAAATTCCTAAATAAATATGGTCATATTTTACATACATCATTTTAACACTCAAGTGCTGGGATTAAAGGCATGCGCCACCACCACTGCTCCGCTTGAAGGGATTTTCTTATTCCAGTTCAAACAGACAATGAAGCAGTACAGACAACTGACAACATTACCAACTCATCTGGCCCAGAAACTGCTAATGAACACACAAGGCAGAGGTGTGTCGAGACACTCTGTGTGCAGTGGCCCGGTCATCAAACCTGATGACAATGATTAACCACTGAAGCAATATTCTTTTTTTTTTTTTTTTAAAAGATTTATTTTATTTATTTTATGTGTATGAGTACACTGTAGCTGTACAGATGGCCGTGAGCCATCATGTGTCTGGCTGCTGGGAAACTGAACTCAGGACCTCTGCCAGCCCGCTCGCTCCGGCCACACTCACTCCAGCATAATTCACTGTAGCTGTCTTCAGATGCACCAGAAGAGAGCGTCAGATCTCATTACGGGTAGTTGTGAGCCACCATGTGGTTGCTGGGATCCGAACTCAGGACCTTTGGAAGAGCTGTCAGTGCTCTTACCTGCTGAGCCATCTCACCAGCCCATGAAGCAATATTCTTATGACTACATAAGACATTGCCAAGAATTCAATGTGGATCACTGAATGGTCACTAGACATTTGAATTAAGTTGGAAAAGTGAAAAAGTTTAGTGAGGACCTCATCAGATGACTAAAGAAAAAATTTAAAAAAAATCATACCTCTGAACTTCCACCCTGTTATTCTATGCAACGATAACCATTTTTTGATTGGATTGAGACATGGAACACAAAGTGGTTCATGTATGACAACCACCAGTGGCCAACTCAGAGGTTGGAGTAAGAAGCTCCAAAACACTTCCCAAAGCTAAACTTGCACGTAAAGGTCCTGGCTACTGTCTGCTGCCAATCCATCCACTGCACAGGCTGGAACCTCAGGAAACCAGGACATCTGAGAAGTATGCTCAGCACGCTGAGATGCCTGAAACCAGCACTGGTCAGAGAGGCCCATGACCACACCCAACTTCTGGAGGGATAATCTCTTGTTTACTGTGTGGAAGCATCACCTGTCAATAAAACTCTGATGGCCTATTAGCAAAAAGCAGGAAGTAGAAGGTGGAAGTTTCAGTAGAGAGATTAGAACTCTCGGAGATAAAGATTTGCTACCCAGATTCTGAGGAAGTTGGGCATATGAAACTGAGGGAGGTAACCAGACATGTGGCGAACAGAATAGTTTACATGGGTTAAATAAGTTATGGGTAGTTAGGGAACAAGTGTGGCGAAGGCTGTGGCACTGTCAGTAAAGAAGCCTCTAAGTGATCATTTGCAGTCTAGGCCGGCTGGGAAAGCCTAGGGTTACAAACAACGCACAGTCAGCGCTTCAGAAGGCGGATGGACAGGGCTGAGGACATCAGTACCAAGCTGTTGCCTGATGCACCGACCAACTGCTGCTCTTTAAGCTTCTGCAGAGCTTTTAGCAGGATAAGTACTTCCACAGCCAACAGAGTGCAGAAAAGACTTTTCAAGACTGTGCAAACTGCAAAGCATAGAGTTTTATGTTATAGAAAGAAGCAAGTCTATTTCTTGTTGACTAAAAAAATGTGTTGACTATAGTGGTTTCTATTTGATAAAGATGTGGGCTGAAGAGATGGCTCAGTGGTTAAGAGCACTGACTGCTTTTCCAGAGGTCCTGAGTTCAATTCCTAGCAACCACACGGTGGCTCACAACCATTCATAATGAGATCTGATGCCCTCTTCTGGGGCTGTCTGAAGACAGCTAACAGTGTACTTAGATATGATAATAAATAAATTAAAAAAATTTCGAGTCTAGTTACAGTGTTAGAGTCTAGTTACAGTGATTTAAAATTCATTGTCTGAAACTGCAATTTATTTTGCACCAACCTAATACAGAATGCATTAATGAATCTGGGAAAGTCAGTAACAACATACGGTGTTCACCTAACTGGCCAATTTCCATTTGCAAAGTTACCTACTCACAGATACATAATTCTAATGAAAACTCACTATTCACAGAAACTTTATGGTCATTTTGTGGCTCTGAGCAATGCGGTGAAAACCCATCACCTAACATAAAATCCCCCACTCTGTCCCTTTTTTTTTTTTCAAGACAGGGTTTCTCTGTATAGTCCTGGTTGTCCTGGAACTCACTCTGTAGACCAGGCTGGCCTTGAACTCAGAAATCCACCTGCCTCTGTTTCCCAATCCGCCTGCCTCTGTTTCCCAATCCGCCTGCCTCTGTTTCCCAATCCGCCTGCCTCTGTTTCCCAAGTGCTGGGATTAAAGGCATGCGCCACAACTGCCTGGCCCCACTCTGCCTTTTTACGTTAGCTCTTACACTGTAAGAGATAACCTTTGAACAGTGAAGTTAATACCAAGGTTTCCACATTTTTGTGTTCATTCTCTCTCCTTTATCCTTTTCTTCCTCCAGACTCACGTGTGTGCAAGACAGACAGAAAGACACACAGACAGAAAGACATAGACACAGACATACACATTTGGATGCTTTGGGTCCTTAGAATGGTACCCAAATCATTTAAAAAGATAATTACTGTGCAATGTTCCTAAGCACAAGACGACCCTAACATGCCTATGGAGAGTTATGTGCTATATGCACGTCTTTGGGCATGAATTACAGTGCTTTTGGCTGTGACTTCAGTGTTGGTGAATCAATGACAGAAACTAAAAACAATGTCTTTTAACAGAAACGCACATAAAACCAGGTTAAATACTGATCAAATGACAATGTCACAAGAGGCTTACTGGAACCCAGTCCTGTATTTCTCCTAAGAGCAGTAGTTCAGTGTTTTCTAACATATACGTGCTTAACTCATAGAGTACAGCTACCACAGACAAGGAGAATTAACTCTATGCTAGTAATTTCCAAAGTGCTACAACAGAAACTGTGGTTACTCTTAAAGATAGTGCAAACACACTAAACACTGCATCTGTGAAATCACACACTCTAGAATACATTTCTAGAGTGGTATGATCTCATTGAACTAGGTCTTAAACATGGCTATTGGTTCTGAGACGTTATTTATATTTTTCTAGTATACATTAAAATAGTACATCTATATTATAAAATTTTAAGTATGTATATTATAAAAATCATCTCATATCCATCCCAATGGTGCCCATACTAATGAAGACACATATATCATATTCAGGAAAAAGTGTTGTGTATCACAGAAAAAGATTATAATGAAATCTTCAAGCCTACATCTATTCATACAAAGAGCACAACTCTGGATTGTAATGTAAAGTACACTACAGCATCAGCACGGGAAGAGTGTAAGAGCCTGCAACAGGATTCAAACTAATATTTTATAGAAACATCAAGAACACTGTCATGTGTACCTGAGGCCATGCCAGACTGCTGCAATACCAGCCCAGAGTCTGCGTGCTGATCGGAAGGCTCTGCAGGAGAAGAGGGCTGCATCATGCAGACCGATGGTCCTGCTAAAATGTCCTCTGCTGCTTTCAGAACCAGCCTCTGTCCTTCGCTAAGCTCGCCCACGCTGTTATCCAAGTCCTTCAACAATGAGAAAAACTATTGAGGCCATTATATTAAATCAATCAAAGCAGGAACTATTTTGTAATGATACACAATACACAAGTGCTTATAATGTCACATTGCAGACACACAAATAATAAGTCTAAGAAGTTAGCTTAGAGTCCAGAAAGACAGCTCAGCACGTAAGGGCGCTTGCTGCCCTCTGATGGCAGGTCAGCCCCTGGCGCTGGCTGCCCTCTGATAGCAGGTCAGCCCCTGGAAGCCGTACGCCATCTGATAGCAGTTCAGTCCCTGGAAGCCGTACGGCTGCAAACAACCTTGACCGCTACACTGGGATGTGCACTTGCTCCCACACACAAGTAAATACATGGAAACTTTCTTTAAAAAGAAGTTTAAAAAGGTATTTGGTATTGTATGTGCATTCATATGTATGTGGGTGTGGGCTGGAACTGCACACACACACACATACACACTTATGCACACATACACACACAAAAATAAATGTATCTTTAAAGCTTCATTTTTTTGTTGTTGTTATTTTTTTGTTTGTTTGTTTTTTCAAGACAGGGTTTCTCTGTGTAGCTCTAGCTGTCCTGGAACTCACTCTGTAGACCAGGCTGGCCTCGAACTCAGAAATCCGCCTGCCTCTGCCTCCCAAGCGCTGGGATTAAAGGTGTGCACCACTAAAGCTTCATTTTTTTTGTGTGTGTTTTTAAATTATAACATAAAAGATTGGAGGAGATGGTTTATATTTTTCTCAGTTACAAAGCTCAATTCAATCTAGGTTAAAAGGGCTATGACACTGATTACAGAGTATCTTAAACACTGTCTTATCGAAAGTAAAAGTTGGATATTTAATATTTTTCCTGTATTTATATCTAGCCCTCCCCCCAAAAATCTTTATGGTTGAAAAAGTACCTCTGCTTGCTGTGAAACTAATAATTCCTGTTCTTGCTTAGTAAGAAGAGCGAGGATAGCATTTTCATGAAGCTTTTTATGGGGCCTCCTAATCACCTGTCCTTCACTGGGAGGGTCATCGTCCTAGAGCAGACACAAAAACAATGTCAAAAACAGTTATCACACAATTCCACTTTCTCAACTATGACTAATAAAACTTCAGGAAGAAATTATATCAGTGTGTTTCAAAAGATGAGCTCACTATTTTCATGTAGATCTCATTTCCATTTGACTATAATAAAAACATTTCACATCTGCCTCAATTATGTACAAACACTACAAAGTAATTTAAGTGCAAATCTATGACAGTTAGATCTTCTGTGTCACACGACTAAACCACAAGAATCCTAAGTGCTTTCCTGACGTCCAGATGGCTTGAGTGTAGGGCTCACGTGATACCCTGCTTCAAGTTTATGTAGTGCATATCAAGATGGGGTGCAGCAAACTAGCCAGGCACTGGGAATGCAGCAACCTGGACCACAGACAACAAAAGCTTCAGAAATACAAGTGCCTCTATAGGCCTGCAGTGCTCTTCCTCCTCTGCGCAGACATCAACTGTCTAAACTAGGGGAGGCATGGAAAGCCTTTACCTAGGCCTCATTGTGCCTCAAAACACCTAGCTGAAAACCATGGGATGCTGTGAGCCTCGGAACCAGGCAGAATGATTTCCTTGTTAATACAAGAATGAATATGATTTAAAATTCATTAAAACAACAATTTCTTTCCTTTTGGCTGTAAGATAAAGTATAGCAAATTATTTAAATTGTTTTTGGTTATTCTATTTTAATGAAATACAGTTTATTAACTCTGGTTACACCTTGTAGCTGTGTAAGGATAAAGCGCTTAACAGCACATGGTTTCAGTTCACTCTGGGTTTTCCTAGATTATATTTTTCATTTGTGTTTATTAAAATTTGCATACAGTAACAAAATTACAATTAGAAATAGTTTTAAATGTACAAAAAGAAAGGTTATAATTTTGTCTGGGTTCAGTTGATCAGTTTACTTTAATACCAGATAAAGTTCTAAGAATGAATAACAATCTCATAGTGGTATATTAAGTGAGCCAAACATATATGTAATCCTCTGATAGTATGATTACTATAATTATGTCTTCTCTCATATTATTTTACAACAATGACTGCAACCACAGGAGACCCAGCCAACTATTTAACAAGTCATCGTTAAAAACATAACTGCTCAAACAAAATCTTCTCAGGAAACTAGCTTTCCTTTTTGAAGTAAGACTTCCTAAAGCATTTTCCTACTCCTCTGTGAAATACCACTTTGAAAGAAACAGCAAGAGGAGCAGAGGTGAGGAAGACACAACATCTGTCCCAACACTGGGAGTAACTGGGGCCAGCGGGACCAGGCACGCAGGAACTCTGATAGCCCAGTGACACTGTTTCCTTCAAGTCTGTCTGGGCTGAATCACAGGTAGGACAGGCCCCAGTCAGATTTAGCAAGGGCAGGTAGCACTAGAGATAACCAGATGGCCGGAGGCAAGCGTAAAAACATAAGCAACAGAAACCAAGGTTACTTGGCATCATCAGAACCCAATTCTCCCACCATAGCAAGTCCTGGACACACCATCACACCAGAAAAGCAAGATTCAGATCTAAAATCACTTCTCACGTTGATGATACAGGACTTTAAGAAGGACATAAATAACTCCCTCAAAGAAAACAGGAGAAACAGGTAAACAGCTAGACGCCCTTAAAGACGAAACACAAAAATCCCTTAAAGAACTACAGGAAAACACAATCAAACAGGTGAAGCAAATGAACAAAACCATCCAAGATCTAAAAATAGAAAATGAAACAATGAAGAAATCACAAAGGGAGACAACCCTGGAGTTAGACAAAATAAGAAAGAGATCAGGAGTCATAGATGCAAGCATCACCAACAGAATACAAGAGATAGAAGAGAGAATCTCAGGGGCAGAAGATACCATAGAAAACACAACAGTCAAAGAAAATGTAAAAAGCAAAAAGTTCCTAACACAAAACATCCAAGAAATCCAGGATGCAATGAGAAGACCAAACCTAAGGATAATAGGTATAGAAGAGAGTGAAGACTCCCAAGGTAATGGAACAGTAAATATCTTCAACAAAATTATAGAAGAAAACTTCCCTAACCTAAAGAAAGAGATGCCCATGAACATACAAGAAGCCTACAGAACTCCAAATAGACTGGACCAGAAAAGAAATTCCACTTGTCACAAAATAATCAAAACACCAAATGCACTAAACAAAGAAAGAATTTTAAAAGCAGTAAAGGAAAAAGGTCAAGTAACATATAAAGGCAGGCCTATCAGAATTACACCAGACTTCTCACCAGAGACTATGAAAGCCAGAAGATCCTAGGCTGTTGTTTTATATCAAACAATTTTATAATACTCATTTTATTGTTACAATATTTTATAAATTTTAAAGAATATGACAAAATAAAAAAAAGAAAGGTATTGAAGGGGGGTCTCTGGGAGGAGTTGAGGTACAAAAGGGAAACAAGAATGTGATAAATTCTATTTATTTAAAATGTTTTTAAATGTTAACAAATTAAAAAAATAAAAAGAATGAAACAGCAAAATGAACAATGCTTAGCAATGAACGGAGTGAGGCAGCAGAGCACAGTCATCACTTTGTTAACTGAAAACATAAAAAGTGAAAAATTTCATTCCTTAACAGCTATAAAAGAAGAACAATATATGTATATGATAGCTGTATTCATGTAAATAAAACATATAACATGATGTTATCAATGCCATTTTTTTTCATCTATGGCTCTAATAACCAGGAATGATTACTTTCCCTGGATCTTATTTTTACATTAGTGTTTTATAAAGGACTTATTTCATTACTTTTAATTACATGTCCATGTGTGAGTGTGTGCACATAAGTATAAGAGACCATGAAGTGCACAAGAGGACATCAGATCTCCAAAAGCTGGAGTTACAGGTGGCTGGAACCCACCTGATGTGAGTGCTGGTCACCACACTTGGGTCCTCTGTAGCAGTGGTCCTCCTCTGTCGTGCCATCTTGATTTCTAACCCATTAAATCTTTATACACATACATATAATGCATATATATGCATTACCACAGGAGACTTGGAGTTCTTAAGAACCTGTTCAAAGCACCGCTGAAACAATTCCAGGGCTCATTACCTAAGTACATTAACATGTATCTTTTGACTATAAAAACCTTAGAGGTTAGTAACAATTTTCTATTCATTTTCCCATTATATAGGATTATATAATGAAATGATAAGCAACCCTCTACTACCTGTACCTCTACTTCCCTCCCTCCTTCCCTGCCATCTTTCCCACTGAAGCAAGGTGGTGCAAAGGCGCTCTCGGGCTCCTTAACTGAGCCTCTGAAGTGTCTGTGACCACAGACAGGGACTTGCAACTGCGCCTGGTCTCATGGTAACAATTCACTAAACTTTGTGTCTATACCTCAAACAACTGAGAACCCAAAAACCGCTCAACACAAGCAGACACCAAGCCATTCTTCCTGTGAGCCTGGAGGTGGCTTCTCCTTACCATTTCAAGGGCATCCTGCAGGGTGCTGGATAAGCTGTCGTTTATGTTCATCAGAAACAAGTCCCCAGTTCCTGAAAGTACAAAGCAAAGTAGAACAATTTAGAAAAAAAGGAGACACTAAGAAATCTGGCCAGAAAGCACAGAATGCTACATTTAAACTTAAAGTTTAGTAGCAAAGCTGATAAAGTTCATATTTAGGTCATTATTAGTAAATTACTCAAACAAACATAACAAACATAAGCCTTTTATTTCACCTATTTAGTCGTCAGAATTGTTTAGTTTTTAATACATGTTTGTTTTTTTCAAGACAGGGTTTCTCAGGCTATCCTGGGAACTCAGGCTGGACTTGAAATCAGAGATTTGCCTGCCTCAGCCTCCCCAGATTAAAGGTATGCACCACCACGCCTGGTTCAGAACTGTTTTATAATTTGAATTATTGTTACTATTTTCTGTGGATAGATGTTTTCCCCACGTATATGCCTGTGTCACAAGTGCACGCTTAGTGCCATGGAGCCAGAAGAGGGCATCTGACCCCTTCAAACTTTATTTGCAGACTGGTGTGGGCAGCCATGTGAGTGCAGAGAATTGAACCTGGTCCTCCAGAAGAGCAGCCAGTGCTCTTAGGCACAGAGCTAGCACTCCAAGCCCAGACTGTCAGAATTAGAATGTAAGTTCAGGGACCAAAATAGCCATGAAACTGAGAAACAGGCACCCTACAAGCTGCTAACCGTACTTAAGAACTGATTTAAATGAAAAGCTGGTTAATCTTCCCAGGAAGCTCGTTGACTGTGTATTGCTCATTTAAAGGTGGCAATCTATCTCAGCAATTCCATTTGTAGACATGGATTATGGAGGTCATCAGGTAAGTATGGTCTGGAACATGGGGAACAGTCTAAATGAATGCCCCTCACTTCAGCATTACCCAAATGAATCAACAACCACTGGAAAAAGGCATGATCCATGTGTGTTGATACTGAAATATGTTTTCACACATTACTTTGTAAGAAGTCCAGGTTTTACAATAATATACACAGCATGATCCTATATAAAGGTACACACATAAGTATGTATTTAGGTATCAATGCATGCAAAGGCAAAAATATACTAACAGAATATATCTCCAGCTATTATCAAATTAATTCTAAAGAAAAGAATTCTGAGGGAGATTTCATTCTTCAAAATCAGAGTGCAGGAAAGTTAGCCAACCTGCATAGAACATCTATTAAACCACGCTAAATCTGGAAAGATAAATAAAAACATTTTTTCAAGACAAGCTATCACTAAGGAAACGGCCATAACTAACAAAGTCAGTTACTAGACGTTAACTTACTCTTGGTAGCCAAGTTTTGACCACAGCTAAGTAAGATCTCCCCTTCAGATATATGCCTGTCTAAAGTTTCTGTTTCAGTGACAGTGCTCAAAGTGTTCTCCAGGGTTGATGACCCAGAACTTGGCATCCGCTGGAGAGAAGGAGCCTTGGTGCCCTCAGGAAGTGGTGCTACGGGAGCTGGCTCTGGAGGTGTAGGCTGAGCAGGAAAGTCGACACTCTCGGGTTCTTCATTAGCCACAGACATTACACTAAGAAGATAAAGGCACATTTTGAATTACAAATCACTGAAGGCCTACATCCATTCATATGCATAAAAACAGACATTACAATCTCTTTAGCAAAGTGACGACTGTAACTAGTTAACAAAACTCCTTGTTCTGAAGTTGTGCTTTTATCAGAGGCCACCTTGAAAGCTGCTCTAGCCACAAAAGAAATCAATATGGTTTAGTAATATAAACATTAACTGAGTATAGCATATGATGATCTACACTAGAGAAATAATTACATATTTCATTAATAGTCTGATGGTTTATTCTTATTTACTTTAAACCTTTGGCAAAGACAAGAGAGTATTTTTAATTTTAAAATATTTAAAATTCATAAAAGTTATTTTTTTCTAAAGAATACATTGAAGCCATGAATGGTGGGAAGATACCTGTAATCCCAGCACTAATGATGCCAAGGCAGGAGAATTACCAACTTAACAACAACCTTGGTTAGGAAAAAAGAGTGCAGACCAGCGAGACTTCCTAACAAGCCACATCCCCAGCCCTTCCTAAGCAGGAGCAGGGTGTGAAGAGTGGACCTGGCAGAGCTGAGTGCAGAGGAACAGTGAGTGCTCTTGCTTACACAGCTCTTGGGTGAGGAAGTTCCTGAAGAGAGTTAGGATTCTCTTCATCCAGTGGCAGGTCTCCACTGTCCCATGGCTTGGGAAGTTCAGGGCTTGATAACTTCAACTTGTCAATGGAAATTTCAGACAAAGTTGGAGTAAGAGCTGCTGCTGGAGGAGGGGTAGTGACAGGAGTTCGTGTTGGCGTGCTAACAAGTGTGACAGCAGGCATGTCACTTCCTAAAGGTTAGAAAAAGAAAACGAAGACTCAGTCAATAGCTTTCTAATGTAATGACTTCTTCTTTTACATAACACTGGCATTAAACAATCAAAATGACGATGACAATAATCGCTTTAATAAGAACATATCTACATTTATTAAGGTATAAAAATTAGGGGACTGGAGAGATGGCTCAGTGGTTAAGAGTACTGACTGCTCTTCCAGAGGTCCTGAGTTCAATTCCCAGCAACCACATTGTGGTTCACAACCATCTGTAATGGGATCTGATGCCCTCTTCTGGTGTGTCTGAAGACAGCAACAGTGTACTAACGTATATAAGAATAAATCTTTTCTTTAAAAAAAAAAAAAAGGTATAAAAATTAAAACCTTGAAAAGAGAGCATTTTAAAACTACTATACATTTAAAGCAGTTTCAGCAGTTATTACATACTTTCAGAAAGAATACTTGTCTGTGAATACCTCCCTGGAAAGTTATATTGGAAACTTAATCCTTAACTCCTATGCTGCAATGTGGAGGGGCCTCTTGTGAGCTACCCAGGGGCACAGGAGCCCTCCGTGGGATTAGCAACTCCATGAGAAGTGAGACCTCAGCCTGCAGGCTCCTGCTCTCAGGCTGCTATATGTCGTTTTTTTGTCATTCACGATATAGCAAGAAGGCTGTCACCAAAGGCAGCCCCTTGGTGTGATCTCACAGACTCTGGAATTTAAAAAACAAACAAACAAACAAACAAAAACCTCTTAATTTAACTTCTAAATTACCTAGTGTAGGGCATTCTGTTACAGTATATAAGCAGTCAAGTGACAAGAAATTCCTTACTTTCCTTGCCCCCCCAAAAGCATTTATTAGAGACTATTAAGCAAAAACTATTTATAGTTACTAAAAGGAAAATTGAATTATAGAAACAAAAATTTTAGGTTCAGGCAAGATGTCTCAGCAAGTCAAGCATTTGCCTGACACCCAGAGTTCAGTCATGGTACCTGTGTTAAAATGAAGGAGAAAAGCAACTTCACAAACTCCTCCCCTGACCTCCACACATGTGCAGGAAGCGTCAGGCACATACACACACGTGTACACACATACATGATTTCTACAGAAACAAGGTTTTTACCTTTTTCAACACGTATCTCTTTAATAGAAGAAGCCACATCCTGATCCGATTCCCAGGGAGAGGAATCTGGAGTTTTTACTAACACGTGCTCCTTCAAAGGTGATGGTGAGCAAGGGGGAGTAGGCTGCGGTGTAGCTACTGGAGCACAAACTCTTGCCTAAGAGAAATAGTGAAACAAAACACAGTATGTTTATAATCACCCAAACAAAAATGATTTGAAACAGTAATATGAACTCAATCCTAGACTACACAGGATTTAAATAGATGGTCAAAGCAACAATAGAAAAAAAGCCTTAGTACTCTGGTCTTAAATATTTGGTTGCCAGGATAAGAATGGCCTAAGGAAACTCTTGGGCAATTGAACTAACTGTGCCTGAAAGAAATCCATTATTGTCTTCTAATACAGAGAAGAAGATTAATCAGATAGAGACGAAGATCAAACCCAACTACAATCTCAATGGGCTGCATGGATAGCCATGCAACAAAAGAGAAGTTGACTGACTGACTGACTGACTGACTGACAAGGTGGTAAAACATGGTGCCTCTAAGAATAAAGGCACACCATGTAAGAAGTCATGGCAAGTAAGAAAAAGGAGAGGGTACGAGAGATGAACATTAGAGCCAGATACAAACAAGAAAAGAAGGAAACATCTTAATATTGTCACCCAGAGTAACATTCAAAAGGTTCCAAAATCCAAAGACACAAAAGGATAACAGGATAAATACTATGCTGTTTCCTTCCTATCTCGTTTCTTTCCTCAGAGTTATCAAGTAATCCTGACCTAAGTCAACTACATAGATGTACCTATGGAGTAAGTTCTCAGTCCTAACTACTGAGAAAGCACCGTTTTACTCCTGAGCAGGTACTGTGGAGCTGCCCTATAGGACTGGCTACTTTACACTATCAGCAGAGGTGGAGGATGCCTACTGTTCCAGGGTCTTCTGTAGGTATGTGGGCAATTTGTATTTCTTCTCTGTGAGGGAACAATCTTGTCATTTCCTTTGTTCATTTTAAGAACATTATTATCCACTTTGAAAAGCTTGTATATGTTCCATACCATGTTGCTAACTACTACTTAGCTTAAACTGATGTCAAGTGTTTACAGCCATACTACCCCGGACATGCCCAATATTGTCCAAAATGATGCAAGATTATAAGAAACCCTGGAACACTGCTCAGCAGGTAGCAAACTCTTATGTGAAAAGAAATACACTATATCATTTCCACTTCTTGACTGCATATACATACAACATAAAAATTTGTTTACACACACATACACACACACACACACACACACACACACACACACACACACAAATAAAATGGCCCACCTACTAGACAGTCACAAGCAGATTTTAAACTCTCAAGTATCTCCATTACATAGGCAAGACTAAATAAAATAGAGCTGTGGTACCAGTTCAGGTCTCCCCAAGACACTATGCTCTCAACAATTACAAACTTCCTGCTTACACTTGTTTTTCCAAATTTTCTTATTCAATCACCCCCAAGACCATATGTGCAATGAATGAACACAGAACAGGTCAAAGAGCAGAGGTCAGCAGGGCTAGACAGCCATCATTCTCAGTGGTCTACAGTGCAAGCATCAGTTAGCAAAGCACAGACATGAGCAGATGATTACATTTCCTAACATCAAGCTCTGTAAAATCAAATGAATAGCCAGCTGGTGGTGCTGCACACCTTTAGTCCCAGAGGCAGAGGCAGATGGATATCTGTGAATTCAAGGCCAGCCTGGTCAACAGAACAAGTTCCAGGACAGCCAGGGATATGCAGAGAAAGCCTATTTCAAACAACCAAAACAACAACAACAAAATAGTACATAAAAGATTAGTTTACAAAATTCACCTGTATAATATATGTCTTTGTGATTTACAGGACCAGATATAGCTGCAGAGTTTTATAAAGTTAGTAACAGAGTCAATTTTGGATTTGTATCATTCCTACAATAGATTAGAAATTCTATTTAACACAGTGATCGTGTGCAGACAAACAATAATGAAAGTATATGAAATATATTTTCTCCTAAAGTAGTAAAGTAAGAAAGTATCTTTCTATGTAGAACCTAGATATTAAATGTGTGTGTGTGTGTGTGTGTGTGTGTGTGTGTGTGAGTGAGAGAGAGCGAGAGGAGAGAGAGAGAGCGCGAGCAAGAGAGAGAGAGAGAGAGAGAGAGAGAGAGAGAGAGAGAGAGAGAGAGAGAGACCTGAAAGTACAAACAAACCCTCAGGGAGAGGAGGAAGACCAATGGTCTGAGCACAGAGTGAGAGGAAGGACACATAAGGGGATGGAGGAGTGAGAGGAAAGACACATGAGGGATGGAGGAGTGAGAGGAAGGACACATGAGGGGATGGAGGAGTGAGAGGAAGGACACATGAGGGGATGGAGGAGTGAGAGGAAGGACACATAAGGGGATGGAGGAGTGAGAGGAAGGGCACATGAGGGATGGAGGAGTGAGAGGAAGGACACACGAGGGATGGAGGAGTGAGAGGAAGGACACATGAGGGGATGGAGGAGTGAGAGGAAGGACACATGAGGGATGGAGGAGTGAGAGGAAGGACACATGAGGGGATGGAGGTGTGGAATGTGACCAAGTAATATAGGTGTATGAAGTGTCCTGACCCATTATTTCTACAGGTTTACTGAAAATGATTAATAAAAAAAAAAACAGAAAATTTCTTTTTAGGGAGTGCTGCTAATGATTTCGAGGTAGAGTCACATATTACCAACTTTCAAACCTTTTTTTAAAGAATATAATATAGGGCTGGAGAGATGACTCAGCAGTTAAGAGCACTGGCTACTGTTCCAGAGGACATGGGTTCAATTCCCAGCATCCACAATGGAAGCTTAAGATTGTCTGCTTCTATTAAAAACAATAAATTTATGAAATTCTTAGGGAAATGGATGGATCTGGAGAATATCATCCTGAG
>NW_022196912.1:86022507-86091789 GCF_008632895.1 Mastomys coucha | reverse complement strand
AAAAAAAAAAAAAAAAAAAAAAGATTGTCTGCTTCAAGAGACCAGATGCCTTCTTCTGGCTTCTGTGGGTACTGCATGCAAGTAGCAAACAGACAAAACATCCAGACTTGAATCCAGTTCAAGACCACCTTCAGGTGCATAGTGACTTCAAGGCCAGCTTGGGCTACAAGAAACCTAATCTCAAAAAATAATAAGAAAATGCTAGGGAAAGTGTTAATTACATTACCAAGGAATAAAATTCTATCACAATCTATGATTTTATAACATTAAGTTTAAAATATATCTTTATTTATGTAGGTGTGATGGCCGCTACACGTAATAGTAGCATTTTTACATATATACATATATTTTTACATATATACTGAATATACATATATTATATTGAGCTTGAGGCCACCCTGTGCTAGAGACAGCTTGGACTATAGGGAGAGATTATCTCAAGCAAACACAGACAGACAGACAAAAAGACAGATAGACAGACACACACACACAGATTGCTCTTTAATAATGCCTAAGATATTCCCCACAATTCTTAAGTTACAAGAGAATGGAAAGTCATTCCTACCGAGAGGCTAGTTTCCTTTCTTGAAAGATCACCAGAAACACTTGTGGCTGCAGGCCTTTGCTTCTCTGCCTCTCTGTCAGCTACCATGACAGCAATGGTCTCAGCCAGAGCTTCATTGACAAAATGACTGATCATGTCTGAGTTCACAGGAACTCCGGCATCAACCATACGCTGGAGTGCTCCACTGCTTGTGCCTGCGACTAAAAAACAAGAACTTCAGATAATGCTAAGAAACATGGTTGCAGCCACACCTTACTTCTCTTACAGTCTTCAAAGGCTGGTAGATATGTGTGTGAGCATGGAAGGAGAAGTGAACACTGAGAAGAGAAGCAAAGCTACTTGCCACAAAAAAGAAAGATACAGCTTAATTGAACATCCTTTTCTATAAACCAAGGGGGAGAAAAACACACAAGTAAAAATTCACTTAATATGCCTTCTTCCCCACCACTGGAGAAGTTAATGAAAAATATTACATATATACCAAATTTCCTCAGCTGTAAACAATTCTATTTCCACTCCCGGCCCAAACACAAGGGTACATTAAGCAAGAGGTAAGCTTTCTCTCTCTCTAGCTCTCTAGGGACATTGCATGCTAAGCCTCCTCAAGCTTCTAGAGCAGGATTTGGGAAGTAAAAGATCATGCTATAAAAGAATAGGCTATCCCAAGAGTGGAAAGACAGAAAGAAGAAATGTTTTTTTAAAAAGGACACGTGGTGCACATAAAATAACGCAAACAAACATACACACATACATTTTAAAAAATTAAATAAAAAAGGAAGAACAGAAACATCTACAGATTTATGGCCAATTAGTTTTCAGTAAAAATATTAAGATAATTCAATGGAGAAAGGATAATCTCTTAAAGAATACTAGAGAAGCTGGGCAGTGGTGGCGCACGCCTTTAATCCCAGCACTTGGGAGGCAGAGGGCAGAGGCAGGCGGATTTCTGAGTTCGAGGCCAGCCTGGTCTACAGAGTAAGTTCCAGGACAGCCAGGGCTACACAGAGAAACCCTGTCTCAAAAAACCAAAAAAGAAAAAAGAAAAGAAAAAAACAGAAAAGAAAAAAAAAGAAAAAAGAATACTAGAGAAATCTGAAATCCCTATGCAAAAGGAGAAAGAAAAGAAAAAATGAAGAGCATTTTTCATCCTCATTTTATAACTCAAAATATACTATGAATATTGAAAGAATCACTGAATGGTAGAGGTAGGTTCTAGCCTAGCTTGAGCAAGGGTCCTGGGTTCAGTCCCTGGAACACACACAGACACACAGACACAAACAGGCACACACGTGCGCATGCACAAATGAAAGAAAACCTATATATCGCAGTTAGCTTGTTAGCCATTATACTACTCAGCTTATTCAGAGACGGGCAAATAAGGACCACAGCACTGCTTGGGGTATCATGGTACCACCATTTGGAAAATGCTCAGCAAGTCTTGATGTCCATTTATTTATCACATGACAGAGATAAATTAAAAGTTGTGTCCAAACAAAAAATTGTCAGCAAGCATTCTGATCAGTTTTATAACAGACCCAAACTAAAGGCAATATCAACCAACTGGTAAGTGGATTAACAAATTATGACATATTCAGCATATAATACTAACCTAAGCAAAAATATGATTGCCAAAATATTAAACTAGGATAGGCAAATTGGTTAAGAGGTAAACTGCTTCCAGCCCTGCCTGACCACCTGAGTCAGCCCCTGGGACCATAATGGAGGGAGCAAACCAACTCCTTCAAGTTGTCCTCTGATAACCAGAGCACACTGTAGCATACACAGACAGACAGGCAGGCAGGCAGGCAGGCAGACAGGCAGACAGGCAGACACACACACACACACACACACACACACACACAAAAACCCATGTTATATGATACTCATGTATGAAAGTCTTCAAAAATATGACAGAGATCCAAACACAGTTGTTGAGGCCACTGCACAGAGGTGAAGGCTACGAACTATCTACAAAGCAGCATAGGGATACTTTGATATTGACAGAAATGTTTTCTGACATGACTGAATGCATAAGTATTTTAAAACTGTCAAACTGTATACTTAGAACTGATGAATTTGAAGCCAACTAAATTACAACTGTAAAGAGACTGATGTCTTTCATTTCATATATACACACACACAATTATATATGCATATATGTATATTCTTTAAGAACCTTCTACAGAAGTATTAACTCATTTCCATATGACCCCTCAACCGGTCCTTACTGTTAGCTGGCCCTCCCTTAAACTCCCTCTCTGCTCCCCATTCCCATTTAACCTTCCTGCTTCAGTACCCACCCACCCCCAACCCCCAGCCCCACCCAGGGTATTTTAGTCCCCTTTCCTTGGGAGATCCTCCCCTCTCGTGTAGCCCCCTTTTCCATACCTAAGCTCTGTGGCTATATGGATTATAGCATGCCTATGAAAGGCTTTAAAGCCAACATTCACTAACACAAAGACCTAGACCAGACAAAACGCAGAGGGTGAGAGACTTTGGAATACTCAGTCCTAAATGGGACATCTTCATCAATCCTCGCCTCTCAAGGCTCAGGGGTTTATGCAGAATAGGAGGTGGGAAGATTGGAAGAGCCAGAGAGGATGGAGACACCAAAAAACTGTGTCCAGACACAACAGGACTGACACACATGAACTCAGAGACTGTGGCAACAAGCATAGGGGCTATACAGATTCAAGCCAGACTGAATCCCAAATGAGAAAGGGAAGCCGGCACAAGCTCCCCATGTCAGGAGCCATCTAGGAGAGGCTAAAGGGTACAAGGGATGTTCTGGAGATGACACATTGTTTTGCATGGCTGCGATGGATGATTCTGAGTTGCAAGGGTTTTGGAAATCTCATCTCAGGATTGATTCTTATTGTTGATATGCCTTTCCTGTCATTATTAAATTAATATAGCAATTCTTGGCCATCAGCCCACTCACTCTATTGGGACGGTTTTCTGCAGATCAACCAAATATACTCTTTTGTAACAATGCTAGAGAAATAAATTGAGGATTTTATAATTATTCTATAGAATTCCTGAGCCTTCTGTAATATGAAAGCTGCAATTAGGGTCCTATAAACCTTCATGTGTCATGAGCTAATTGCACTAAGATAGAAAGCAGGCTTGAAACGGAATTATGATCAGGGAAAAATTCTTTTTAGGCCGAATGTAAAACCATTATCTGATAACTAAAGGTCACAAACTGAGAATGAACAATTTATAGTACGTGCAAGGACAGAAGATAAAATATTGACTGGATTTATCTATACAAAACTCCAACTAATGAGACACAAGACAGATATTTGCCTCTTGACAAAACTGTGGTAATTTAGACATAAGAATTATTGTTTTAAACTCTTACTAAACCTGTGGAGCTAGTGACAGATAATGAATGCTAAATAAGATAACTAGTTTTACTGGAAACACTCGTAAACATCTCTGTCATTTCTTTTTATTCAATTTACAATTTGAATTTATTTGAACTTGTTGTGAACTTTGAAAAAAGATGCTTAGAATACCATGTGTTCTATACCCAGAAGATGCTCCAACATGTAATAAGGACACATTCTCCACTATGTTCATAGCAGCCTCATTTATAATAGCCAGAAACTGGAAACAACCCAGATGTCCCTCAACAGAGGAGTGGATACAGAAATTGTGGTACATCTACACAATGGAGTACTACTCAGCTATTAAAAACAATGAATTTATGAAATTCTTAGGGAAATGAATGGATGTGGAGAATATCATCCTGAGTGAAGTAACTCAATCACAAAAGAACACACATGGCATGCACTCTCTGATAAGTGAATATTAGCCCAGAAGCTCAGAATAGCCAAAATATAATCCACAAACCACAAGAAATTCAAAAAGAAGTAAAACCAAAGTGTGGATGCTTTGTTCCTTCTTAGAAGGGGGTACAAAATACCCATCTAAGGAGTTGCAGAGACAAACTATGGAGCAGAGACTGAAAGAAGGACAATCCAGAGACTGCTCCACCTGGCAATCCTTCCCATATACAAGCACCAAACCCAGACACTATTGTGGATGCCAGCCAAGTACTGGCTGACAGGAGCCTGATATAGCTGTCTCCTAAGAGACTCTGACAGTATCCAACTAATACAGAAGTGGAGGCTCACAGCCATCCATTGGACTGAGCACAGGGTCCCCAATGAAGAAACTAGAAAAAGGACCCAAGGAGCTGAAGGGTTTGCAGCCCCTTAGGACAAACAACAATATGAACTAACTAGTACCCTCCGAGCTCCCAGGGACTAAACCACCAACCAAAGAGTACACATGGTGGGACTCATGGCTCCAGCAGTATGTGTATAGTAGAGGATGGCCAAGTCAGTCATCAGTGGGAGGAGAGGCCCTTTGCCCTGTGAAGGTTCTATGCCCCAGTGTAGGGGAATGCCAGGGCCAGGAAGGGGGAGAGGGTGGGTTGGTGAGGAGGGGGATGGGGGAGGGAACAGGGTTAGTTTTTGTTTTTGTTTTTGATATTTTTTCGGAGGGGTAACCAGGAGAGGAGATATCATTTGAAATGTAAACAAAGAAAATATGTAATTAAAAAAAAAAATACCATGTGATCACATGTCCTGAAAAAGTACAAGAACCAGGAACGACAACAAAAAGAGCAGAGCGGAACAGAGGCAGAGCCGAGCAGTGCACAGCAGAGCAAGCAGAGAGCAGGGTAGGCTCCTTCCTGCCATGAGGCAGGTTTCTTCTAAACAGCCAGTTTCTTCTTACTGACAAGGACAGGCCTTTTTTATACTCAATAAAAAGGTAGTTTTTTTTCTTTCTCTAATCAATAAAGGCTGAAGCTTATTTTTCATCCAGAATGAGTGAGGTTTTTCTGCGTTGGCACTTGCTCAATGAAAACTGCTTATGGGGGCTTTTGTTCCATCCACCAAATATATGTAAGATGAGGTATGTATATGTAAGTATGTAAGTTGAGGTGAAAGATGGTTGGGCCCAACAAAAAGGTGAATGTGTGTATGAACGTGTGTATCTATGCATATTTGCTTGTGTAAATGTTTTTCTATCTGTGAGCATGTCTTTCTTTTCCTGGCTCACTAAGTTGTTCCAAGCTTCCCTTTCGTCTGGCCAGCAGCAGGCAAAGAGAGAGGAGCCTTAGCAATACTCCTCTCCTGAACTCCCTGCTGCTACACAGCATCTGTTAACTGCCAGAGAATTATACCCTAAGTTGATAATGTAAGTAAGAGTTAACTTTACCACTGCTTAGTCAAGCAACAGAGAATTATAAATAATAAGAGAGAAGCTGTGTTCCACTTCAACCCAATTCACCCAGGATGACCCCTGGCATCCCATCTCTTGCCAAGAAGTTATCCCCAAGCTTGCAAAAGAAAAGTCAGTTTTCTCTAGAGGAGTCTCACTGGATAGAGTGACCAGACTTAAGGGTAGGACCCATCCCCAGTAAAAGATGGCCAAAACAAAATGAATGCAAGGGTAATTCTATAGACCTTTTTGTATCTTATTGCTTGCTTGCTTTATATATGTATGTATGTATGTATGTATGTATGTATGTATTTTGGTTTTTTGAGACAGGGTTTCTCTGTATAGCCCTGCTGTCCTGGAACTCACTCTGTAGACCAGGCTGGCCTCGAACTCAGAAATCCGTCTGCCTCTGCCTCCCAAGTGCTGGGATTAAAGGCGTGAGCCACCACTACCCAGCTTAGCTTTATTTTTGACTTTGTGTTCTTATGGGTTTCGGTGTGTGTTTCTTGTGCTTTTTCTTACCATTTTTGAAATTCTGGTTTGTCTGCCTGTTTGTTTTCTAAAAGAAGAAAGGGCATAGAGCAGAGTGACAAGGAGGTAGGGAAGGAAAAATAAAGAAGAGAAACAGGGTGGGGGGTAGAGGAAGGAAAGTAGGAAAAGGAGGGGGAAAAGAAAATTCACAAGGAGTTGCAGGGAACAAGAGGGAGAATTAGAGGAATGGCTCATTTAGCCATTCAGCGAGAACTTAAACCTCATCAGGTATTAGTCAAGGGCTGGGCAAAAGCAGCAGCATCTTGACTCCTGAATAATGTATAGTCTAGTGAGTGAGAAAGACGTGTCAGACAACTGTAATAGATTGATGCTTATTATAAATGTGTGCTGATGATAAGTCTACTCAGCTTAATGGACTACTCCCACAAACTAGGGCTCTGGACTTCAGAGTTAAGTGTGAGGCATTTATGTCTCCTACCTTCCTAAGGATGTAGTGTGGCCATCTATATTATACTCCCATGCTTTCTGAGTGAAGATATAGTTATAGCATACTCTCATTGGCATATCTTTCCCACGACAATGAACTTCTATGCTCTCAAAGCATCAGACAAAATAAATCTTTCCTCTATAAAGTCCCCTTTGCTAGGTACTTGCAGCAAATAGAAAAATAAAAGGAAGTGCCAGGAAGATGGTTTAGTGGGTAAAGGCACCCAGCTATGACCTGAGTAGCTCCTAGAACCCACTGTGGAAAAGACAGAAGTTGTCTCTGACCTGGGCATGCATACACACAGTATTCTATTGTTCCTCCACAAGAACACATACGTATGTGTATTACATAATATATTTATATAATTTATACACAGGCACAGACATGTTTCTGTGGAGGAACAATAGGATCCTAGAGAATGGCTCTGGAACCCCAAAGCTGCAATCTGTAAGAAGAGGGAAGGAATACTAATCTCATCTGCAGAGAAGCAGAAAAGGAGACAGCCAGGACCCATTTGACCTCGGTGTCACAGAAACCCCAGTAATTAAATAAAGGCTTTATCTTTTAACAAGGACAACAACAACAGGTCCCCTCTGACGTACCAATGTCAGGAGCTGACAGTTCACTTGCCTCACTTCCTGAAACACTGGCATCAAGTCTGGCCTGTTGCTGGAGTGGAAGGAGCCCAGAAATAATTCTTGACATTATTTCTTGTTCTACCCTAGAAGTATAAAGTTAAATACACCTGAATTTGGTTAAAAGGATAAAATGTTTGCTATATCACTTTAAAGAATAAGCTGTGCTCCTAGCATGAACATGCGAAAGCTATAGCTGGAAGGAAAAGAACTTGTCTCTCTGGCTAAGACGAGCCCATGAAACTGTCCTTTTGGGAGACATACTGTGACTTCAACTTAGAGCTTCTCAGCCTGACAGAGAGCTCCCTGCAACTGCACTAATTAAGCATACCATTCAAATTAGCCATGTACTTGAAAAGTATGCTTCTCGCTCAGAGCACACATATAAAATCCCTATCAGATCAAAGCTCCAACAAGTTCACTGCGCAGAGTCTGGGACAAGGCAAGTGCTTAAACAGCATCCTTATCCTTAAAAGCCATCCCATACTTCTATCTGTGAGTTTATTAGAGTGATGCAACATTATTTAAAAAAATAAAATAAAATAACAAAAACATAAACATCCAAACTGCAAAGCAGGGTAGGGATTTTCCTTGAAAAAGAAAGAAAAATGTATTTCCAAGGCATTGTTAGGAAGAGGAAAGGAAAAGCGAGTAGTGTAGAGAGAAGAGGCCTTCTTTCAGTATACTTCTTTAGAGAAGCTAATAGTTGTATTAAAAAAATTGTCACATAAATTATAGATGTTTACTGTGGGAAAATTCAGAAAATTAGGTTTGTTTTTTTTTTTTAAATTGGTCAGGTTCACTCATAATCCTAGATTCAGAGATAAGGAGTTAATAACCTGGCATGTATTTCAAACATTTGTTCAACGCAAATTTATTTTAACATCTTAAAAGCTAAGTTTATGGGATGCTAGAGAGATGGCTCAGCAATTAAGAGCACTGACTGCTCTTGCAGGGGTCCTGAGTTCAATTCCCAGCAACCATATGGTGGCTCACAACCATCCATAATGGAATCTGATGTCCTCTTCTGGTGTGTCTAACAAGAGCAACATTGTACTCACATACATAAAATAAATAAATAAATCTAAAAAACAAAAAAAAAAGCTGAGTTTACACTGTGTCTCTGGCTTATTTATACACCAGGATACGATCTTTCACTCTCACTGAATATTCTTCTATGCCATTTCCATTTTTTATCTGCTCTTTTGATTTTATTCACACCAATAAAATTATAAACTTACCACTGAATTAAACTATTTTCCAATGTCTCTTTTCTCTCAATTACTTTATCTAAAATATCAGTAGTGGGACGGAAAGCAGAAACTACGGGAGGAAATGAAGGACCATTATATTTTGTAGGAACAACTTTAACACTTCTGTTAAACTCCAACATTGGTGCAGAGCATTCAGGAATTTCGTCACGTTTTTCTTCTTCCTGGTAACATAATAAAAGCAGACTATTATATTCAAGTATCTGTTCAGCACATGCCAAGCACAGACAAAGGACTCAGCGGTACGAGTTAACAAACATTCACAAACAGACAAGAAACTTTCTTCTTAGGTGGTATGACATTAACTATGTTATACACACTACACTATTAATCAAACATAACACTGGAGAAAATGCATTTTTTTTTAAAGATTTATTTATTTATTGTTACATGTAAGTACACTGTAGCAGTCTTCAGATGCACCAGAAGAGGGCGTCAGATCTCATTACAGATGGTTGTGAGCCACCATGTGGCTGCTGGGATTTGAACTCAGGACCTTTGGTAAAGCAGTCAGTGCTCTTACCCGCTGAGCCATCTCTCCAGCCCCCGAAAATGCATTTATACAGTCTGTCCTTTTGAAACTCAATGTTCAGGCTCTGGGTATGGTTCAATAGTAGAACACTTATCTACCCTGAGTTTGATTTCACATCACCATACACAACACATTAAAAAAAAAATCAATATTAATTTTGTATTAGTCATGAAGCTAGTAAATTTGGGGAGTCTGGCACTAAACCTTATTAAATATCCAGAAATTTATAAGCTTGATTATCACAAAAAACCCAATGATCCCCAACATTTCTTTATGCTATCAGCATGTGTAGTTTATCTTACACATTACTTTCATCAGATCACATCCCAAAGTTATTGCTCTGATTTCTTTTAACTTTTCCACATGTTTAAAAATAAACAGAATGCTGCTTAGGTACTACATATTATATATAAATGATACGACTTGCATGTACCTAGTCCCCAGCTTCAACAATCATCAACTCACGGTCAACTCTGCCACCTAAATTTCCACCACATCCATTTTCTCTTTCAAAGATCATTGTGATCCAAATTACAGAAATAATTTTATCTATAATTAAATAAGCATCTCAAAAATATCCAGTCTCTTTTTAAATATCACAGCTCACTGGCCGGGCAGTGGTGGCGCATGCCTTTAACCCTGGCACTTGGGAAGCAGAAGCAGGTAGATTTCTGAGTTCGAGGCCATCCTGGTCTACAGAGCGAGCTCCAGGACAGCCAAGGCAATACAGAGAAACCCTGTCTCGAAAGAAAAAAATCATAGCTCATCAATATCCTGTGAGGAATAAAGCCCTCAGACAGAGAGTGCAAGAGCCAGAGTAGAAGAAACCCTTGTCACTCAATCTCAAATCCAACAGTTTCTTCCACTTTCATGTTGAAAAGCCAATTCTACGTTTTTCTTTAAAGATTTATTTTATTTTATTTATTTATTTTATGTGTATGAGTACACCGTAGCTGTACAGATGGCCGTGAGCCATCATGTGTGTGACTGCTGGGAACTGAACTCTGACCCTGCTCGCTACGACATAATTCACTGTAGCTGTCTTCAGACGCACCAGAAGAGGGCGTCAGATCTCATTACGGGTGGTTGTGAGCCGCCATGTGAAAAGCCAATTCTATTAGACAGCAGCAGCATGCTAGGACTATAAAGACAAATAAGGTTCCCAGCCTCAAAACACTATATGGCATTCACATGGGGAAACACATCTCGAGTATAAATACAGTGCCTACCTCTGCATAGTCTAAGAATTAATCTTCATTTAAAATATGTGCTTATTTTATGTGTGTGTGTGTGTGTGTGTGTGTGTGTGTATGTGTGTGTGTGTGTCTGAGTGTATGTGTTCAAGGTATGAGACACCTTACCCCAATAATTTAAAAAATATATTAATTGTTATTTATATTTATTTTTATATTATTTTTATTTATTTTTATATATAATTATATTTTTATTTTTATATTAATTTTTATTAATGGCAGGAGCCATCAGAGGTCAGAGGAAGTTGAAGCCTCTGCACTGGAGTTATAGGCAATGTGAGTCACTGTGGGTGCTAGGAACTGAACTCAGGTCCTCTGTAAGAACAGCAATTACTCTTCACTGCTGAGCCATCTCTCCAGCCCCTCATTTTTCATTAACAAAGTTAGTCTTAGTTTGAAAGTCAAAGAAATGTAAAATGTATTTTCACTAATGCCAAATGTCTTATTCATAACATTAAAATAATCTCATATGTGTCTCCATTTTTCATGTTTTACGTTTCCTACCTCTCTTTCCTGCTTTATTATTTCTATCATTTTCACAACTGACTTCCATACAGGGTTTTCCTTGGACTTTTGACTATTCATAACTTTTTCCCAATATAAACCCAACTTTGCCTCTGGAAATCAAGAGTTAAATGTAATAGAATGGAGGAAGGCAAGCCAGAGGTGAAGGCAGCAGGCATGGTCCAGGTGGGAGACAGTAGATTAGCATTGAGTTTATGAAGACAACATTACACTACAGGGAAAAACCAACCAACCAATCAAACAAACTTCATAATCTTTAAAAGAAATTTAAATAAGAATATTTCAAATTTAAAGTCTACTTAAATCAAAGTAAAGTCATGTTTCTCAAAGCCCTGTAACATAGTTGTAATAGTCAAAATACATTTATCCGCCTGGAAAAATATTTGTAAGAAAATGACTTCCTATGTCTCTAAGCTTTGTTACCTGAATAACATCGATTACTTCATCAAAGTTAGTTCCTGGAAGGGGCGCCTCTTCTTCATCCACCTTCATAAATTCTGGAGACTAAGGAAATATTTTAGAAAGTTTTTTGCCTTCAACTTTAAAATACATATAATCTCTCATATTTTCACATATATTATTTATAATCTTAGTATAGCCCTGTTATTTCAATATTCAGTTTAGGAGTGATTTAATTAGTAAATGACGGACAGGTCAGTCCTCAATCTATTATCTCATCATTTCAAGAATGATAGAAAAAATTATTGTTGTTGTTGTTTTGGTTTTTCAAGACAGGGTTTCTCTGTGTAACCTGAGCTGTCTTGGAACTTGCTCTGTAGACCAGGCTGACCTAGAACTCACAGAGATATGCTTGCCTCTGCTTCCCAAGTGCTGGGATTGCAAACTTGTGCCACCACCACCTACCCAAAAATTTATTCTCAATAAAAATATATTTTTTTAAATTATTGGGGTAAGGTGTCTCATACCTCTTAACTCCAGAACTCAGGAGGCCATGAAAAGATTACTGGGAGTTTAAAGCTGCCGGGGGCTACTATGAGTTCTAAGATAGTCTGGACTACAGTGTAAGACCCTGTCTCGAAAGACAAACACAAATATCAGTCTGACATTTAAACTACACTAACAAATACAAGTGTGAAGACTTTTTTTATTTCTTTATTTTATTTTGTGTATATCCACAATGGCATCAAAGCCTTCATGTGAAGGGTCAAAGGATAATTACAGGTCAGTTTTCTCCTGATATCACGTGGGTCTTGGGGATTACACAGGTCCTATGGCTTAGCTGCAAGAACTCTTACCCTGTGTGCCCTAAGTGGGGACTGCAGGTGAAAAATTTGAAGAACTATCAACAGGCTAGTTTTACACCCCAAGAGAAACAGTTCCATGTGTAGCTATGTAAGTGTACACATTCACAGACTCACAAAAGATAGAAACAGATTCAAATCATTTTAAAAGTAAAGAAAAACAGGGCCAACAAGATGGCTCAGTAGGTCTTTACCTGGCTTATACTTGTCAACAAGCCAGACAATCCAAGTGTGATTCTGAGAACCACATAACGTTAGGAAAGAACTCCTGAAAGTTGTCGTCTGCACGCGCCCATGCACATGCATTACACACCAAATAAAAATGTACTCTAAGTTAAAAAGCAATGGATTATTAGAGTGATGTGTCTCAGGTTACAAGCACTTGTTGCTCTTGCAGAGACGGTCTGGTTCACAGCACCCACACCAAGCAGACACAACTGCCTATAACTCCAATTTAAGGGAATCCAGTGCCCTCTGGCCTCTACGGGCACCTGCATGCGCTTGACGGGCACATGCATGCATTAAACGCCTCACACAGGCTCCCACACATAAATTTAAGAAATGAATAAGTCTTTAAAAAAATCTTAATAAAAATAAAATTATCTTCAAGCTTTCCATATATAGGCCTTACTATATAAACTCATCACTAAAAGTGAGAGCAGTTTCTTGCTGAGAACAGAATTATATATAATCCAAAATGTATTATTTGTTATTATACATGTTCCAATAAACTTCTAAGAAAAACAAAATTACTTACAAAAAAAGTTAGTTAGAGTGGGTATAAATTCCATTTAGGATAAATCCTAATACATAATTTCATAATCATGAAAGACTTTTGAGCTCTGTCACCCCCTCTGCCCGTTAAACGAAGTCTCATTGTGTTGGCCTGGCTGCCCTGGAGCTGGCGAAGCAGACCAGGCTGGCCTCAAACTCACAGAAATCTTCCTATCTCTACCTCCTACATGCTGGGATCAAAGGTGTGCAAACTGTGCCCGACTGATTCGTGACTTTAGCTTCTAGTTTGCTTGTTTCATTCTAAGCTGAGGTCTCATCACGGAGCCCTTATGTCGCTGGCCTCAGACTCACAGACATCGGCCTTATTCTCACACGGTGCCCAGCAACTGTTTTTTACTCTTAAAAACTATAAACTCCATGATCAATTTAATATATTAGACACCAAAAATACGTTAGTGTTATTTTACTATAATAAAAGTCATTACTATCATTATTCAGAAGCAAAGTAATACAAGAAAATGTGTATTTTTCCATGTTAACAATGTGATAAAATATATACTACTTGTCAGTATTATAAACTACTTGTCAGTACTAAAATTCAAATTCTGGACAGGTAAAGGCACTTGCAGCCAAGCTGGAAAACCTGAGTTTGATCCCCAAAACCCATATGTGGTAGAAGGAAAAAACAGACTCCCCATTACTTGTTCTCTGACTTCCACATGTGTACTGTGGCATGCACATACGTGTAGGTGTACATGCACATACACACATATATAGACATACACAATAAATGTGTAAAAAAATTCACATTCCAATTTACAATTTTCATGTAAATCAAATATTACCAAAGACATAGAAATTCTTCACCTGTGAAAGTCTCACAATTAACATGTTATACCAAAAATTATCATATTTTAAAGATCTCAAAGCAACTTCTTTAGAAATTTGTAAATAATATAACACTCATTTCGATTTTGGCATATGCTGAAATTATTGTTACATGTTATGACTTATGTAGCTATGCCTGGAACTCACTCTGTAGAACAGGCTGGCCTCAAACTCATAGAGATCTGACTGCCTTTTGCATCCCAAGAACTAGGCTTCAAAGTAGGAGCTACCACCTCTACCATAATATATTATGCTAAGAGTTCTGCATGGAGTAACAGTTAATGATATGAGAGGCCTTGGAAACCTACCTGGATCCAGGTGTGCAGGGGAGGAAGGCAGGCTTCTTTGGGACTTGGCAAAGGGGAGGCCGCGTCAGTACTGCTGTAGGAAACGCTATCAATATCCACACTAGGTAATATCTACAATGGAACAGAACATTGGGCTTTGTGTTTACCACTATGACTTAAGTAACTATCAAAAACAGACAACAAAATATGCCCTTAAAACTTTTATTGTAGCTAACAGATACTTTGAATTATGAACGCATATTATACTAAGTATTTAAAGAAAAACACAAAATCCTACCTTAAGATAACTTCACTTCCATGACCTATACTCTTTCTCTGTTTACCATCTAAACAAGGTAAGTGTTCTCAGCCCTGAGTTTTCACTGTTATTAGTTCATACTACCTGCTTCTTCTTCTTCATTTTATTTTTTTATTTTATATTTTGATCTTCTGAGACAGGGTTTCTCTGTGTGGCCCTGGCTGCCCCGAAACTCATTCTGTAGTCCAGGCTTGCCTCAAACTCACAAAGATCTGCCTGTTTCTGTCTCCCAAGTGCTGGGATTAAAGGGAGTGTGACATGCCTGGCCTTATCCTGTCTCTTTACATAATATTAAAGGATTTTACATTCCTTATTCAACCATATTCCTTATTGCCAGTTTTTCCCACTGTTACACATAGATCCAAATAACAACGCAACATCTTCATATATGCACTGTTTGCTTTCTTCCCAAACTACATTATGTTTAGATAGATTTTGATGAACTTCTGGGCCCGCAGTGCATAGATATTCAATGTTCTTTGTAATTACTGGCAAAATCCTATCCGTTTCTGTTTACATCACCAAAAAAAACTCATAACTCTAAGTTTTAACTAGACATCAACTAAAATAAGCAGTTTTGCAACAGCAATAATTACATGGGAATATATTATCCTTTTGTAAATTTTTATTATCTTAGCTACAAGCAAAACTTACATTTAATTTCCTTATTCTTAAATGTACTTACCCCTCTTGTAGAATCTCATTCACGTACCTAGACAAAATCTAGATTTAGAACTACATTTTCTTATGACTTACAGAAGTCTTTATATTTAAAGCAAATCCTTTCCCAGGCTCTTGCTTTCATTTGTTCTCACTGTATCCTTTGTAAGGTTCTTATATATATATATAACCTTTAGATTTAAGATACAAATCTCTCTTTCCTATTGTATTTAAAGTATCTTTGCCAAAGTCCAGAATTTGCTTCAGTTTTAATAAAAAATTCAATGAATTAAATTATCTCCAAATTTTTATGGTTTGTTTTTTCTAATTTCAACTGGCCAATTTGGAGAACATTTGCTACACAGTAAGAACTTGAAGCCTAAAACTAATCTTTTCTTATGTCATTAAGACAAATACAACACACATTATTTCACTTATAACAAACCTCTACCATGTTGTTCACTCTTTCTAAATGGTGAAGCTGATTCTGAAGTCCCACTGCACTGCTCTAGTAACCAGCAGGGGTATCTCAGAGCCTACGCGGCTTAGCCCTCAACCTGACCTCAAACTCCTGACCTTCCAACCTCTACCTCTCAAATGTTGCCTCAAACCACATGCCCAGCTCATAACGAAACTCTCTTCTAAACTTTTTCTAAACTCTTTTCTTCCAGATATCAAAATTATCCTAAAGTTCAAGTTTAAAAAGACCAAGATCTCATGTTATTTTTTAAAAAATAGCCTTTCACTAAAATTGCACATTAAGTTGGGAAGAACAGTTAACTTGAATAGTTTTTGCGTATAAAAATAAGTTCTACATTCATTCAAGTCCTATGATTGGGTAAAGTTTGAAGTAATGATTATATTAGTCACACCCTCCACTAACTCTATTGTTTCTTTTATTGTATGTTTTGGTTTGTGTATTTATTCACTTGTTTATTATTGAGGCAGTGACTTCCTGTGCAGCCCTAGCTAGCTAGTAAGCTAGCTAGAAACTTGCTAGATGGACCAGGCTTGCCTTGAACCTGTGGCAAACTTCCTATGGTGACCTCCTGGGTGCTTAGACTACAGGTATGTATCATCTATCTATCTATCTATCTATCTATCTATCTATCTATCTATCTATCTATCTATCAATATATCTATTTTAGGTATATGAATACTCTCTGTTCATACATCTGCATGCCAGAAAAGGGCATCAGATCCCATTACAGATGGTTGTGAGCCACCATGTGATTGCTGGGAATTGAACTCAGGACCTCTAGAAGAACATCCAGTGCTCTTAATCTTTGAGCCATCTCTCCATCCCCATGTACATTCTTTTAGACGACTGCCCCAGCCCTGTGATATGGGTCACTGACTTAGGAGGGTACTTTAAACACTACAGAGCAAGCCTAGTGGCATCACATTAAGACCACAGTTTTGTACTAATAAAGGCACCTCGGTGAAAGCAAGGTCTTCATAAAGTTATGCAATGAACTGGGATAAGTCGGTCACTTGGGCTGTAAAGGGTTTGCTCGTGCACCCGGGCATACCTGGACAGAGAGCTGGGGAGGATCCTTCTTCTCCGATTTCATCTCTACAATGGCTACGTTGGGTTTCTTGACTCCAGCATTTCCTTTTCGAGGTGCCGGAGGAATAGAAGTAGTGACAGTTACAGGGCGTGACTTGTTTCCTACGACTCCAGCAGGTGGCATGGAGTCACTATTGCTCTGGGTTTGTCCTATGAAATGTAGGGCACAGAATGAGTCAGCTGTTTCCAAGACAAAAGGAAAATCAAATTTAATGCCTGGATCTTTGTGACTGGTCTTGCTCACAAAAGGAAAGCAGCATCCTGCAATTTCCTCTCTCCTCACCAACCACCATGGTCCACATGTGCCCACCATGTCAGCCTCTTCATTATTTGTACGTAATTTCCATTTCATACATACTATCCTAGTGCTTAAAATAAAGGTTAGTACCTGCCTATTAGAACATGCTCTATACTGTAGGTCTCATTTCAAAGGAGTCCTGCTTGTTTGTTTTTTTAAAGATTTATTTATTATTATAGACAAGTACATTGTTGCTGTCTTCAGACACACCAGGGAGCATCAGATCTCATTACAGGTAGTTGTGAGCCACCATGTGGTTGCTGGGATGTGAACTCAGGACCTTCAGAAGAGCAGTCAGTGCTCTTAACCACTGAGCCATCTTGCCAGCCCTGTCCTGCTTGTTTTTTACATTTCAAAGTAAAGGCTAAGGATCTGGACGTAGTGGCCCAGAGCGACACAGTCATTTCAAGAACCTCAAAGCCTCAGCTCCATGGGAAAAATGGCAAAGCCTTCCCCTGCCTAGGCTCAGGAAATGTCAAAGGCTGCTCTCCTCCTCCAAGGGGAAATGTAGATAGTGTGTAGAGAAAATCTCCACCATAGCTCTCTCCTTCCATGTCCCCTGGGTGTTTCCTCCCCTCCTGAGACTGAACCAATCCAGATTAACTAAGCCTGTCTCCTTGTTTATCTGTATGTACTAATGCTGCGTCCTTATTGAGATCTATTCAACAACACCAGCCTCTCAGTTCAACTGTAATAGTAAACAGGGACCTCCTAGGTGTAGAGGACTCTGCACCGGAGAGCCCAGTCCACTGGATCCCAGCTTTTCTGTATGGCACCTGTGTCCATCTTGTCTTCATTCTCTTGCTGACGCAGTCAGGTTCAAGTCCCCTGAGGCTGTGCACACAGCACATGAGCTTAACTTCCAGCACTCAGATGCCTAGGCTACATGGTGAATGCTGGGTCAGCAGAGTCTAGTATAAGACCTGTCTCACAGACAGACAGACAGACAGACAGACAGACAGACAGGCAGGCAGGCAGGCAGGCGGGCGGGCGGGCAGGCAGACAGAGATAGTAGTCTTCATTTATACTAATAATATACTCTCAGAGAAAGAAATCAGGAAAAATATTTCACTCAAAATAACTCCAAAACATTGTGTTGAATATATTTAATCAAAGAAGTGAAAAGATTTCTACAACAAAAAAACTTCAAGATATTTAAAAAAAAAAAAAAAGGAATTATAGAAGATGCTGACGAGAGAAAGACATCCTGTGCTCTTGGATTGGAAGAACTAATATTATAAAAATGTAATCCCAGCACTTGGGACGCAGAGGCAGGCGGATTTCTGAGTTCGAAGCCAGCCTGGTCTACAGAGTAAGTTCCAGGACAGCCAGGGCTATACAGAGAAACCGTGTCTCGAAAAACCAAAAAAAACAAAAAAACCAAAGAACTATAGAAATCAAATACCCAGGAAATAAGACTGCTAGTCAACAAATAGGAAAATAACTGAATGAAGTTAAAAAAAAAAAAGAAAGAAAGAAAAACAGATGATCACTAAATGTTTTTCAAAGTGCTCAATATCTCTAACCATTATTGAAATACAAACTAAAACTACTTTGGGCATACACATACACACACACACACACACACACACACACACACACACACACACCCATACATGTATATATATGTATAGCTCCAAGTACTTTAACTTATATTTCCATATATGTGGCTAGAGAGATGGTTCAGAACTTCAGAGCACTTGCTGCTCTTCTAGAGAACCAGAGTTCAGTTCCTAGAACCCACATCAGGTGGCTCACAACCACCTACCTGTAAAACTCCAGTTCCAGGGAACTGAATGCCCTATGGCCTTCACGGACACCTGAACACACGTGGTGCACATACACTCGCACAGGCACACACACAAACACTCAAATAAAAATATAATGTTTTTAATGTATTTAGGTTGAAGGGTGGCTCAGTGGTTAGAGTTCCTGTGTTCTTACAGAGACCTGAGGGTCTGTCTCTAGCACCTAGTCATGTGGTCCTTATGCCGTGTGTTCCTGAGTAAAGAAATATAGATATGTGGTATCATACCAGCAGATCTGTCCAATTTTTAATATGATTCTTAGAGATCTCATGTAAGGAGATAACCTACTATTCCCCGAGTATATGATCACCTAGCTTTTACTGATCACAACCTGGTTCAAAAGTACATAACAGTGCTTTAAAGTGTCTCTCCTCATGCATGACAATATTAAAACAAACTTGACTTCTTCAACTATTATCTATGTCAATGGCATGTCAATCATGTCATCTTTAGAAATATACCAAGAGAATATTCCCTGTAAATGAGATTATGGCAAGAACTCACTGTTTAAGAGATCACTGTTACCCTGCATAACCTACATTCTGTGGCTCTCTCCAGACATAAGAAAGTAGGTGACTGTTACAACTTCTGCTACTGATCACAAGCAATGGGCCCCCTCCCCCTTCCCTACAGCCACATATTCATTGTGTCTTACCTAAAAGGATTGCCATAGGAATTAGATGACCTTCCAGGGTACCTGAAACAGTAGGCATTTCTCTGCTTGGGCTGAACATATACTGCTGATCAGCATGAGGTACTGTGGTGATGGGATGCTGTATTTTAGACTCCATTTTCATAAGTGGTGCAGCATGAAAGTCAGTTTGTGTTCTTGCTGACTTGACTTTAGTGCCTATAATAATCATCATTGGCAGATATTTAAAATTCAACAACTATCTATTAGCTAGTCACCTAGAAATACAATTGTTTATCCCAGTAAGATTTCATCCAATTTAATATAGGGTCTCAAGTAGAAATAATACGTAGACCAGAGGTTGGCAAACTTACTAAAAGGCCAGACAGGAATTACTTTGGTCTAACTGGCCATGTAATCTCAGTTGCAACTATTCAACTCTGGTGACACTAGTAATGATCATGAAAGCAGCCATGAATAGCAAATGAACCTGGCAATGGTCAATAAAAATTTACTCATAAAACAGCAGCTAAGGTGGTGGTGGTGCACGCCTTTAATCCCAGCACTCTGGAAGTAGAGGCAGGAAGATCTCTGAGTTTGAGGCTAGCCTGGTCTATGGAGCAAGTTCCAGGGCAGCCAGGAATACACAAAGAAACCTTGTTCCAAGAAAAAAAAAGAACAGAAGGAGGAGGAAGAGGAAGAAGAGGAGAGGAGGAAGAATAAAGGAAAAACTCCCAGCAGCTCACCTGTAGACCACAGCTTGTCTGTCCCTGATACAGTTGTACAGAGCTACTCTGATGTAAGAAAAAGGTTGAAGAACATCTCTTTAAACTCACCAACTTTCCTTCACAATACAAGAAAGTTAACGGCCATTTTTTAGAATAGGACTTCCCCCGACCCCAATCTTCTCATTACAGTTTTGATTGTTCTATATTCTGAATAATCAGCCCTTATCCTATGAAATTATGCACAACTAATCTAATTTTACCCTTATTTAGAATTTATGGAAGTTAGGGTTTTTTTTTATGTTTTATGAAGATCCATATGAACGTTATACTTTAAATTATCAAAATCTGAAAAGTTTGTCAGGCATAATGGCCTAGCACCAGGAGGCAGAGGCAGGAAGACTACTATAAGTTTGAGGCCAGTCAGGGGTACACTGCAGTCCTTTCTTTAGAAAAACAAAATTGAGGGTTGGAGAAATGACTCAGTGGCTGAGAGTGACTGCTGCTCTTCCAGAAGACCTGAGTTTGATTTCCAGCACTCACAACCCAACCACCTGTAGTTCCAGCTCCAAGGGATCAGATGTCCTTTGCTGGCTTCCATGGGCACCCACATACATAAATGAAAATGAAAATAAAAATAAAAATAAATCTTTTTAAAAAAGACAAAACATCTTCTGTAAACTAAATTTTAAAAAAAAAAAATGTAGTGCAAAAATAAAGAAGGAGAGAAAACAAAACAGAAACCCAGCCAGATCTTGGGGCACACACCTTTAAGTTCAGCACTCGGCAGCCAGAGACAGGCAAACCTGTGAGTTGAAGGCCACAGTGGTCTACATATTGAGTTTTAAGACAGCCAGGACTACAAAAACAAGTCTGGTTTCAAAAAAACAAACAACAACAAAAACTAAATTAACAAGTAAAGAGAACAAAACTTCATGTTTGAAAAAGAAAAAAAAATTCAAGTTTGTATTATCTGTGTCTCTAGAGAAGATGAACTTCTTTTCTCCTACAGAGGGGAGAAACCGCAGGTACCAATCGTTAGGATGACGGGCCCGCTGCCTCTCACCGACTGCTACTTTAAAAGACTTACTGAGGATCTGACAGTGTTTTAAAGTCTTAAGCTGTTGTTTTGGAAAGGCTCTCAAAACTCCAAATATAATTTGAACAATAAATCTCCAGTATTTAAGAAAAATATTAGTGTAAACATCATAATCTGCATGCCTTTAAAAATATAATACAAATATAATACAAATATAAAGCAATGTTACGCATTAAGCTTCCCTGTAAACAATGCAGTGACGGACACTGAGCTTCCTTACCTTTTACCCACTCGATTACCCTTGGCCTCTGTGGCTTGGCCTTAGGAGACGGAGAACTGAATCTGAGATACGGCCCTTTCTTAAGAGTGCTGCGATGGCCCTGGTAAACCGGCTTCCCATATATCTGTAACATATAGTCCTCATCTTGCAAAGTTGTGGTTGACTTCAAGAGGCCCTACCAATGCAAAACATGTTACAATTACTATAAAAATAGTAAAATCTTCCACCTAGGAAATATGAGTTTTTATATTACTATGAATAGTCTCAGTTCCTTACGTAATGTTTAAACACATTTTACATAATTATTTTGTTTAAATACAATAAACAGTCGTTAAATGACTTGATATACTCCCAGTTCTACTTTCAATCAAAATGTCACAGAAATGGATTGGAGACATGGACCAGTGATTAAGAATACTGACTGTTCTTCCAGAGGTATTAAGTTCAATTTCCAGCAACCACATGGAGGCTCACAACCATCTATAACTGTAGTCCTGTGGGATCCGATGCCCTCTTCTGATATGCAGACATACATGCAGAAAACATAAACATAAAGCGCATAGATAAATAAATAAATCCCAAGATGGCACAGAAATGAAGCATTTATCAAGCACTAGAGCCAAGCATTAAATTAAATACCTCTCTGCTCGATAATCCAAGCTTAGCATTAAAACACATCAGTGCTGGGTTAGAATGGTAAAGAAAATCCTTCCAAGTATCTAGTACCATGTCTTGAACTCATTAGGCATTGAATGTAATTTTTTAGGTCTAAAGCAGAACATACACAAGAAGATGGAATATGCTTCCCAGGAAAATGGATCTGAGTAATAAGACAGCTGAGTAATCTCTAGGCAGTGGCTCTCAACCTTCCTAATACTGTGACGCTTTAAGACAGCTCCTCACCTCAGGGTGATGCCTAAACATAATTGATTTTGTTGCCACTTCATAACTGTAACTTTGCTGTTATGAATTGTCTCAACCCAGAGGTTGAGAACTGTTACTCTAGACATACCTAGTACATACTGTAATTCTAAGTCTGAACCCTAAAGTTAGGCATGGTACTGTATGCCTGTCCTATCTTCCCAGCTTCCTTAAAGGATAAGGTGGGAAAACTGCTTGAGTTCTAGAGTTTGAGGCTAGCCTGGGCAAGTATGAGAACCTGTCTCCTGAAAAACCAAAAGCCAAAAACAAAAAAACAAAAACCACACTAAGAGGCCTTTGAAGGAAACAAGTACAGATTTTATGTAGGTTTCTACACTACAGGTCCAAAATCTTATAGTCAATAGTACAAATCTGGTCTAGGTTTGTATAGCTCTTGATAGTTTAAAATTCTCATATTTATGTCATTATTTCTATCTTTTAGGAAGTGACTGGGTATACTGTGGCATCTAAACACAAGGCGGGATAGGCTCTCTTCTTCCCTGTCTCTCCTGCTGTGGGCCTGAGGCAGGTGCACTCCTTACATTCCTCTCTTTCTGTAGGCCTGAGGCAGGCATGCTCCTCACAGGTGGACTTGTAAACTGCTCCTGCGTTTGCTTCTGATAATGGCTTCTTGGAATTACAGATCTGTTCATCGTTTTGTCTTGGTTATTGGCTTTAATATCTCTACTCATAGTTGGAGCTTTCTTGTTCCTTTGATTCTTTGGATCAAATCTCTTTTGTTCATAATCTTTCCTCATAAGTTCATCCTAAGGCAAAGAAAATTAAAATTACTTAAGCCAAAACAAATCATAATACTTTCAACACTAACAAATATTAGAATTTATTTACTATATTGTTTAGTACTTCAAAATGCTTTAAAAATAAAGAATATTAGCTTATCCATGAAAAAATACTTTCTGGAAAGATGAACAAAACTAAAGGACTCGAGGCACAGCAGTACAAGCCTGCAACTCCTGAATACAGGAGACAGAAAAAGCTCCAGCTGGAGGCCAGCATGGGTTTTAGAGAGATCCTGCCTCATAAAACAGATGTAAACAAAGCAATCCTAAAACTAAAATCCTAGCAAGTTATGAACATCCAGAGGAGGCAGAGGTGAGGGAGGAGATCATCACTGTGGTTTTATACCTTCAGGTGCCCAAATTACAAGAAGTTAGTAACTTTAGAAGAACAAACTTGAATAAGTACATAATTCATAATGAAACTGAGATGACTATATATAAACTTAAATTATTTGAATACTTATTTAAGCATATTTATATGGAATTAACAGTGATAAAGACATATTCTGCTCATTGGCATACAGTGACAGGTCACTTCATCTTTTTATTCAGTAAGTTATAGTGACTAGTATAAATTCCTTACAAATGCATTCTGTGTGTGTGTGTATGTGTGTGTGTTCGTGCCTACATGCGTGCGTGTGATTCTAAGGAACAATGCTAAAAGCACTTTTTGTGCTCACTGCTGTGGAAGCTGAGCCAACACTTGCCTAGCTATCGTCATGAGTAAAATGCAAGCGCACTGGAGGAAAGCAACTGCCTTGTGTTCTAAGACAAAAATTAATGGTTACCTTGCCTAGTTCTATGCCTTCAAATACACAAAAGTTAAGATTTGATGTCTGGAGACATGCTACACTCATCATGGGTGTAAGAAAGATTGCCCACCCCTGGAACTGACTGTCCCATGAGTGAGGACTTTGGTGTGCTTGCCTAAGTGAGTCAATGCTTCTCAATCTGCTGTTTGAAACACCTCGCAGGCAGAATTTCATTGTCTGTTTAGAGTTTACTAAATAAAACAGACACATTAAAAAGAAAAGACACATCAATAAACTGGAATTTATGCTATATTCTGAGAACTGACTTAATTTCCATTTTTTTCCATAACATACCTGGATTTCTGCCGAAATGATTTTAATCCATTCATCTACTTTCTTTCTGATCCTAATTTTCTCTGACATCTCTCTACAAAAGAGAAAAAAGAAATGTTGTTAAATTAGCCTTAATATACTGCAAGTAGGACCAGGATCCAGTGAGTCTAGTCTAGTTTTAAAGCTACGTGTAACACAATGCCCTTCCTGAGAAAACAAAAAATGATGGTATTCATTAAATGTTATAAGGAAAGTGTCTGTGAAGAACTGGAGAAGTGTCAGGAGGAAGAAAAAATGAGATGGAAAACTGCAGTCAGTAAAACACAGGACCTCATGCCTATCCACGCCAGGTCCCACATCCTCAGAGGTCACACATGAAAACACAATAAGTATGCATAGTGAGTGCTGAGAAAAGAGATTGGAGGGCGGGGCCCGCAGGGTGGAGAGCGCGCTCAGCAGGTGAGAGCACTCGGTTCCTAGCACTCACAACCATCCCTGACTCCAGTTCCTGGGGATCATCTCTGAACTCTGTGGGTACTAGGTACACACATGGTACACACACAAACATGTAGGGAAAACACTCTTACACATAAATGAATTTTTAAAAAAGAAAGTAAGCAAATCTAGCAGCTTCATTAATAGGATATGATGCCTACACCTGCCTCACCTATTGGTAGCTAAAGCACTGATAAACGAGTACACAGCAGCTCCATCCTTTGCACGAATGATAGCTTCCAGGTTTTCTTCTAGTACTTTTTTATTGTTTTGTACTCCTCTCAGAATCTTCGCAGCATCTTTCAAGACAGACCTCGTATTGGTTGTCTGGAGCGTAGCAGGATGATCTAAAAGCCTCAAGGTAACTGGAGATTGCTTTACCTTAAGAGAAATTGAAGGCAGAAATTTACTATGTTAGACTTACATTGACTGTTTTAGTCTAAAGAAAAAGTACTGGGAAAATGGCAGCAGCTCAGAGCAGACACTGCTCTTCAGAGGACTGGAGTTCATTCCCCAGCACTTTTATCAGGTGCCTTGCCTCCATCTGGACTCTGGTTCCAGGGCATCTAACACCCTTTTGGCTTCCTTGAGTACATGTTGCATATATATGTGTTCGTTTGCGCGCACACTTGTGCACCCACACACATACAAGTACACAAAAGAGATCAGTATTTAATACAAAGAAGAGCTAGTACATTGTTGCAACCATACACTAGAATCAATATAATCTAAGGTTCAGCTTGTCCAAACAAAAAGTTACTGAATACTGGCATTCTTCTGTTTGGTTTGTTTTCCAGTCAAATTGCTACAAATATTATATGTAATAGAGACAGGAAATCCAGAGCAGCGCTAGGTCATCTGATCATCAATAAAAGCTCTACTTGTGAAGAAAGCAAAACAAAATAAAGAGCAAGCTGCTCTAGATGCTGCGAACTAGATAAACAAGGGCCACACACAACACCCTTTCACTCTTCCTCAAAAGCCTTTATTAGTCAGAAAGGCAAAGGCAGATGTGTGGTGGCACCTGCTATGATCCCTGCATGACAGAGGTGGGCCCGGGACCCTAACCCTAACCCTGAATTAAGACAGCTGTCCTAACCCTGACCTTGACCCTAACCTTTAAGGCCAATTTGGTTTAAAAGCAATTCCTAGGTCATCAAGAGCTATATATTAAGGAGGGTGGGATCAGAAATGGTCAGTGGCACAGGTCTGGCCATTTGCTAGCACACATCACCCAGTGCAAGCCTCTGAGCTGTTCTGTAAAGAGAACAAACAGATCTGACTGTTGTGTTTTTTAGTGCTTTATTTTCATTCTTCCTTCCGATTGTTTTAGTGGCTTTTTCATTTCTTCTGTTTGTTTGCATCATTACATTTTATCAGGTGTGTGTACATACATACTGTAGCATACATTATCTGTCCAATGCTGACACCGTGTGATGTAGCACAAGCTGGTCTCAGACACAGTGTGTATGTCAGGATGACCTTAAACTTGTAATTCTACCTCCACCTCCACAGTGCTAGGATTGCAAATGGGCACCAACATGCCTGATTTCACAGTTTTTACCTCATAATTATGGCTTTTGACACCATGCCCACTTTACCTGGAACATGTCACTTGTTTGTTTCTTCTGGCCAAGATTGTGAACATCATTATACTTCTGCACAGGTGCTTGAGCGGTTCCTCGCTCTTCAGAGGAAGGAAATCTTTGTGAATGTTGAGTTTCAGTGCTATGAAAAACAAGAAAATTTTCCCAAATTGTTGCAGGATATTTGATCACACTTTGAACTTGAGATTCTGTTGTTTACTGGAATAACCTATTTCTAGTTTTGGTGTGGCTCAGCCTTACTTAGTATATACCTTTAACCCTCTGGCTAGAATACAGACACAACCTTAGTACACATCTTTGATCCCAAACAAGATAATTTGTAGAAGGAAGTACCAATGTTTGAAAGTCATGTCTAATTGAGTGACAGACAAAGTGACCAATCACAGAAAGATTTGACAGAATGGGATATGTCCAACTCTCACAAGAAGAGAGAAAAAGGGAAACTACTTAAGGGGCAGTGCAGAGAGAAACAGAGAGAGGAGTCAGTTTTACAGAGGAAGGTTGCAGACTGAGGATAAGCTAGACACAGGTGAACACCCAGACAGTAGGCAGAATGAGCCAGAAAATAAGTAGCAGCCAGAAGATTAAAACAAATTGCCAGAGTTAATGTGAGGCCAAGCAGAGCAGAGAGTCAGACTGAATCAGTCAGCGTAGAGAGGAGTTTGAGCCAGAACAGTTGAACCAGCCAGAGTTCAGAAAGGTCAAGAAAGGGTTAACTTATTTAGCAGCAGGTCTCAAAGGCTGAAAACTCCATGAGAGATAGTCAGGCATATCAGGAGAAGCAGGAAAGGCCCCTGCATACAAGAGGCTAGGCTTCAGAGGCTCACAGAACAGAACAGGAGTTTCGGAGTGCTGTTCCTCCACAGGCAATGAGAACACCCAAAACTCATCAAAACCTTTCCTTTTCAGAACTCTACACATGAGAAGCCTGCAACAACTAAAGGAGAGTTTATTAAAGCAAAAGAGTTGGTTTACAGTTAGAGGTGAAAGCTATACATATTTGGTCTTGGCTTTTTTTTTTTTTTTTGAGAGATGGTCTTACTATGTAGACTAGGCTAGCCTTGAACTCACAGAGATCTGCCTGCCTCACACCTTCCCCAGCTTTGTAGCCTTGGAAACCATGAACTTCACACCATAGAAGGGTAGAAAGGCTTGGAGCTTCCTTGGGTGTTGTCCATCAGGCTTATTGTTATACAACCTAATCACACTGAGCCAGGACAAACATTTTCATGGTATTTTCAACAACAGAGATATCCATGTGATATTTCAGACACATGAAAAACTCAGTGATAGAATACTGTGACCAACAGACACTTTAAATCTAGATAATGAGGCACTCATAGTAAAGCACTAATCAGTTCTACCATATTCCTGGGGCTTTGGAAGATCATGTGATCATAGAGGACTATATATGTGCCCAGGAAAGACCAGAGGAGGTCTGCAGCTCTCACATGTAGCTGACTGAGGAGAGGCGCTATCCCGGTAGGAAGTGAACACACATTTAACAAAGGAGATTTATCAGTTCAAAGTAGGAAAAAAATGTTTCAAATCTCCAACAGACTAGGCTAACAAAACAGAGACTCCAGTGTGTTCACAAGAGAAGAATTCAGATTCCACACCTGGACCAGCATCACCAAGAATAACCTGCAATGAACCCCAGAAGACTCTGAGTCTCTGTACAACTTCAAATGCTCGGCTCTCATTAAAAAGCAGTGATGGGGCTTGGAGAGATGGCTCAGTGCGTAAGAGCACTGACTGCTCTTCGGAAGGTCCTGAGTTCAGATCCCAGCAACCACATGGTGGCTCACAACCACCCATAATGAGATCGGACGCCCTCTTCTGATGCGGAGCAAGCAGGGCCGGAGTTCAATTCCCAGCAGCCACACACGATAGCTCAAGGCCATCCGTACAGCTACATGTACTCATACACATAAAATAAATAAAATATATCTTTAAGAAAAAAAAAGCAGTGATGTAACTAAATTCCTAAAGAAAACGTTGGATTGTGAACAAAGCTTTTTCTAGTCCCACTAGTTGCAATCTCTTGTTTTTACCTGTCTCTTTTCTCGAAATTCCATCCCACTTTTGGCTGAGTTAGTGAGGTTATGTCTGATGATTCAGTCTTTCTTGTCAAACACTCATTACTATTCAGTACTTGTTCCAACAGTCTTACATTTCCTACAACAGACAAAACCACCATAACGTCATTTTCCAAATTGATTCATTTCTCCTTTGCATTCCATCTCCCCCGCATCTCTACCCCACCTAATTAAGTTCTTATGATTACTATCTTCTCCACTCTACAACCACTACGGCTCTTTCCACATTGTTCCCATTCTACATTCTATGGGTTGGAAACTTAATTCTCAAAGTTAGGCATTAGTGGTACTTGCAATATTGAGTCCTGAGAATGTGACAGGCCATATGGACTCTATCCTCAAGAGTTATCAAAGGAGCAGCTCTGTTAAGACCAAGCTTTCCCTGGCTACCTTGCTTTCTTGCCATGACCCAGCAGAGAATCAAAGCAAGCAGACACGCCACCCTCTATCATGCTTTTGAATGTCTGGAATGGTAAGCTAAATAAACCTCTTTTCTTTATAAATTACTTAACCCATGGGGTTCAGTTATTGTATTTGAAAAAAATGAAGACAATATGCACATATATACACTTATCAGGGCAGACAAAATATTTCCATCTTATTAAAGATTAGAGTTATAAAAAACTGATTAATATGAGTAAAAAGACTAAACTCATCTCTATCAGAGAGTAATGGTTTTTGTTTGTTTTTTTCAAGTCAGGATTTTTCTGTGTAGCCCTGGCTGTCTTGGACCTTGTCTTACTCTGTAGATCAGGCTGAACTCAGAGATCTGCCTGCCTTTGCCTCCCAAGTGCTGGGATTAAAGGTGTGTGCCACTACTGCCCGGTGGCTTATCTGTTTTTTGCAATAATTATCTGAATGTCCCCCTAGCCTTTTTTTAAAAAACATAATAACTACTTATGATGAGGTAACTGTCTTCTAAATTCTTAAAACTTGGCTAAAGGAAGACTAAAATGCTCGAATGCTCCCAAGAATAAAAGCCTGCAGCTTAATGTCATTAAGTTTTACTAGAAGGGCTATATTTTAAGGCTCAGGAGCATAACAGTATTTCAAATAAAATGGAAAAGTTCTTCAGTTTCATAAAGTCCATTTATGGGCATTTACTCCAGCTGAATGTCGTAAGTGTTAATTTCCCTAAGTTGTACTTAAGTCTATATCTAAAGGTAATAAAAGGGAATATATTCTACGGTCAGCTTGGCATTCAGTAAAGCACTATTTCTTAATTATTAAAAATCCTATTCATGAAAGCTTTTTTGGGGGGGTTGGGAGGAGTGCGTTTAGAGACAGAGTTTCTCTGTCTGTCTGTCCTGGAACTCACTCTGTAGACCAGGCTGGCCTCGAACTCAGAAATCCACCTGCCTCTGCCTCCTAAGTGCTGGGATTAAAGGCATGCGCCACCACTGCCCAGCATGAAAGGTTTAAGTAATCTGTAGGTAATAAAATTATATATACCTTAACTACATTAAAGAATCTAAAGAAATGACTAAATACCATGGGAAAATACTGAAACTAATCACCTGAGTAGAGTTTAGTTACTACTAGGCACATAACCTTAAATCCTGAATGGGAAAATCTCATACAATCTAATTGTATAGGTGCAGCCATGTGTAGTGGCTCATAGCTATATCTCAGCAGTTAGGAGGTGAATGCAGGAGAATCATGAGTTCAAGACCACTGGGCTACAGACCATATTGGAGTGAGATCATCTCTAAGAAAAATATAAGCGAAGAAGCAATCAGTCCAGAAGACCAGCTGTGGTCTGAATGGGAATCGTCCCTTATGGGCGTCTGTGTTTGAAAATGTCCTCTCTAGCTGGCTGCACTGTTTTGGAAAGTTATAGAACCTTTAAGTGACAAAGTCTTGCTGGAAAAAGTGAGTCACTGGGGTCAGGCTTCGAGGTTTTATAGCCTGGACTCACTTCCTATCTGCTTTCAGCTTCCTGACTATAGAGTCAACATGACAAAGATCTAAGCAGCCCCTCACCCTCCTGCAATCATGCTTTCCCATGATCGAATGCATCCTTTTTTACAGCATGGGCTAAAATCACACTGCCTGCTTAAGTTGCTTCCTGTCAGGTATTTGGTCCCAGCATTAAGAACACTAAAGGTGGATATTAATCCCAGTTGGTTTCCTACCTGTAGGACTGTACATTTCCACATTTTCTTTTTCTTCCATAAGGCTTTCCCTCTTTGTTATTTTTCCATCCCTTGAAACAGGTATAGGGGCAAACCTTCTAGGTGCTGGTGTCTCTAAAGGAGATTTCTGTCCATCAAAATCTGTATCTTCACTTAAAGGCACTTTAACAGAAAGGAAGAAACTAATCAATAGGGGATTATGGTGTGTCTCCAGTGGTAGAGGGCTTTGCCTAGAAGTGGTGAGGCCCTGGGTTCAACCACTAAGCACCAAACATACACACACACACACACACACACACAAACACACACATAATAATCAATAAACAATAAAAAAGATAAATTTGACTTCAAAACACTTTTTTAGGGCTGGAGAGATGGCTCAGCAATTAAGAGTACTGACTGCTCTTCCAGAGGTCCCTAGTTCAGTTCTCAGCAACCACATGGTGGCTCACAACCATCTGTAATAGGATCCGATGCCCTCTTCTGGTGTGTCTAAAGACAGCTACAATATACTCATAGAAATAAAATAAATAAATCTTAAAAAAAAACAAAAACTTCTGATGTGTCTGAAGACAGCTACAGTGTGTTCACATACATAAAATAAATAAATAAATAAATAAATAAATAAAGCCTTAAAAAAAGTTAAACTCAGTGGCATGTGCTTGGGGAGGCAGAGATCCCTGGAGCTCTCAAAATGGCAAGCATCCTATTTTTCAAGTTGCAGGTCAGTGAGAAACCCTTTCTAAAAATCAGGAAGGGCATGGTGGCTCGTGCCTTTAATGCTAACACGGAGGCAGAGGCAAGTGGATCTCTCTGAAGGTCAGCCTGTTTAAATAACAAGGTCAGCCAGGATCACATTAAGAGACCATCTCCCAAAAAAAGGTAAAAGAAATGTTCACTAGAAATCAAAGTAAATGGAAACTATAAGTATCATTATAGATAAAGCTTGTAAGTGAAGAATCAATGTGATAATATTTGAGTGTTCTCAAATCCATGGGAATATTGCATTGCTAGATATTTTTTTCAAAAGACTGATCTTGCTGGGCGGTGGTAGGCAGTGGAGGCGCATGCCTTTGATCCCAGCACTTGGGAGGCAGAGGCAGGTGGATTTCTGAGTTTAAGGCCAGCCTGGTCTACAGAGTGAGTTCCAGGACAGCCAAGGCTACACAGAGAAACCCTGTCTCAAAAAACAAAAAAACAAAACAAAACAAAAAAAAAAGATCTTTACTTATATATGAGTGTTTATGTATGAGTTTTGTGTGTGTGTGTGTGTGTGTGTGTGTGTGTGTGAAGGGTGTGGGGGGTGTGGGGGGTGGTACCTGTGGAGGCCAGAAAAGGACACCTGAACCTCGAGTTATGAATGAATGTGAGCCATCGTGTATGTTGCTTTTTGCCTGTATGTACATCTGTGCATCACAAACATGAGGCCAGAAGAGGGCACTGGATTACCTGGAAAAGAATTATAAGCAGTTAGAACCTGCCCATCAGTCTGAGAACTGAACCTGGGTCTTCTGCAGGCACACTCAGTGCTAATCACTGAGCCATTCCTATGCCCCACTACACTTTCAAGTGGCAAGGAACACTAATAAATTTCCTGGAGGTAGAATACCTAATAATACCTAGTAATCAACCTTACCTTTAGGAACTTATTCTAATAAGATTAAAGAAAGAAAATGTTAAACCAGCATGCTAACACATGTGTAATCCCTGTACTTTTGAAGCTGAAGCAGGAGGATCACTACCAGTTCTAGGCCAATCTAGGCTAAAATATAAAACAAAGCCTCAAGAGAAAACAGAAATAGATACATGACATTTGTTAATATTATTACTCCTAAAACTCCCAAAGCCCAACAACACAATGGGGTATTTAACTAGGCAGGTTTTCTTCTGACAAAATCAAGGACATCAGTGACCATACAGCTAGCTTCTCAGAGGACTAGAGAATAATTACAAGCATTTTGATTCTTGACAAGTTTTTTTTTTCTGATTAATTAGAACCATAAGCTAGGAATTATTATAATTCATAACTTAAACAACCTTTAAAATAACCTAAAGTTTATTTGAACAACAAAAAAAATATATAAAACTAAGAGTTCTAAAAATAATTTTATTTTTGAGCAAAGTATTCTGCCACTTTATCTTTAAATTTTCACCTTTTACACATGAAGAACATTCAGCACTGGTTCATCTTATTCTCAAGAAACTACATATTTTACCTCGTTTAGAAACAAATGTGTTGTGTGAAAAAACACTACTCCCAACACTAGGACACCCTGGTTTTCCAGAATATTTTTCCACTGCTCTGGAAGGGGACACACCAAGTTGAAGACTGTTAGCCTTGAGGGCAGCATCAATAAAATGGGTCTAGAAGAAATAACATTATCTCATTAATTTCAAATGATTTTACATATAATTTTATGATATCAAGTAACAAGATATATTGAGATATATTAGGATTGAAAGTGGCTTATTTAACCTACAAATGAAAATGGGGTACACTTACATATGTACAGGCAAAACATTCATACATTTAAAAATGGTAAGAAGTTTTAAGGTATATATGAGAAGCATTTTTTAATAAATAAAACTGATTTCAGAAGTTTTGGGGTTTTTTTAAGATTTATTTATTTTATTTCTATGAGTATATTGTAGCTGTCTTTAGACACACCAGAAGAAGGCATCGGATCCTATTACAGATGGTTGTGAGCCACCATGTGGTTGCTGAGAACTGAACTAAGGACCTCTGGAAGGGCAGTCAGTGCTCTTAACTACTGAGCCATCTCTTTAACCTATGCCTTTTTCCTACTTGATGAGAGAGAGAGAGAAAACGGCTTTTAAGCAGAGGTCGAGGACCAGAGAAGTAAAGCTGTTTACAGGAGGAGGGCCCAGCAGTCTGAGTCTTCTGGCTTCTCACTAGATAATGTACTATATATGCAAGTCCCACACGGAAGGCTTCCTAAAGCCTTATTACATGCCTATAATCATGCCAGTAAATATTCCTAATCCCATGAAACGCCAAAACAAGCCTAGAAGAAGTCTTAGAAATGTCAATATAGAAAAAATATAAATCTTCAAAATGAAAGCACTTAATAAGCATTTAATTTTTGTGCATTCTTCTGAGTGTTACATTCTAATATAATTATTAAAATTTCAAAAGAGTGCAATAACTAAAAAGCAATGTAGGAGCTGAGGGGATGGTTCTGTGCTTAAATGCTTTCCCTACAAGCATGAGGAGAAAAGTTCAAATTCCCAGAGCACAAGCAAATGATGAATTCAAGCCTAGAAAGGTGGAAATAAGAGGTCCCCAGAGCAGGCTGACTTTTAAAAAGGGGGTGGGGGACCAGGAAAGGGGATATCATTTGAAATGTAAATGAAGAAAATATCTAATAAAAAAAAATTGTATCAATGAGCCTTGAGCTTGAATGAGACACCGTAACCTTTAAGGTCATGTGGAAGACTGAGCAAGGATGATTCCCTGTATCAACCTCAGCACAACACACCAATGCAGACCCCCAACACACACACACACACACACACACACACACACACACACACACACGTACACACACAAATGAACATAGAAAAATAAATGTAGCCAGGCAGTGGTGGTGGTGCAAGCTAGGAGGCAGAGGTGGACAGATCTCTGGGTTCAAGGCCACCCTGGTCTAAAGAATAAGTTCCAGGACAGTCAGAGAGATACAGAGAAACTCTGTCTCAAAAGACAAAAATAAAATACTGGTTATACTGGTCATATATTCCTATTTTTTTAAATGATTTGGAGCTGGGTAGTATTCCAGAACTTAGAAATTCCAAAATAAAAACTCAGCTACCTGTAAAGCCAGTCCTTCTTTTTATAATATCTCAGTATATCACATTCAAAAGGCATCAAGGTTCTGACTCTTTCAATAAATTAAGTGCAGGAGCATTTGTAGGCAGTGAGGCAGTGTGTACCTTCTACACACTGATGCAGTTCTGTCCACGGGAGCATCAGAATCTTGAAGAAGCTTTCAACGATACCCAAGCCCCATCATAGATCTGCTCTCCCAGAATCTCCAAGACATCAAAGTATCTTGGATACTTGATAAAGTTTCCAAATGATTCCAATGCATATAAACAGACTTGGAACTGCTGATGTACACAAATCACTGCTTTAAAAACAATGTGACCTTGCTGGGGAGACAGCTCAGCAGGCAGTGTTGGCCTTGCAAGCATGAGGACCTGAGTGCAGGCGGGTCCCTGGCTGGGCACAGTGGTCAAGTCTGCAGTCTCATTACTGGGAGGAAGGGAGCAGACAGGTACACCCCTGGAACTTGCTGACCATCCAATCAAGCCATATTGGTGAGCTCAGGATTCAGTGAGACTGTGTCTCAAAAAATAAGGCAGAGGGTGCCTAAAGAGGATAGTGAAATTAACTTCTGGCCTCCACATGAACACACATACAATACTACAAAAGGAAGAAAAAGCAACTATAAGGAGAGGTCTCACAGCACCAACAACACTGTAACCTAGAACACACCAAGTATCTACACAGCATAAAGAATAATGAGCAAACCAATCATGATTTAAGAAATCAAACTGTCACAACCTAGTGTGCTTCTACAAATACTAGTTAATAACAACTTAAAGATGTGCGTACGAAAAGAACTCGGAAGGCTGCACTGGCTTTATCATAGATACCTGAATGTCTATCTGCTGTTGCTGTAGTTTTTCAAGGTGCCTGATGTGCTGCTCCATAAATACATTCATTTGCTTCTCGTGATCATGGCAGTGTGACTTCTCTTGCTTCTTCTGAATGCTTGCTTGGTGCTCTGTCACCCGTTGTAACTGTTTGTCAGTCTCCTGTAACTTAGTAAGTAACTCTCCAACACAACTAACCTTTGCTTCCAAATCACTCTGTACCTAAAACAAAATATCAAAATAGAATTTCACACTGCAGAAAGACATCAAAGGTGTGCTCAGGTCCTAGAAAGGTTATTTACAGCAACTGGTACTGAAAAAGTATTAAACTTGAAGCTTTGCTCAAGAAATTTCTCATAATTTCCTTTGATTTTAGAGTCACAAAATAAAGAGGCAAAATAGAGTAATCCTTAGGTATGTTTTGTTTCATGAACTATACATACATATTCTGGCCTCCACATGAACACACATACAATACTGCAAAAGGAAGAAAAGCCAACTATAAGGAGAGGTCTCACAGCACCAACAACATTGTAAGTTAGAACACACCAAGTATCTACACAGCATAAAGAATAATGAGCAAGCCAATCATGATATATACACACCAAATCTGACACAAAAGATTTTAGAATGCCAGAAAAAAAAAAAGATTCTTAAAATTAAAGAGAAGGATACAGCAAAACCAAGTAGCTTTTGATGTCACACATGATGGCATGTGTGGAGGAGACAAAGCTGAGAGTAAATGTGCATTGCTGCCACGAGCACAGAAGCAACTACGACTGCACAAGAACCAAGGCCTTGCACTCATATGGATCAGACTCTGAATTTGCAAAGCCTCCTTCCTCTCACCCAAACGTGTTTACCAGAGGATTAACCAGTGTGCTAGGAAGAAAAAACAGACATGGTGGCTGTACTGGCTGGTTGTGTGTGTCAACTTGACACAGTTGGAGTTATCACAGAGAAAGGAGCTTCAGTTGAGGAAATGTCTCCATGAGATCCAACTGTAAGGCATTTTCTCAATTAGTAATCAATGGCAGAGGGCCCATTGTAAGAGGTGCCATCTCTGGGCTGGTAGTCTTGGGTTCTATAAGAAAGCAAGTTGAGCAAGCCAAGGGAACCATGCCAGTAAGAAACATCCCTCCAGGGCCTCTGCATCACCTCCTGCTTCCTGACCAGCTTGAGTTCTAGTCCTGACTTCCTTTGGTGATGAACAGCAATGTGGAATTGTAAGCTGAATAAACCCTTTCCTCTCCAACTTGCTTCTTTGTGATGATGTTTGTGCAGGAATAGAAACTCTAAGACAGTGGCACATGCCTTTAATCCTAAACAGGCTGATCTCTACAGAGTGAGTTCCAAGGGAGCCAGGAGTATGGAGAGAAGTCCTGTCATGAAAACAAAAACACAGAAAGACTAGCAACTATGGCTTCTTCTTCCTGGCTACTCACAGTCTGAAACTGCTGTCCTCCAGAGACCTCACACTGAGAGGAGCTAACCCCTCTTCCCATGACGTGTACAATTAGCATGAGGTTGCAGGTTATGGTGGTAGGAGGCGTGGCTCCGTGAGAGTGCATACAGCCCACCTGACCTTCAGCTTTTCTGTGTGTGTGTGTGTGTGTGTGTGTGTGTGTGTGTGTGTGTGTGTGTGTGTGCAAGCGTGCGCACATGCCTGTCCTTTCTCCACTCTTTCTCCACCCCTCCTCAGGTTTCCAGACTGGACCTGTGCAATGGCATATTCCTATAATCACAGAAGGAAATCAAGAAAAGTCCAGATAGATAGATCCTGTCTCGAAAGAGAACATGGTAGGAATGGAGCTCAGTAGTGTATTTGCCAGCACGCATAAAGCCGTGGCTTTGATCCTTAGCACTGCACAAACAGGCTGATGGTTTTAATCTGCAATGCCAGAACTTAGAGTACAGGAAGATTAGAAGCTAAAGCTCATCCATGGCTACAGAGCAAAGTCACAGACAGCGTAGGACACATGAAACTCTCAAAGAAACAAAAACAAAAAGCATAGCTTTGGGGACTTCTCCAATGTAAGTGTAGGGTAGGTCAACAACCTTGAATCTGAATCTTAACTCAGCTTCCCGCTACCTCTAAAATCTTATACCTATCCTGACACATTTCTGTTTCTCCATTACAAACTGACAAGCTGGTATTATGGTACAATAAGATCATATAAAATCCCCTGGTCTGCTCAGAAAGGCAGGTCTAGCAATAGACCTCAGTGTGACGACACTTACCTAGGACCGCATAATGGCCCTGGCTTTGAGTCTCAGCGACTAATCATCTAGAACATGGACTGTCAGCGCTACAGGAAAGCACTCTGGCTTCTCTAAAACAGTACATTCACAAGGGGCAATTTTCACAGCTTCGGAGAAACAATCCGCAAACCACAGATAAGAAGAGCCTGTCCAACTAGGAACGACTAGAATGTCTCTAAGTGTTCAGTCAGACACAACTGTGCCAGAGTCCGTTCTTTACAAACAACGCGTATCTCGGTGCCCAGTGACACCCAGGAGAGAAAAATACCTTGATCAAAGGAGCTGCTGTTGCAATGGCGGCGGCAGTTGCTGCAGCCACAGTTGTAGCTGAATCAATTCTATTGGATGGACTTTCAGTCTCCTGAGCAACAGTATTCTTTTCCGTATTTGTGTCTTCTAAAAGATGTACTTTCACCGCCTTAAAAACAGGCATGCTTTGAGCTCTTTAAAGACAAAGGAACAAAGGTTTTGAAATCTGCATTGAACCATCATAAGAAATGCCTACATGTCCCGATCTGGGAGTCTCCTAAAGTGGCTTTCTGGGTTTCTCTTAGATTTTTGTTTTATTTGTAGTTATGTGCAGCATGTACACGAGAGGATGTATATACATATGAGCCTGGAGCTTGCACCGTGGAAGAGTGCGAGTCACCTGATGTAGGTTTTAGGAACAAAACACAGGCTTCTACAAGTGCAGCAAGCACTGGTGACAACTGAACCTTCTCTCCAGCTCCACCTTGGATTGAAGATATAGCTTAGGAGGTACATGTTTACATGCATGACATCTAATTTCTAACCCCAGCACATTTTAAAAAAAAAAAAGCCAGAAAACCAGCAATGCTGATCACTCCATCCATACTCAGGCTTCTCACATCCTGCTCCAGGGTCTAGCCTGGTGAGTGCCCCTACCACCACACCCAGTGCTCGTATATCCACATCCCACTAGGTCTAGCCCAGGTCCCACAGCCAGTGCCCCAGATTAGTCTGGCCACCTGCGTTTTGCAGCAATGAATTCTAGGCTACCACAGAGCCCCAAAATCCTGACTCTAAGTCTAGTCCCACCATCTCCTCCTGAACTGTAATAAACATCTGTCTCCCACTTGGACCCACCTTACCTGCATCTACTCACAGGACCATTTGTGCTGATTCCACTATCCCATGCCATACCATGCCCTCCTCCAGGGTATAGCCTGCTAAGTACACAACCTTTACATCCATGTCTTCTCCAAAATCTAACACATTTAGCCTGGATCTTCCTAGTTCTGCCTTCCCTGTCTTCACAGCAGAAGCTCTAAGCATGGGCCAGTATTGCCCCTGCCTGTCCACCATACTACATGACTCTCCCATGTCCACTCAGACCTCCACACTCCCATCTTGGAACAGGAAGCACCCCAGTCCCTTTTGCCCACTGGACTATATGCCACCCAAGCCACTTCTAACTTCTAGACCCAACCCATCCCCACATTCTCTCTTCTCCCCCAACCTACTCTATCCATAGCAAACTTAAAACTAACTTAAAGGAAGACCACATGCCCAGATCTCATTGAAACTACCAACAATATAAAAGACCAAGTCAGCCAGGCAGTGTGGTGCACACATTTGATCCAAGCACTTGGGAGGCAGATTTCTGAGTTCGAGGCCAGTCTAGTCTACAGAGTGAGTTCCAGGACAGCCAGACCTACACAGAGAAACCCTGTATTGGAAAAAAAAAAAGAAAGAGAGAAAGAAAGAAAGAAAGAAAGAAAGAAAGAAAGGAAGGAAGGAAGGAAGGAAGGAAGGAAGGAAGGAAGAAAGAAATCTAACTAACTAGTCAATACTAGTGAAATCATGGTCACTGGAGAAGAATCTACAACCACTAATTTACTAAACAAGCATAATCCCTAACAATAATCTATAAATACTGTCCTTACACCCACAAATGAGGACCCCATAACAAGGAATTCTCTTTCCGGCAGAGGGAGAACACTACAGAACACCACAATCAATCAAAGGGCAGAGTTGTGTAGTCAGTCTTCATGAATACCACCACAAACCACCCCTTACCTAAAGCTCAGGGAACACCGCGGAAGAGGGGGCAAAGAGACTAAGAGCCAGAGGATCCAGGGCTTTACTGTGAGGTTGTGTCTCCCAGTAACATCACAAGCTACACACATAAGTCTCACCATCATGACTGCCCAAATGAGAGCTGAACAAGGAGGACACCAATGACCATGCCAAACTGGATGAGGACAAGCCCACAAGGCCTCAGCCTTACACAGAGAACCACAGGCAACTGAGGAGAGCTGGGAGGAGGAGAGGGGGCTTTCTCGAGGAAGAGTGTACCAGCTGGTCAGCCCTGGGAGCATACATAACAAGTAACATTATATGGATTCAACAGGCTTTATCTGGGGATCTATATGTATGTACAAATACAAATATGCACCTAGTTACAGTTGATGAAAAAAAGGCATAGAATCTGAAGCAGAGTGAGAAGGGGCATATGGGAGCATTTGATGGGAAGAAAGGAGAGAGAAACATTACAACCACAATACAATCTCAAAAATAAACAGAAAACCAAAAACTAATATTAGTGATATATACTACTGTTTTTCCTAGATATGCTAAGATATACTTGACAAATTTAAAGTATGTATGTGCAGTATATAGTGTGATATTTTGACACATGTATACATTGTGAAATAGTACAATCAAGCTAATTAATATATCCATTATCTTACACAACTATTCTATGGTAAGAACATTTCAAGTCTACTCTCTCAGTAACAGTGTTTACTATAGTTGTCAAGCTACATAAAAAGTTCTACTACGTGGTCATCCTGACTCAAACTGTGCCCTCTGGTAATTATCTTCCCATCTCCCACTACTACCAGCCTGTGGCTACCACCAATCTACCCTGTGTCTGTGACACACATAACTGATCCAGCTTACATGGTAATTCCCTTTCTCTGCTGGCTTACTTACTGTAGCACAAAATCCCAAGAAGAATTACTAAAAGTTGTCTTAGTCCTAGCTTCTGCCATACACGTTACCTAATTTATTTAATGGGCACCAAGCACAGCATTAGGCAGTGTGTATCCACGAGTCCAGCAGGCTGGGACTGCTCAATACTGCATGCGAGCATGCCCAAGGCCCTGAGTTCACTCCCTCTTACCACAAAACAAGAACAAAGCAGATGAACAGATACATAACTGCAGACAGACATCTGACTCCATTGCACTCTCAATTTAGACCAAGACAAACTGGTGAAATCAACACCCAACCTAGGAATCCCTAAGTGAGTCCCTAAGTGAGGCAGGACTATGCCCATGCGCAGCCCTGGGCTCCCTCGCATTCAGGTCCAAGGGCAGCGCAGTGTGCTGGCACTTACTTCTCTCTGAGGCCTCTTCACAACTAAGGGGAACTTTCTCTGTGTACCTCAAACATATCAAGTTACTTTGGCTTCTCCACCTGCTGACCTTCTCATAACCAACTGAGTCACCAAGTTTTCTCAATTATTTCATCATAATTACATGACAACTGCCACAGAATTGGGAAGGTAGGGGATCTTATTTAAGGTCATCCATCTTTATTTATTAATTTTACATAATGAGACTGAAGTCTGGAGGTCATAGGGTTTACTTGACCAAAGCCAGAGGTTTAGTGGAGGGCAGAGTTAAGAGTCCAATTCCCAGAGGTTTTCCCATATCACTCCAGCTTTCTCAGATAAAACTGCCTCCCCCACCACACAAATGCCATTTTTCTAGCCACCCTACTTTATAATATACAGCTATTGCCTCTGCCAAACACCATCTATGTGTCGTCACAAAGCTCTTCTTGTTGAAGACACAAACGCACTGGGCCCACAGCTAATGTCAAGCTTTTCTTTCTGAACTTCCCTACCCAAGTCACTACTTTCTTCTCCGGATATGATACAGTCGATGCCTCTTCAACAAACCTGTCTCTATAGCACTTGTTGATCTCTCCTGTTATTAACTCCTCTGAGTTGCAGCAGAACCAGGCTGGCTAAGTGGGCACCCCACAGCTTAGGTGTTTGGATGACGTGTCTGGATGATGCAATAATCCACCAAATGCAATACTCTTCCTGTTGCAGCTCGTTTCTCTGGCCTGCGCCTGTGTACACTGTTAGATTTGGGGGCTGTGCTAACAATTAGAGTGAACAGGACAGCAGGGCAGAGGGCAGGGTGGACTTGCATTAAGCGACATTCACACTCCTAGACTGTGCATGCTGCCAAGTGCACTGCCACTGAGCTACATCCACAGCCCTACAAGTTGTTATGATTAGTTTTAAAGCATTGCTGTGTTCTTCTTAATCGATGTATATGGACTGCTTAACATATGCTAATGTACATTTAGGTGGCATACCACTATAAGTGTGTTTGTAAATGAAACTTACTTTTGCTTTAAGACAGTTCTCAGAGCATCTTTCTGTCCCATGGTATACTGAGAAATAAAGATGTCATCTGCTGAAAAATTAAGACACAAAAACATATTTCAGATTCCGAAGAATAAAAAAAAAAAAGCCAAGACCAAGGGCTAGGGATGTAGTTCAGTGGCAGAACTCTTGCTTAGAATGTATTAGGTCCTAGGTTCAAAACCCTGGTACTTTTTAAACAAAGAAGGAATGAACTTTGATTTGCAATTTGCAGCTCACATCCAGCACTCAACATGCAGAGGCACAAAGTTCCCTGCACCAGTAAGGCTAGCCTGGTCTACTGTAGCAAGTTCTAGATCAGCCAGGGTTAAAACAATAAAATAAATATCCCAAAGCAAACCTTTGCAAGGAGGTTGTAATAGCAAAATAGGCTTTTCCTGTGCAAATCCTTTTATAATTTTAGATTCTATTAGTAACCTAATTTGAAAGGAAAAACAAAAATTAAAATAACAGGAGATCAAGATATATACAATAGATTTGCCTAGCACACAGAAGGCCCTGGATTTGATGCCTAGCACAAAATAAATATTATTAAGCTATTATTGAATGAATCAACCAATTCTGGACTGGAGAGATGGTTCAGCAGTTAAGAGCATTTGCTGCTCTGACAGAGAACCTGGGTTCAATTTCCTCACACCCATATGGTGACTCATAACCCTCTATACCTTCAGTCCCAAGTGATCTGACCCCCCTCCTCTGGCCTTTCTGAGCACTGCAGGAGTGTTGTGTACAGACTTACAGGCAGGCAAAACACCTATACACTCAAAATAAATAAATTAGACTAAATTTTTAAAAAGAGCCAGTTCTATCCTTACAGAGAAAATACTGACGCATACTACAATATTGATAAGCGTAAACACATTATGTAAATTAAAATAGGCACAAAGGTTAAACACTGCATGATGTCACTGACATAGGTACCTGAGCTGGTCAAAGTCAGAGAGGCAAGAGTGAGGAGTCAGGGGGCACAGAGCTCAGAGTGGGCAGGGGTGGTGTGTGGGGTGTGTGTGTGTGTGTGTGTGTGTGTATGTGTATATGTATGTGTTAACATTCTGGAGGTGAAGGATAGTGACCTTGCACAATGTCAATGTACTCGATGTCACTGAATGTTATCAAGGTCAGTGTCACAGAACTGTACATTCAAAACTAATGAAATAAAATCTTTTCTATACATTTTAACTCAGCTTTATCAAGCTGATTATTAAGCTGAGCCAACTGTATCAATTTACCTTTTTGTGCATTGTTCTCTTCTGTTTTATTCAAAGGTAACCTCCGAACTACAGCATCTTTAGAAAAATCCTTTGGGCATAAAAGAAAAAAGCAAGATTGAATGAGCTTCAATTACCAGTAATACAGTACCATTCACAGCCATGTGAGCACTGTGATCTAGGAAGGTGGGTCTGCGCATTTTACTTACTTCATTCCCAGCACTACACCTCCCATAGGTACTCTGAAGCCACTGGAGGATTTCCCAATGAATGAGCAATGTGAAATGTGAAAATAGTGAGAAACAAGAAAGTGAACAAACACACAGAAGTGGAACAAGAAACTGATTCAAATCCACACACTTACTTGAACATCTCAGCTGCCCCAGCTTCATACGCTAATCTGCCCCAAGGGCGAGTCAAATGGGGGGGGGATGGGGGGAAGACAGTATGGTCCCTTAACAGGACAACACTGCAACCTAACCACAGCCTTCTTAGTCACTGAGCTCATACACTGTCTTACAAAGTTGTGCTGTGCAGGTCACATCTACTGTTCAAGAGTTTCCTGCTCTTGAGTGGGATCCTAGAGCTCATCTCTGAGATTCCACGCTGAGACACGAGAACTCTTAAGGCACAAGATGGACTCCATGCTGCTTTTCACCTTCCTGCTTTCTGCTAAACATAAAAGGCGGGGGAGATGGCTCAAGAATTAAGTAAGCACTTGCCTCACAAGCACATGGATCCCCAGAACCAAAGTGAATGCTGGGAGAATGTGGCAGCCTGCCTAGTTCTGCAGCCCTGGAAGGAAGGCTGAGGCAGGAGACCGCCAGGGCAGGTGGTCAGTTAGACTAGCCATGTCCCTCAGCTCCGGGACTAAGACTTCCTGACTGAATGGAATAAAGTGGAAGGGCAATGGAGGATACTTCCTGACAGCAACCTTGAGCTACACGTATACACACATGCCCCTTAGCCCTACATACACAAGCATGCAAACACATACACACACCGTGTACACACAGCAAAATGGGGAAAAAACTTTAAGGTTAAGGTGATGATGGGTGTTAATTAAACACCAACAAGATTAACAATTCAACAAACAAATGTACTGTCCCACACTCTTCAAATCATAATCTATAAAACATTTCTGGAGCTGGTAAGATGGTTCAACAGATGAAGAAACCAGCTGCCAAGCTTCATGATTCAAACTTGATTGCTAGGACCCACGTAATAGGAGAGAATAAATTCTGGAAGGTTGTCTTTTGACCTTCACAGACAAAAATGGACCTACATGCCCACACATATTCCTACATGTACACAAACAAAACAGATAAAAACATGATAAAAATGAAATGAACAAAGAACAAAACATGCCCCGTCATACATGATACCTACACAAAACACAACGTGTGGTTAACAAAACATAACTTTAAAAATCTTCATAATATTGATATGACTTGGAATTCTTTTACTTACACTTTTATTGGATGCAGGAGAATTTTCTGACAGAGGCTGGTGATACTGTCTAGCAGAAGTTAAATCCAATGAGCCTAAGAAAACAAAAGAGTCCCTGAGAGCTGTGTTGTAGTTTTTCCCAGGGACTGAACCCCAGGTTCCCCTCATGGTAAGCACTAGCGCTGACCCACAGGTCCAATCTTCGTGGCATTTAAATCAAAACCTGAGCCTTACCAACTGTGTAGGCATGATACAAGAATTGAGAATCTCTGTATTTATTTAAAAACCAAATATGAAGACACTTTCCTCTAAGAGAAACTAAGAAGATATATTTAAATACATTCTAATAAATGGCTTTATAGCTCACTTGCAAAATAAGGATGAGTTAAAACAGGTAAGTTAAGCAGGTGAGATCTAAAATGTTTTAACAGCAGTCGTGGTGTGGAAGATCTTTACTGCAATGCTCAAAAGCAGAGACAGATGAATTTCTCTGGTTTGAGGCTAGCCCAGTCTACAGAGTGAGTCTTAGGCCAAACAGAGCTACATAATGTGATCCTCTCTCAATAAAATAAAGTGAGATGTTTTTTTAAAAAAAATTTTCAAGGGCTGGAGAGATGGCAGGGTAGATAAAAGTGCTTGCTGATCCTGCAAAAGACTGGAGTTTGGAACCTCCAACACACAGCTCACAATTGCCTATTACATCTAGCTCTAGGTAGATTCAGCTACTCTGGCCTCCATGGGCACCTGAACTCATATCCAGACACCCACATATAGACACATGAAAATTTCTGAAAATCCTAGAAGATATTTTATCCAATGCAGAAGAAAATATGAGGTTTACCAGAACAAACCTTGTATATAGCCAGGCATGGTAGTGCATGCCTTAATCCCAGAATTCAAGAAGCACATTTCTGTGAGTTCAAGGCCAGTCAAGACAAGGGAAATCTTGTCTCAAAAACAAAAAAACACTAGACAGATATAAAACTTTGATTTAACAGACAGCCTACTATAGTGTACCTCCAAAATGCAACAAGCATATTGTTCTTGCATATACATTCATTAATATGATCCTTAACATAATCAATACAATTTCATAGCTCTAAACAGGACATGTGAATTGTAAATACAAATGCCACCAAAGAGCTGGGCGGTGGTGGTGTACGCCTTTAATCCCAGCACTTGGGAGGCAGAGGCAGGCGGATTTCTGAGTTCGAGGCCAGCCTGGTCTACAGAGTGAGTTCCAGGACACCCAAGGCTACACAGAGAAACCCTGTCTCAAAAAAAACAAAACAAACAAACAAAAAAAAAAAAAACAACAAATGCCACCAAAGACTGAAGGTATGCATTTTTCTTCCACCAGACTGGATAGCACTATCCAAAAATAAGATAGAGCATTTAGTAAACATTAAGCAGATTATACAAGCTCTCTGTATCCATTATGGGTATAAACAAGAACAGAATACCTAGACCACAACAAGAACAAGCACAAGAGGAAATACTCAAGTTTCATTCATTCTACACGCTGAAACTTTTTGTAGACTGTTTGGTTATTTCCCCAGGGAACCAAGTTACTTTTCAAACATCTGTACAAACCAGACTTGTATCTTACATTTGAGAATATAAGGCTCCTCTATATTTAGGGGAATGCACAACCCAAAATAGAGACACAAATAAAGACTAACGACTTATAGAAAAAAAAAAACCGTAAGCTGGGCGGGAAACTGAAACATTTGGAATCACATACCACATAACGTTCCATTTGAGCTAGTCCTCGTTCCAACAGCAAGACGTTTATTTGCAAACAGCGCTGGAGGAACACGGGGCAGCGCATCTTCCACCACAGCCAATTTATTCGCTTGGTTTGGAGAAACAACCTCTCGCAGTCTCCTCGCTGGCATTTTAAGCCTTTTCCCCCTTTCCAGGCTAAACTCCACGTTTTTCATATGGTTAGTTACAAAACAAGTCCTGCGGTTCTTAACAGAGGGAATTCTAGCTTTCCAGACTTAAGGACACAGTTTCACCTCTTTGAGCACCAGGAAAAGAAGCAACGGAAGTGAATTTGGAAAAATACCTGAATTCCAAAAATAATTATGAAGCAGTCGTTAACTTAGAAGTCTATAGACAAAGCATACATAAAGCTGTAAACTTCAAGTCTGACATTTAATCCAGGGTTAAATACGACAAAAATGTCTTGATTCGCCGGGCGGTGCTGGCGCACGCCTTTAATCCCAGCACTTGGGAGGCAGAGGCAGGCGGATTTCTGAGTTCGAGGACAACCTGGTCTACAGAGTGAGTACCAGGACAGCCAGGGCTACACAGAGAAACCCTGTCTCGAAAAACCAAAAAAAAAAAAAAAAAAAAAAAAAACAAAAAAAAAAAAAAAAAAAAAAAAAAAAACAAAACCAAAAAAAAAAAGTCTTGATCCTACTGAGTCTGTTAATGCGCCAAGGAAATAAATTTGAAAGGAATTATGCCAAGAGCAAAAGAGAAGCCACGGGAACCGTTCTAAAAACGCACTCCTCCAAACCCTGAGCTGCAGCTGAAAACCCCAACAGACGTGGAGGCGGGGTTAGGATTTGTTGCGAAGACCCAGCCGAGCAGGTAACGTTAAAATCATGTTTCTTAAAACATCACCCTCACAAGAGCTTAATGGCTTTCTTTCTACGAGTCCAGACGCAATTTCGGACACCTCAACTTAGTCTTTAGCGTCTCCACAGAGGCCGGCAAACACGCCGTCTTGATTTTGATGAAGTAACAGCTTCGGTTGTTCGCGGGTCAACACGGTCTTCCACCCCAAAACCCGCCCTTGAGCGTCAGCACGCATGCGCGCAAAGACCCACTCCACCCCCAACCGGAACGGGAGTGCCCTGGTGCTCTTCCATTCGTGTCCGGGTGGAAACAAACTCTCACCATAAAAGACTTCAAGGAGGTGTGACTTTTTTTTTATTTTATTTTAAAGGCAGCATGTCACCTTTATGTTTGGATACAGTACTAAGTATTCCTAGAGGACTGACGAATTCTCGGTTAGCCCATAAACACTTTTGTTTATCAAGGGTTATTTACACTGTAGTAACGGCAGACCGTTAGAACCCTAGTGTTAAGCATATTAGGCTTTCTAGGAATTTCGACAGATTCCATTGCCGTGGAAAAGGAAGTGAAAATTACAGAGAGCACTGACTAACAGACAATCACAAAGGTTAATTCTTAGGTGATTTTAGAATTTACTTGGGCACTGGCTTTTCTTCCCACATGTTCCCACGTGGTAACGAATCTGCGTCAAAGGGTCTCAAGCCTTGCTTGACATCACTGCCCCCACGTGTTCTCCGCTCTCCAGCGGCGCGGCGCTCTCTCGGTACTGACCCTCCGAGCTCAAGCTTTACCTGCACCGCAGCCCTTCATCCCGGTACCGGTGTCAGATGCGAGATCCTGCGGCTAAGTACGGTCCCTTTCCTCTGCTCTCATAATCCCGGGTTCGCGGGCATTCACTCGGGAAAGGTAGCGGGCAGGTACTCCGGAGGGAGCCGCTGCGTGCACGCGGGTCGTGGGGCTGCGCAACCGGCAGCCCGGCGTAGCTGGAGGCCAGACGTGCCCGGTGGCCTTGTCACCCAGAGGGTGGGAACCCTAGGCCCCGAGACACCGCCCACCCGGGACTGGAGGGCTCGGGGGGCTCGCTTTGGGACTACAGCCACTCAGTGACCTTGAGCTGAGCTGTCAGACAGGAGCCCCTTTACTGAAAATCTCTAGACTTCCTCAGCTCTTTCCCTGTCTAGAGTACAAGGACGCGCACCCTTCCCAGGTCTTGTATAGGAAAACGCACTGCCTAGACCTTTCCCATTACGCCTGGCTAGATGCTATTAAAATAGATTTTAAAAATAAAAAAGTAAAATAGATTAAGCAAAATAAAATAACGTAAGGTACAAACCTAAGTCACACATTTTATCTTTTACACTTCAGCTATTTACGTTCCTACCAGCCTAGGGTAAAAAGAGGCACCTTAAAGCCTCACCATGGGGCAGCCTGTTACTTTGTTGTTGTTGCTATTTGATTAGTTTGTGATTAATCATTTTTATATCTATTACATTCTCTCTTTTGTTGCTCCTTAGATTCTATCTGTTGGTTCACGATTTGTTGTGTAAGTGTATTAAAATACTGAATGATAGTGTCAGAACGGCAAGAGACCTTAGGAATGAATTAACTTCTGTAATTTCTATATAAAAGATATGAAAAAAAAATGACCTTTCCCCTCTAATTTCAAAACTCTGAGCAACTGCACTGGCAATCAGTAAAGTGACCCGAGTAAATAATTTGTAATGGAATGTCAGACCTGGGGCTCCACCCCAAGTAGTCTTGTTCTCATCTTCCTTGAGGCTAGACTTTGAATCAGGAAAACAATAGGAATTCAGTTTCAAGTACTTTTAGCTCTGACTAACACTGAGTTAATTAAGAGTTGCCTGTTCATGCTGGGTGTAGTGGCAGCCTTTAATCCCAATACTTCAGGGACAGAGGCCTATCTACAAAGAGTTCAAGACAGCCAGAGATACACAGAGAAACCCTGTCTCAAGAAGAAAAAGAAAAGAAAAAAAAAACAACAAAAAAACCTTGTCTGTTAATCCCACAACCTAACTAAACCTGCAATAATCCAAAGGGTCATGTGAAAGATAATAAAATAATAAAAGTTCTATTAAGTATTTGAACTCTCAAAATAGATACTGACTTATAAGTGCCTTTGAAGGGAAAAATAGTTTAAGAGATTATTATTCTTTTTATTAACTTTTTTTTAACTATGTTTCTCTCCCCATCTCACTCTCTGCATCAAGTCCCTCTCTCACCGTTCCCTGAATACATCTATAGATGTATACTTTGTTTCACTGAAACATTTGCAAATAAGTTTCAAACGTCATGAACTTGAGCCCTAATTGTTGCAGCCTGTGCCTCCTGGAGGGCATTACAGTCTGGAAAGATTATCACACTTAAGATGACATTAGATTTTCTTTCTTTCTTTTAAGATTTATTTATTATATGTAATTATACTGTAGCTCTCTTCAGACATGTCAGATCTTGTTACAGATGGTTGTAAGCCGTCATATGGTTGCTGGGATTTGAACTCAGGATCTTCGGAAGAACAGTTGGTGCTCTTAACCTGCTGAGCCATCTCTCCAGCCTAGATTTTCTTAATTATTTAAAAATTGCCTTTATTGTTAGAATAGTGGCCTGCTGCCTTATGTCATTAAAAGGCCAGGTCCCAAAGCAAGAAGTGATCTGTCTGTCTCTTTTTCCCTCCTTCCCTCCTCCTCTGCTGAGAGCCTGGAACTCAGAGATCTGAATGCCTCTCCCAGGTGTGGGATTAAAGGTATGAGCCACCACACTTGGCAGGGCCCATTTTCTTAACAAACCTTATCCCAGAAGGGAACTGTGCATTTCTTTTTGAGACTGACTGCTCCTCAAAAAGAAAATCTTTGATGATTGAGGTTGTAGTTTAGAATGACACTTGCACTTACAGTAACAGATATCTCAAACTGCATCAGCTACACACTCTGTATAGCATTTTTTTTAAAGATTTATTTATTTATTATATGTTTAAGTACACTATAGCTGTCTTCAGACACACCTAAAGAAGGCATCTGATCTCATTATAGATGGTTGTGAGCCACCATGTGGATGCTGGGATTTGAACTCAGGACCTCTGGAAGAGTAGTCAGTGCTCTCAACCGCTGAGCCATCTCTCCAGTCCCAGCATTTTTAATGTTATAAAAATATGTAAGTGCTGTGTGCATGTGTATATGGTGCTTGAGGAGGCCAGACAGGAGTTCCAGTCCCTTGGAACTGCTACTGCTAGTTGTGAGCTCTGTAGGTACTAACTTGCTGCAAGAGCAATAAGTACTCTTTTGTTGTTTTGTTTGTTTGAAATGGGGTTGGTTCGTTTGTTTTTTGGAGGCAGGGTTTCTCTGTGCAACTCCTGGCAGTCTTAAACTAGCTCTGTAGCTCAGACTAGCCTCAAACTCAGAGATCCACCTGCATCTGCCTCCAGAGTGCTGGGATTAAAGGTGTGTACTAACTGGCTGGCTACAAGTACTTGTACCACTGAGCAACTCTCTAGCTCCTCATAGGATTTTTGAAGACTACTCTAATTTTCTTCAGTTATTCTACATTATGGATTTTCCTAATTATTCCTTCATGACCAGAAAAATAGCCAATATTTTTAGACCAGAATGCCACTAAAGTAATGGTGTGTGCCCTGGAGCATCTCAGCAGGAGATGTTGCCTAGTGGTAGCAGCTACCTTGCGTGATGCTCGATTGACCCATTTAATTATGGTGGTAACTGTCTTATCTTAGCAATGAGAAGGAACAGATTCTTCATCAATAACCTAGAGAGGTATTTCCTAACATATCCTTTAATTTTATCCATTCAAGGGCTTTGACAGAACCCCAAGATTATGAATCACATTACCAGTTATGCAGGGACTAGGAACAATTGTAGTAGCTATGAATGTTAGAAGAATCACTTATTATAAATTAAATTTAAGTCTTACTAAGATTTAGTTTCAGAGTTGGTACAAATGGACATATTATTTAAAAGAAACATGTTAATCCTCTCCCTAGCACACCCTTATTAATTACTTTTCTTTTTGTTTGTGTGTTTTGTTTGTGTAGTCCTGTCTATAGACTAGTGTGGCCTCAACCTCAGAGATCTGCCTGCCTCTGCCTCCCAAGGGCTAAAGTCCAGAGGCCTTTATTCCTGAGGACTCACCACCATGCCTGGCTTGTTAATTACTTTTTGATATTAAATTTCTGGAAATTGTGAGATGAAGAAACAAATTTCTGGGTGCATGGTCACTCTCTTGGTCTTTTCCATTTTTCCTTTCTGAGAAGGAGAATTGTTAGTGGGGGACTTATGGATATTTGTTTTAGTTTTTCTCTTAACCCAACTAACTCCCAAATAATTGAGACTGGACTATTAAATTTATTTAACAAATTTTAAGGGCACAGCAACTGAGCAGTGTTACTCTGTTTTAATCCTCTAAGCTAATCTGGCTACCTCTAGTCAGAATCCCCATGATGCTTGCATTTAGTACTGCTCTGGCTCTCTGGGCAGCGGGTGTTTTCTCATGGAGTCACCTGGACTCTTCCCCCTGGCAAATCCTCCTTTTTCTCTCTCTTTCCCTCCTCCCCTGGCTAGGAGGAGGTCTACCTCCCTTCTCTCCCCTGATCAATCATTTACTGGTTAACTTCTATATTGACTAATCAGGGAATAATTGGGGAGCAATGTTTTACAACCAGATACAGGAATACAGAAGTCAGCATTTGAATAATACAAGGATAATCTTTACACAGTGTACAATAACATGCCTACAAAATTAATTTAGGAAGAAACAAGGTACATTAGAGAAGAAATTACAAGCTAGCCTGTACTCTCAGCACTAGTGACTATCCCAAATTCCAGTCTAGCCTGGGCTACATAGAACATTCTAGGACACATGAGACCTCATGTCTTAAAACATATAACACAGTTTATAGACATACTTAATAAATGTGACGATACAGTAAAAATAATCAAAAGAGATTATAACAGTTTTGTATATTTAGAGAATATTATTTAAGTAATATTCAAAATAATAGCTTATTGGTCATATCATGCAGGTGTTAAAATGTAATGGGAAAAATTGTGGATTTTAAAGGCTGAATGTCTCCAATGGTCCTGAGTTTTGGTTAATCTGAAAGTTATCTCATGTAAATTTACTGTTTGAACTGTTCATCTTTCTTAAAGTTATCAGAAGAATCACAAAAAATTTGTAAGGTATACCATGACATTGTCTCTTTTAAAAAATATGCTAAATATGCTAGTGACTATAAACTTGAGACTATTTAAACTAATTTCCCTTAGTAAAAAAAGCAAAGGAACCTGCTGGTGTAACTTGGTGATGGAGCATTTGCTTCACATGCCCAGTGCTCCGATTTGACTCCTCCACCCACAAGAGAAAGCCTGGTTTATCCTGTCATTCAATTTGGGGGGCAGTAATGAAAATGAAGAGCCTTTAAAATGAGTTAGCTATAGGGTGCGCAGTGTACACCTTGGTTCCGGCATTCACATACTGGAAGGAGAGAACCGCCTCCCCAGCTGTCTTCCAGCCTGCATGTGCACTAAAGTAAGTGAAGGCAGAGCAGAGTATCTTTAAAGCTGTATAGCTGAGCAAGTAAAGGTACTTGCTGTACTAGGGAGGCAGAGGCAAGCAGATCTCTGAGTACAGGACCAGCCTGGTTCTATAAAAGGAGACAGTTAAAGAAACAAAACCGAAGGCTAGAGAGATGGCTCAGTGGTTAAGAGTGCTGACTGCTCTTTCAGAGTTCAATTCCCAGCAACCACATGGTGGCTCCCAACCATCTGTAATGGGATCCTATGCCCTCTTCTGGTGTGCCTGAAGACAGCTACAGTGTTCTCATATATAATAAATAAATAAATAAACAAACAAACAAACAAACAAAATCTTTTCAAAAAAAAACAAAAATTAATAACCAAAAGAAATTAGGTTTCATTAAAAAGGATCTTCAGTAGTCATATTATAATGCATTCAATTTTCAGGTAAGAAATCCAATCTCACTGAACACAAGCAGAAGGCGGGCACTTGCTTTTCCAGAGCAGAAAGGAAACTGATGCATCAGAAAAGGTTTGCACTGATAAAGTCTACCTACTCTGCATTTCTGTGCTTCTCTGAGATGTGGGTTAGCCACAAAACTAACCCTATTCTGTAGTCATTCTCAGACGTAAGTGCAATCTGCCCATTCTCTCCAGATTTCAGAGGGATAATCAGATAAACAGTAACCCTGTTTTAATATTTGCCTTTTCAATAACAAGCCATCTGATGTGATCTCTGGAAACCAGGATCAAATAAAAGAGTACTCGGCACTGGAGAGCTGGCTCAGTGGTTAAGAGCATTTGCTGCTCTTCCAAAGGTCTTAAGTTCAACTCCCAGCACCCCCAGGTGAGGCAACTCACTCCAGAGAAATCTAACACCCTGTTCTAGCCTTTGTAGGTACTTACACTCAGACACACACAGAAAGGAAATTGTTTAAGGATATTAAGAATCATTGACAAAACCATTTAGTTGGGCATGGTGGAACACACCTGTAATCTTGGCACTTAGGAAGTATAGGTAGGAGGATCAGGAGTTCAAAGTCATTCTTGACTAAAAAAGCAAGTTAGAGGCCAGCCCAGGCTACATGAGACTGATTGTCACCAGTAGTAGATATATGAAAAAAGTCAAGAATTTCAACCTAAAGAAACACAGGTTAGCCTTTAATCCCAGCACTTGGGAGGCAGAGGCAGGCGGATTTCTGAGTTCGAGGCCAGCCTGGTCTACAGAGTGAGTTCCAGGACAGCCAAAGCTACACAGAGAAACCCTGTCTCGAAAAAAAAAGAAAAAGAAAAAGAAACACAAGTGAGATGTAGGGAAAAGAACCAGATCTTGGCGTTATCATACAAGTTTCTAAGAACCTCTAGGCAAGGAAATGAGATGTGTCACTTTCAATGTGAACTGTAGATACCTGGTTTGCAGTGTGTTCCTGAGTGTAATGAGCCTTCATTCAGTAGGCGGTGTGCATATCAGCAAGTATGTTTCATTCTCACATTTTAAAGTTCCCATCAAACAGGAGCTTCATTTACTACAATTCTTTGCGAGTGATATGACCAAATCTTAGTCCTTTTCAGGATGTTTTTATTTATGTAACTTTTAAAAATGTGTATATTGTATGTTTGCCACATGTGTGCAACTGCCCTTGGCAGTCATAAGAGGCAGCTCCTCAGGAGCTAGGAGCTTCTAGTTGTCTAGAAGAGAGCAGCAACACTATTCTCTTGTGAGCATTTCCTCTGCCTCTATTCAGAGATTATTCACATGGACTTGTGATATGAGAGATCATTTATGCCCTTTACCCTGCTCTGCAGAAGAGTAACAGCTCACAAAACTAGACTGCAGGATACAGGGGCCGATATACAGTCAAGACACAGTAGGAAAGACAAGTGCATGAATATGGTTCACAGACATACATTCAGGCAAACTCATTCAAGTAAATTAAATTTCAAAGAAAGTGGTGTAGGCTAGAAAGATGGCTCAACGGTTAAGAACACTAACTGCTCTTCCAGAGGACCTGAGTTCAATTCCCAGCACCACATGGTGGCTCACAACCATCTGTAATGGGATCTGATGCCCTCTTCTGGTGTGTCTGAAGAGAGTAATAGTGTGCTCATATACATAAAGTAAATAAATCTTTTTTAAAAAAATAGAGAAACCCTGTCTTAAAAAAAAAAAAGGAAATGGTGTTTGTCAACAATTGCTAGAACCTTTGTTTTAAGTAGATTAATAGCATGGATTAGAGTTTAATTGACAACTAATGGAATAGTTATGAAAATTTAGGAAGAGTTTAAGAATTTTCTTGGTTTTCCCTTAAATTCCTACTATGAAAGGGGCTTTAATAAGTATTGTTACAGGAATGTAGGACACTGCCTTAGTTTGGAGATTTGATTAAGACAAAGACTGTGACTGGGTGGTGGTGGCGACTGGGCGGTGGTGGCGCACGCCTTTAATCCCAGCACTTGGGAGGCAGAGGCAGGTGGATTTCTGAGTTCGAGGCCAGCTTGGTCCACAGAGTAAGTTCCAGGACAGCCAGGACTACACAGAGAAACCCTGTTTCAAAAAACCAAAAAAAAAAAAAAGAAAAAATTTAAAAGAAAAGAAAAGAAAAAAGACAAAGCCTGTGAGTCCTATAGCTAGCATTAGAAAATAAATTATTGTCAACTGAGTAGTGATGGCACAGGCCTTTAATCTCAACACTCATAAGGCAGAGGCAGGCAGATCTCTGTGAGTTTGAGGTCAGGTTATTCTACAGAACAAGTTCCAGGATAGCCAAGGCTACACATGGAAACCCTGTCTCCATAAAAAAAGAAAAAGAAAAGAACTGTTGTCATTAAAATCTATGAGATTATATATGGATGGCTGACTTTTTTTTTTTAACTCTGAAATAAGGTGACTAATAAACATACTGAAAGAATATGGCTGCACAGATACCAGAATCTGACCAGATAAAACAGGTAAGATACTATAACTAAGGGAAAAGGATCATATAGCCAGGGATGGTAGCACATGCCTTTAAGACAGGGGCTAGCCAATCTCTGAGTTCAAGGCTAGCCTGGGTGTACATAGTTCCAGAACAGCCAGGGCTATGTGGAGACATTGTCTCAAAGGGCAGTAGGGGTGGGTTAAAAAAAAGATTGCATGATAACTGTGGGGCTATGTCATTCAGTGATCCCATAGTTTAAGTGTTTATAATTTCACTTCCAAAAATGAGTCGTTCTTGTATCTAGTGCATGTCTGTAGTCCCATAATTTAGAAACTCCACACAGAAAGATTGTATTAGCCTGAGCTACATGGTTTTGGGTAGAATTATGAGTTAAATATTTACTCAGAGCATAAGAGTGTAGCATTTATGTCCCAAAACTATATAAGAACATTACTCCACTGTAGATGCTGTAAACTATGTATTGGACAGCTGTTGAGAAAAGTACAACTAGGAAGGAAGGCGAGTGGGTGTGTGTGTGTGTGTGTGTGTGTTTGTGTGTACATTAAAGCTCCTTAAGTCAGCAAACAAATTCACGTGGAGGAGGGGAAGGAAGGGGCGTGTGTGCCTAAGTATCTGAGCTTTCAGGCGTCTAGGCTGTACAACCTGGGTTTTAAAGTACTTGTCGTTTGTAGTTTAAGGAGTTCCTGGGAACCTACAATAAACTTACAGAAAACTGCTTTTTGGACTGTGTTAAAGACTTCACAACACGAGAGGTGAAACCTGAAGAGGTATGAAAAGTGTTTCTCACTAAAGAAACCCCAAACTTGTCATAAATCCATCTAAGTATTTCATTTGTTCTTTCTGACTGGCTTCCATGTACATGCAGTTGCTTAGAGGAACTAAAGCAGTCAGGAACCCAAGGTGCCAAGATTAATGATGCCAGGTTGAATTTAACAGTCACAGTGCATCAAGGATGACAGTTTTATAGACCAAGTATGCAGCAGCTGAGTTATGGTTCCAGAGCAGATGGGTTTTTTGGGTTTTTCAAGACAGGGTTTCTTCTCTGTGTAGACCAGGCTGGCCTCCAATTTAGAGATCTGCCTTCCTCTTCCTCCCAAGTGCTAGGATTAAAGGCGTGAGCCACCACCTAGCAACATGGGAGATGCTCTTTGTCTGCCTTTGTCAAAGTAGCAATGCTGAAGAAGCCTGACACCACTTTGTCTGTCCCTGAGCAGTTGGAACTGTAGAAGTGAGAGTGCACATGAGCACACTTGGTGGACCCAGTGCTGACCAGCACCCTACTTCCAGTGTTTATATAAGGGTTTTTGTATATCTACTCAGAGTGAGAGACTTCTTCCAGCAGAGAAGTCAGTAAACATCCATGCCCAGATCTAATTGTTGGGTAATTTAACTTACAAAGTTTAGGAAGATACCAAGTAGGATATCCATTTTTTAAAGGAACATGCTGCACCTTACAATTTCATACTTAGGCTTTGGTCATGCAAAACTCTTATTTTTGAAAACCATAGTTTATTTTTATCTATACCAATACAATTTACATATTAAATAACACTACAGTAGAATGCTTTGATGTCATTTAAAGCAGAAAAAAAGGAGAAAAATAAGGCTATAAAAACAACTCCCCATAACAAAAAATTTTAGTCACTTTTTCAGAACGGGACAGATATGCTCAGTGAGCAGTTGTGTGAGTTCCCGATGACAGGTGGCTAATAGGATTGGGAAGCAAGCCCAACTTCAGCCCCTGCCTGAAAGGATAACGCATACCAGAAAGTAAAGATCCTCACAAGTTAAAACTGGAGAAAGAGAGCTTTATTATCTCATCCTTATCACCATAGTTACCTTCTCTTGGTCTCCTTTGTGAATCCTTGGACTTTACTCACATTTATGCCCATTCCAGATATACAGGTACACGTTATAGGCTAGGATCTGCGTGTGAGGGAGAACCTGGAAGACTCTTTCTGAGGTTGGGTCACATCAGTTGATATTAAAAAGAAAGGGGTTGAGCTGGGCAGTGGTGGTGCACGCCTTTAATCCCAGCACTTGGGAGGCAGAGGCAGGCGGGTTTCTGAGTTCCCAGACCAGCCTGGTCTACAGAGTGAGTTCCAGGACAGCCAGGGCTACACAGAGAAACCCTGTCTCAAAAAAACAAAAAGAAAAAAAAAAGAAGAAGAAGAAGGGGTTGAAAGTGGGGGAAGTTCAACATTTGGGAGGCTAGGGCAGAAAATTTTGAAATTCCAAACTGGTCTTGGCTACATAACCAAACCTTGCTCAAGAGAAAAATATAAACTGTTTTGAATGAAAATATCCAGGAGCAAGTTTCTCATAAAAAAGGAACAAACCTACTGGGTATATGTTTGGTTATCAGTCTAAAGAAGGAGATAAGATTATGGGCCTTGAGGTTAGAGAAAATCTACTCCATCCAAATCTAGTCCGTCATGAAGGCCGGGCAGAGCATACTATTGTTCCTAGGGCCACAGATCTGTAGAGACTTCATAAACCTTAATTCTCATCAGTAAGTGAAAACAGTTTAAAGCTATAAAATTGCAAGCCAAGGATAGTACTCAATTTGTAGCTCTACCCAAAGAAAGCACTGCTCCCTGTGGGGCTCCTTCAGAATACAAAAATGCTTATTTTTGTGTTGCCTCTTGGATCTTCCCCTTGTATTTCTAGGTTACCTGTTCAGAACATTGCTTACAGAAATATTTAAAAATGACACAGAGAATATCCATGAGATTTCAGGAATATCACATTCAACAGAATGAAGCCCTGGCAGCCAAAGCAGGACTCCTAGGCCAACCACGGTAGAGAGGTCCTGAGGCGTGGACTTGCACTGAAAGATTGCCAGCAGCTGTTGCAGTCAGAAGGAGGATTCATCTGGTGGAGAATCCCCTGACACACAGCAGGAGCCATGCCGTGGTAACACCATCTGTCATGACTACCTGACCAATGAAAACCACCAGAGAAAAATCACTGTTAACCAGAAAAGAGTCAAACCAGAGGCCTTCCTGTGCAGTAAAAATGGTAAGATGCGGTGTTGTTGAGGCCTTAAGATGTGTCTGCGTGGTCACCGTGGTTGCAAAAATAAACCACTGTTCCTTTCTTTGTGACTGTTAATTTTAAAAGCAAAATATGTGTCCAATCATGTATGAGATATAAAAATTTATTACTAAAAATAAAATAAATGAAAATATCATTGAGCAGTTGTTTTTACTGTACAGAACACAGTATTCTGACTGGGTGTGGATGCGCTGAGATGTTTTCAGTCAGGATCATCCTTCAAGTGCTTCTTGTTCTTGCATGTCTTCCTCAAGTTGCTGGTGAATACACAAAACAGTTACTTGCTAGTCATTTCAAAGCACGAGTTCTCTGCTGCTCTTGTAGCTGAGACACTGCACCTTCTTATCCTAGCTGCATTTTGACATATTGTTAGGGAACATCCCTTTTGAGACTAGCTTAGATATGGCTATGGCTGGTATACTCCAGTAGAGTCTTACAGTTTGTTTAAAACCTGAGTCTGGGTTAGTGAGGCTCAGCAGCTAAAGGCACTTGGCACGAAGCCTGACAACCCGAGTTCCAGCTGCAGCCACCACACGATGCAACGAGGGGACTGACTTACGCTGGCTGCCCACTGTTCACATACTAATGCCATGGTGCCCATGGGCCCCCACCACCACCACACACACCCCAACATGAATGACTTCAATATAAACGCATACAACTAATAAGACCAGTTGAATAAAATGATCCAGAGTTAAAATTGTCTCTTACGGCTAATAAATACTGAAACAAATTCAAGCATTTGCAAGAAATTCTAGTGGATAAGTATAACTACTTTGTTTTTGTTTTATAACCAAACTGGTAAAAGAAAGAGCTTACAGATAGACTTTATTTGTTACCAATCTAAAATCACAGTACAATACTGGTATGCTTAAATTAACAAAGCTATTTTTATGTCTTGTCACGATAGTGAGAAGTACCACTTTGCTTTAAAATTGCAATATTGAAACACAAATAATAACAAAGCACACAGTTCACTATAGTAGAACACAGAAAATAAGATACTCTTACCTTAATGAGAGGATAAAACCAGAAATAGGTATTACTTGGAACTGTGGTGGGGAGAGGGCCACATCCATGTCACTGTTCCTAAAATCAGGTCTCCCATGGTTACTTACTGTCTATGTTTTACAAGGATAATTAAATGCATGCTCACCTGGCAAATAAGGGGAATTTTGTACAATAGCATCTGAAAAACCTCAGGAGGGAGTGTTTTTTGGAAAAACATCAGTAGCTCCTTTGGTTGCCCACACACTAAAAGGGCATTGGTGAGATGTTCAAACCCCATTCCATGCTCCCCTGAAACAGATTGGTTACATTTAACCAAAAAAAAAAAAAAAGTTACTGTTTTTAATAACTACATGGAAGGAGAGAGGCAGAGAGGCCATGCGTGTATATGTGTGTAGGGGTGAAATATCCATAGAGACCACAAAAGGAAGTCAGATACTCTGGAACTGGCGTTTGGGATTTTTGTTTGTTTTGAGGTACGGTCTCTGTGTAGTTCTGGCTCCTGAACGTTGAGATTTAAGATGTCTGCCACCACACCCAGATTTAGAGCCGGAGTTCCACGTGGTTGTTGTGAACTACCTGGTGTGAGTGCTGGAACTAGAACTGGAGCCTCTCCCGGGCTAACTAGTGCTCTGCCATGGAAGAATAACAGGCATCCTAACTGATAACACCATCTCTCCAGACCTTGGGCAAAATGTTAACTCTATTTAAAAGTATCAAGAAAGCATCAAGCAATGTATATCACCGGGCAATGGTGACTCTCGCCTTTAGACTCAGCGCCCAGAATGCAGAGGCAGGTGGAACTCTGGATCCAAGGCCAGCTTGGTCTATAGTTTGTTCCAGGACAGCCAGATCTACATAGAGAAACCCTGTATCCAAAAACAAACAAAATTGTTAGGTGCATATCAAAATAATGACTATTTAGACAAATCCCATGGTGAGTCAAGAGCACAAGTATGAGAGAAAACACTGGGTGTCCTGTAAAGAATTTTATGAGAGAAATTACACATTTACACAACGTCTTAGATGTGCATACTTGCTTTGGAAGAGTTCTATATATATATGGGACATAGAGGGTGGAAATGCAAGGGTTTTTAATCTCATCTATTTTTATTAATATGTTAGCCGTCCATGTTTGATTGGTAAAATATGAGAGGTGAAACACTGTTATGGTTCATTTTTAAACTACATATTTATTTGATGTGTATGGGTGTTTTGTCCTCATGTGTGTCTGTACACTAAATGCATGCATGGTGCCAACAGAAGCCAGAGGAGGGCTTGTGAGCCACCATGTGGGTGCTAGCGATGGAACCTAGGTCCTCTGGAGGAACAGCCAGTGTTCCTACCAGTGAGCCATCTCTCCAGCCCTATTTTGGCTGTGTGTTTTAAGACAAGGTCACGCCATGTAGCCTTGGCTGGCCCAAACCCCTGACAGTGATTAAATTAAACTTTTAGAAAGTAACATAAATTATACATTCAGATGAAAAAAAGACAACCCATTTTTAAAAAGGAAAAAACCCAAGTTTAAATTTTTGTTCCAGTTATCCTTATTCACCTTAAAAGTCAAGCTATTACATAATGACTCTTGGGGGATAAAATGATAAAAATGGGAAGTCTTGTGTTAGCACCAGAGACACATTGTGTTAACACTCAAGAGTATACTTACAGCTTACTGCATGCCTAGGCCACCTAGGAAACACCATCCATGAGTCAGTAACAAGCAACCTGACTTGTTTTCCCTTTTGACTTAAATTCAGATTTTAGTTCTTCACATCGTCAACTAAAGTTAAAGCTGAAAGGTTTTGTCCATTTTAATTTTCACACATCCGGGAAGTATCTAGATTGTTCTTTGTGAATGGCTCACGCCTGTGAAGGATCAGGAACTGAACTTGAACTCAAGTTCTAATACTGAGCCACACTGCGGGCACAGCCACAGCTGTCAAGCCGCATGTCATGAGCCCCCTCGTTTGTACAATTTGAGGAATCCTGTTTAGGGAAAGTACATAAAATTATGAATAAAAAATTGCATTGGGGCTTGAATAGGTGGAGATATTTAACATAACTTCCACTAGCTTATGTAGAGTTTCTCTTGTTATATCACCACGGCAGTTCTAACTTCATTAAAGCTAAGTTTTGGTTAATTTGAAAAATGACTGTGAAAGCAGAAATTAATCATGTGCTACCATGCTTTTAAGCAGAATAACAATCATGGACACTGTTACAAGTTGGGTAGGCTATTGATTCCCATTTGTTTGTCTATTTGGGAAGATTTGTTTTTCTTAAGAAATTTTAGCCTGGCAGTGTGGCGCACACCTTTGATCCCAGCACTTGGGAGGCAGAGGCAGGCAGATTTCTGAGTTCAAAGCCACCCTGGTCTACAGAGTGCGTTCCAGGACAGCCAGGTCTACACAGAGAAACCCTGTCTCAGGGAAAAAAAAGAAAAGAAAAGAAAAGAAAGAAATTTTATATGTATGAGTGTTTTGCCTGCATGTATATATGTGTACCACAATCATGCAGTGCCCAAGAAGAGGACACTGGATCCCCTGGAACTGGAGTTATGAAGGTTGTTTGCCACACATGGGTGCTAGAAACTAAACCTGAGACCTCTGAGCACTCTAACAAGTGCTCTGCACCATCTCTCTGCCCCTAATTGTTTTTATAAGTCCTAGATAATGTTATCCACTTAAGTACAGGCTAGTGCACAAGATCTTTTGAGAGGAAAACAAAAGAATGTCTTTAATCCCAGCATTCAAGTGGCAGAGGCAGATTCCAGAGAACAAGCTCCAGGGCAGCCAGGACCACACGGAGAACCCTGTCCCAAAGAAGAGGGGAAAAAAAGAGAGAGAAAAGAGCTGGTCACCCTTAACCAACAGAAGCAGGTGGATCTCTTAGTTGCAGACCAGCCTACAGAGTGAGCTCTAGGACAGCCAGGACTACACAGAAATAAGAGGAAGAGAGGAAAGGTTGTCTTCCCTAGAGAGATTTAAAGTAACCTCTACAATCTTATCGAGAGTAACTCTTGTAACTGATACACTCATATCTGTTCTAACCTCATTAAAACTTAATTGTAGTTCATTTGAAAAGTGGCTCTATCTGAAAGCAAAAATCAATATAGAGTAAAATATTAAAATGTAAAAGTATCATTAATGTACAATGATCTTAATTGTACATTAATTATGGGAGGGAAGACAGGAAAACAGAAAAAACAGGTTTGTCTCCGGCATCACACAATAAATAAATGCAATAAATTTTTTTTTTCCCTGCACATCTTTAATCCCAACACTTGGGAGGCAGAGGCAGGTGGATTTCCAAGTTCGAGGCCGGCCTGGTCTACAGAGTGAGATCCAGGACAGCCAGGGCTATACAGAGAAAGCCTGTCTCAAAAAAAAAAAATTTTTTTTTTCAAGTAGAAAACAGGTACTGTGGGACAAAGAGATAGCTGCTTGTCCAGGGGGTCAGGCTTAATTCCCAGCACCTACATAGTGGCTCACAAACTCCAGTTCCAGGAGATCTGATGCCCTCTTCTGACCATAGGCCCAACCTATGTATAGGCAAAAAACTGAGCACATAGTAGATTAAAAAGTGCCGTGGTATGCAGGGAGCTTGCAAACCTTAGGGAAAATATATTTTACTTAATGTGTATAATTCTTTTTTTAATATATATGTACATATATATACATACATATACATACATATACATATATATTTTTTTGTTTGTTTTTGTTTGTTTTTGTTTTTCAAGACAGGGTTTCTCTGTATAGCCCTGGCTGTCCTGGAACTCACTCTGTGGACCAGATGAATATAATTTTTAATCTTCGGCGTTATCAGTTTTCCCTTACCTAAGTCACACCAAATTCTTTTCCCTTGCAGTACTTAGCACCAGAATCAAGACACCATTGGTACAGTGAGTATATCACCTGCTATCATTTTAACAATGTTGTGAAGTGCTTCAAGAGTTAGGTAAAAGTTCACACACTGTAGTCTAAAGTGTAGGCCCCCTCACTAAATTAAACAGTAAAATGGCCTTTTGTAGTAAAGTATTTAGGATATTCAAGTCAGAAAAAAGGTTAGTTTGATATTGTTCTTTTGAGACAGGATCCTCTATGTAGCTACGGCTATCCTGAAGTTCACAGGTAGACCAGGGGCTGGCCTTGAACTCAGATCCTCCTGCCTCTGTTTCCCAAATGCTAGGATTAAAGGTGTGGACCACCATATCTGGCAGGAAAACTTTTATAATGCATTTTAGATTATTTTTTGGAGACACTCAGTAGCCCAGGCTAGCTTCAAATTCATAAGGCTTTCACTTCAGCATCTTCAGGTTTTGAGATTATTACAAGTATGTTCTACCATACCCAGGATGGGGTGGTAGCACCAAGTCAAAGACAGCTTCTTGAAACTGAAGTGAGTTGGTCACCACATCTTGCTAATTTACCCGATATTAAATATTTTTCCCTTTTTATTTTTCTCTTATTGTGAAGTAGTCTAGGCTAGCCTCAGACTCAATCCTCTTGCTTCTGCCTCCCAAGTTTTATAAATATATGCCATGCCTGGCTAATCAAATAGTTTTTGAAGAAGATATGATTAAAAACTTACAAAAGAATATTTTATTCTTACCTCTAGCTAAACAAAGTTTTCCCATCTGCACCTCTTGGAAAAAAAATTCTTGTAGTTTTTCCTTCTTTACTGGATCCCATAACTAAAGGATGTAACAATGAGTGATAAATGTATACAGTTACTGTCAAAATTAATGTTTATTTCTAAAGTACCTCTTAAATAAATAAATAAATACACGCATTTAATAAAAGAAGGGCCTCTTAGGCCAGGCTGGTGGCACACACCTGTATTCTCAGCACTTGGGAAGCAAAGGTAGGTGGACAGTGTCCTATTGAGAACACTCCAGACCAGCCAAGAAGACAAAATGATAAACAATGTAAAAGACACCTCTTAAATCTGACCTCTAAACCCAATGGACAAGAAATGTTTTTCTAACTAATTTCTAAAATCCTGTTACAATTTCAGGTGACAAGAACAAACCACAGCATCAGTTACCAGCATCAAATTAACCCCCATCTCTATTCTAATAGCCAACCGTGGAATTGATACAGTGAAGGCGGCTTTGCCTGTTGAGGGATCTTTTTCTTGCTTAGGTTAGTGGTAGTGCCTGTTAATTTAGCAGCAGTGATTTTCTGCTCTGTGGGGTCATTTTGTTCTTTGCCTGTAATTCTTAGTCAAGAAGATAACAACATTCTATATTCAAACTCTCTCTCGGAGGGGCAAATTGCATGGTTGGGGATAGGGTGGCATGGTGGTTGGTGACTGGTCAGAACACTTCAGTTTGCTGTAGTCTATCTCAGGAATGTAGCCAAGGCCACAGATGACATCAAGGATACTGTGCCTACGGCTGATCTTCCAGGCAAGCCTGAAAAAGGGGCTTCCTTTGGTCAGTTAGAATGAACAATTAGTGATGACAGGTTTTACTGGGGACATGGGAGGGGAGCAAGCTCTTCCAAGGAGAAAAAAAGATGTAGAACCTGAGGGCATTTTTATTTTCCCCACAAATAATCAACAGAGTGTGCTGGTACAACTCTAGTGCTTAGACTCCACTCAGACCTACAAAATAAATACGGGCTCAGGAATTGGAGATCAGCATTGCCAGCAAGCTCAGCTGCTCCCCGGCGTCCAGTCTTAGACTCACTGCCATTGTTAAGGTTCCCTGGCTATGTCTGACTGTATGAACCATCTGAGATGCTTTCATTTGGTCAGTTGATGTTTGTTCTGCATGTTTATGCATTTAAGTACAAGTGCATATGTGCACATGCATGTAGAAGCCAGAGGAACAACCTTAGGTGTCATTCCTGGGAGGCCACCTGCCTCACTTTTTTTTTTTTTTTTTTTTTTTTTTAATTTACAAGGATATCAATCCTCTGGAACTAGAGTCACAGATTGGTGAGCTGCCATATAGGTGCTGGGAGTTGAACCTGGTCCTCTGGAGAAGTAGCCAGTGCTCCTAACCACTGAGCAATCTTCCAGCCCTCACCATGCTTTTTGAGACAGGGATCCACCTTAACCCTACCTCCCCAAGTACTGGGATTCCAGGGACATGCCACCATGCCCAGTTCTGTTGTTCATGGGCTTTGGTTTGTTGGTGTGGGTTCTGGGGATCAGACTTAGGTCTTCACACCTGTACAGAGAGCAATGGACTAAATGAGCTATCTCTCAGCCCTGTTAAGGCAGAGTTTTGCTATGCAACCCAGGCTGGCCTTGAACTCGCATTCATCCTGCCTAGATTCCTAAAAGCACTTGGATTCCAAGTCCCAGCACACATGGCTTGTCTTCTGTCTGCACTTTTTCCTTTCTTGCCCTCGGTAACCCTGATGAGGCAGAGCTGTGGAGCATAATGGGAAACAGGGTCCTGGTGTAGAGAAAGAGACCACCAGCAAAGGGAGAAGAGAACGTTTGCCTTTGGTTTATACAGCTATAAAATGAGAAGGCTATTTTAAGAATTAGGTGAAAGGGGACTGGACAGACGGCTTTGTTAAGATCACCTGCTGCTTTCAGAGGACTGGAGCTCCAATCCCAGCACCAGCACTAGGCAGCTCACTAGCCTGCAACTTCATCTCCAGGGGATCTGACACCCTCTTCTGGCCTCAGGGATCACCTGCACTCACATGGCACATACACACACACACACACACACACACACACACACACACAAATAAAATCTTTTAGCCAGCCAGTTGTGGCACACATCTTTAATTCCAGCAGAGGCAGGTGGATTTCTGAGTCTAAGCCCAGCCTGGACTACGACGAGAGTTCCAGAACAGCCAAGGCTACACAGAGAACACCTGTCTCAAAAACAAAGAATTAGCCAGGCGGTGGTGGTGCATGCCTTTAATCCCAGCACTTGGGAGGCAGAGGCAGGAGGATTTCTGAGTTTGAGGCCAGCCTGGTCTACAGAGTGAGCTCCAGGACAGCCAGGGCTACACAGAGAAACACTGTCTCGAAAAAAACAAAAAAGAAAGAAAAAAAAAAAGAATTATGTAAGAAAACATCTGAAAAGTCCTGCTTCTGCATTTACCATACTTTAAGTCATTTGGGTTTTATTTCTAATCCAGACTGGGTTTTCTATCTCCTCCATCTTGTCTTCCATACTAACACCGCAATTGTCTTTTTTTAAACAATAAATAAGTAGGAACATCTATTCTTGAAATGAGTTACCACCACAATTATTCATCACAAATGAAAATGTGTACAGACTTTACAGTTTGTCATTCAGTCTTCCAAGATGACACCCAACTACCACTCAGCTAGCTGTCTCCCTTACCACAGCACACCCTGGACACTACAGTTTCACATGTGCGCCTCTACGCAAGCTGTTTCCCTGTACTCACAACAGTATTCAACAGATATATTATGGACAAATACAATATGCCAGACTATTCTAGATATAGTCAATGGAGAGCAAAACACAGACAAGGTTATGAGGCGCCTAGACTAATAAGTGGGAAACGTTAATCAAACGTCACACACCAAAGATGTTCAAGGGCAACAGTCGTCAAGAAGGCAGAAGAGGGCAGGAGCTGCTGCCAGACTGCCCAAGTCAAGCCGTCCCGTCCCGGGAAGTAGGCGTCTGCACACATGCCCCGCACCTTGAGTGTAACTATGTCGACAGTCTTTCTGGCTTCCCTTTTCTCCTTCCCTCGGTGCTCCCACCAGTCAGCAGGAACTGCAACTCAGTACTGTCAGTTGCTTCTGCTCTCTTCAGCCCAATCACCACAGACACCATGAGAAAGGTGTGATTTTTATTGCTGCCTTTTTTTTTTTTTTTTCAAGACAAGGTTTCTCTGTGTAGCCCTGGCTGTCCTGGAACTCACTCTGTAGACCAGACTGGCCTCGAACTCAGAAATCTGCCTGCCTTTGCCTCCCAAGTGCTGGGATTAAAGGCATGAACCACCACTGCCCGGCTACTTACTTAGCTCATCTTTATCAGACACTTTTTCACAGTGGTCCCTTTGCCAAGCTGACTTATTGATTAGGCCTGGCAGATCCCCTAATATGCACCCCTATGTATGTGCAGTGCCTTCAATCTTAAAGGTTTCCCTTGTACTATGCCTCACCTTCCATAGCTTTCCTGCCTCCGATCAACGACAGCCTAAGGCCTTATGTAGGAAAAAACGGATTTTCCAAAACACTCAACAGCAATATTCCCCGTGTAGACATGTTTTCAGATCCCATCTCTCTGTTAGGAGTTGGAGTCTGTTTCCTCTCTGCTTGAAATCGAGCAGCCCTCAGTGCTTCGGGAAGAGTTACTTCCTGGCACATTCCCATCTCTGCATGCACTCCAACACTGTTGTTCTCTTCCGGTGTTCAGTGCATATAGTCTCCAGACCTGTCTGCTTGCTCATAGGAACCCAGCCCAGCATATGATAAGGACCCACAAACTGTATGACAAGGTCACATGCAGGCGCAGGCCAACAGTTCAAACTAAGTGAACACCCAGCATCAACTGGCAGACAAGAGGGGCATGTGCTTTCAGATAACCCACTCGACATACCGCTCCTGCGGAGCCAGCCTCACTGAGGCCGAGTGGAACAACAGTGTTATCCTCCGCCCAAACCTGCTAGACTGCAGATTCAGGAGCCAAGTACTAAGGACAGCAAGCTTAACCAAACAATAAGGAAACTGAGTAGCCACTGCCTGGTTCCACACTGACAAGGTTCTGTCTTTCTCCAGGCTCTTGTTACCTTTGCTGGCTTGTCCCCTGCCTTGCTTTGGTTTATTCCTACTCCGTTATTGTTGCTCTCTGCCAGACCTACCTTCCTGCCTCACACAATAGGACCTAAGTAGTCACAGGCTGATCACCCGAAAGGTGGAAAGGGAAGGATTCTCTTGCACTTTGGAGCTCATGTGAGTTAACAAAAGCTGGACCAATAACCAAGAGGACCAAATTCTCTTTAAAAAGAACTGGTAAGGGAAGGGGCTGAAGGGCGGGGGCTTGGTGGTCACTAACACTGGCTGCTCTCTTCCTGAGGACCAAGGTTCAATTCCCAGCATCTATATGGCAGCTCACAACCTTCTTAACTCCAGTCCCAGGGGATCAGATGTCCTCTTCTGACCCCTAAATGGTACTACGGATAGACATCTATGGCTGGAGAAACATCCATACACAGTAGAATAAAAGGCAGTTTTTAAAAATGATGCATAGGGGCAGTATAATGGTTCAGCAGCTTAAAAACCACTTCCCAGCACAGCTGACCACGCGTGGGACAGGTGACAGAGTGAGTGGACCCTCTCAAGTTGTCTTCTGACCATCACATATGGGCCATCTTTCCTCCCCTGTCTAAAAAATAATAATAACCATAAAAACTCGACTAGCCAATCATATTCTATGTTGGCTGGCCCGGGGACCTGGGTATCTTGTGAGGATATGGGAAGGTCCAAGTTTTTCTTCTTTCTTCTAAGTTGTTTTTTTAAAAAAA
>NW_022196912.1:86017076-86022395 GCF_008632895.1 Mastomys coucha | reverse complement strand
AGAGTGAGTTCCAGGACAGCTAGGACTATACAGAGAAACCCTGTCTCAAAAAACAAAACAAAACAAAACAAAAACAAAAACAACGAAAGTGCCTGTACCTACAAAATTTACTTTACAGATCCCTTTCTCTTTCTAATAGTGTTTTGTTTGGCCCAGGCTAACCTTGAACTCCCTCCTGTCTCAGTCTTCCAAGTGCTGATTCTACACACGTCAGTATCAAGCCCTGTTTGTACTTAAAAACAAAATATAAACAAGAAAAAAAACTTTTTAAAAAAATTTTTTTTTTGTTTTTTCGAGACAGGGTTTCTCTGTATAGCCCTGGCTGCCCGGGAACTCACTCTGTAGACCAGGCTGGCCTCGAACTCAGAAATCTGCCTGCCTCTGCCTCCCAAGTGCTGGGACTAAAGGCATGCGCCACCACCGCCCAGCTGGGGGGAAAAAAACTCTTTGAAAAATGCATATAGGTGTTTTGCCAGCATGTAAGTCTGCAACCCAGGTGTATCCCTGTAGCTTCCTGGAGGACAGAAGAGGGCGATCCCTTGGGACTGTAAGTACAGATAGTTGTGAGCTACCATGTGGGTGCTGGGAATCAAACCTGAGTCCTCTGGAAGAGCAGCCAATCCTCTTGGCCGCCGAGCCATCCCACCAGACCTTCATACTGTGTCCTTATCGGACCCACTTTTCCTTCCTTTCCTTCCCCTTTGTAATTGGAAGGTTAAAACTTTATAAAGCAGGTGTGCCACACTGGCAGGCCTCTTCTCCCTGGGCTTCTAGAAGGCTCCTTGGCCGGTCTGCTGCACTTCACCTGCCTGGTGGACGCCTGGGCCTTGGGTTGTCCCGCTCTTCTCTCTGCAAACACAAGCGCGAGCTGGCTGGGAAAGCCAGGTAGTAGGGTCCTGGGTAACCGGGGTTCTGGCTTGGGAACCAGCCCGGGTTTGGCCGCCCTCCCTCCCGCCGGCCACACTGGCACTCACTCTCCCGCAGGCGGCAGCGGAATGCAGGGTCTCGGTGCCGCCTCCAGTCCAAGTAGAAGCAGTAGCCTAGCAGGACAATGGCACCGCCCACCAGGAGACCAACGCCAAGGCGGACGCTGAGCATCGGGCTGCCCAGCGAGCGTTGGGCACGGGCCGGCCACGCGTAAGCCAACCAGGGGTCCAGAACCCAAGACTACAGGACTTGGAATTCTGAGCCTTCTCCAGCCTGACAAGACCTTTCCCTGTGGCCAGAGCATACAGCATCCTTGGGTCACCTGGGTTTCCCTTGGCCCCAAGTTATCTCAGCCTAGCCCTGGCCAGTGCTAGCCAGTCTGCTCTTCTGGGTCTCCGGAGCGCTCGCAATCTAAGTTCCCCGCCCACCATAACTCTGGAGAGGGAAAAGATTCTGAAGTAATAGTATAGAAGAAAAGCAAACAAAGTTATTTTGCTGGTGCTTTTCCCATTATGTTCTTTATTCAGCAAATGCAACAAAAGAATAGGCAGATTTGTCTCAAAGATCATAACCCAGATAAAGACATTAAAAAGCTAAATTTTGGCCGGGCGGTGGTGGCGCATGCCTTTAATCCCAGCACTTGGGAGGCAGAGGCAGGCGGATTTCTGAGTTCGAGACCAGCCTGGTCTACAGAGTGAGTTCCAGGACAGCCACGGTTACACAGAGAAACTGTCTTGAAAAACCAAAAAAAAAAAAAAAAAAAAAAAGCTAAGTTTGGTTTTGTCCTTGTTTTTCAGAGACAGGGTTTCTCTGTAACAGTGGCTGTCCTGGAACTCACTTTGTAGACCAGGCTGGCCTAACCTCTGCCTCCTCGATGCTGGGAATAAAGATATGTGCCACAGAAGCCAGTTTAAATTTGTTTGTAACTTATATGTATGGCTGTTTGCCTGTATGTATACATGTGTGCTGTGGACATGCAAAATGCCTGCAGAGGTCAAAAGAGGGTGTCTGATCCCTGGAACTGGAGTTACTGACAATTGTGAACTACCATGTGTACACTGGTAAAAACTTGTCCTTTACAAGAGCAACAAATGTTCTAAACCACTGAGCTATCTCTTCCATTTTAATTTTCAACTGTGTCCACGTAGCTCATGGTGGTCTGAAACTCCCCATCCTCCTGCCTCAGTTCCAAAGTCCTTAAGTAATTTTTGCTGTGCATTATTCATCTGTACTCACTAATTCACTATTAACTACCATCATTGTCATAGCAAGGCACCCCCTAACTGCTCTGAATACTAGTGAGATTGAGAAGCAGCCCCAGCCCTTGGTCTTAGACTAGACGTAGTGAAAGTTACACACTGCTTTCATGAGTAGTTCATGTTCTTCCCATGATAATTTAAGTTTTTTAGTTGCAAAAGTTTATTATAAAAAAGAACAAAAACAAAAAACTGGCTGTGATTACAGGACAACTGCATGGTCTGTTGTAGCTGGGACTGTTGTGTGACAACATTTCTCTTGGGGAGACAACACACACATTTCCTCACCTCAGGTAGAAATCCTACAACTGACCAAAGTACAGACACCACCAAAATCCAACTTGGTGCACCAGTGAGTTTTTATTGGAGTTATAGGAGTAGGGGTGAGGGGTTAGAGGAGCAGGAATGACTCAGAGACAGCTGCATCACCAAAGCCCATCCCAGCATGGGTGACAGCTTACAAAGCTGGGAACCTGGAGTACACACAGACTGCAGGCAGCTCACCTGGTGGGAGGGAGTGGCCTTTCCAGGTGACTCAGTTGGTCTGAATTTCCAGGCCTGTGGTCTGGCCTCAGAGTCTTCTTTGCAGGTCCTTTTCCTTCCATCTGAGGGAGCCACAGCTTTTGCAGTTGCTTACTGTGGCAGGGAGGGGCTTGGTGAATCTGGAGCTTCCAAAGGAAGGTCCTCCTGTTTGCATAGCAAGGCACTTACCTACTGAGGCACTTCCCCATCCCCAACCCTCACCCCCACCCCCCAACCCCAGGAATGGCTTTTTGACTGAGTGCTGTAGCTAGCTCCAAATGGTGCTTGTGTTAAGGCTGACTGGAACTTCTACCACCATGAGCCTGAGCCTGCCTACAGTAAATTGTGGTCCTTCACTTTTACTGCTTTCAGGGTGAGTCTCTAGGGTAAGAAAAAGGACCGAGGCCCAAGACGTGTGTTCATGTGGAAAGGGAACAGTGTCAGAGAAAGGAGGGACAACTACCAAAGAAATGAGATACAAAGTGTCACTTAAAAAAGCAAACAAACGGCCAGGTGGTGGCGGTGGCGCACGTCTTTAATCCCAGCACTTGGGAGGCAGAGGCAGGCAGATTCTGAGTTCGAGGCCAGCCTGGTCTACAGAGTGAGTTCCAGGACAGCCAGGGCTATACAGAGAAACCCTGTCTCAAAAAACAAAACAAAACAAAAAACAAAAAACAAACACATGTCATGAAAAAAAATGGTCACAAAAATTCAGGTAAGTCTCTGTGGTAACCATGGAGATTTCTCGGCTATAGACACCACTCCTGCTAATCTGGTGAAGGTAATCCCCATGAGCTCCAGACATTTTCAAACTAAGATTCTATCGACCCTCCTAATGCTGTATGCCTTTAATACCCCCAACCACAAAACTATTTTCATTGTTACATTGTAACTGTAATTTTGTGACTGTTACCACTCAACCAAATCATGGCTCTAGACTGGATAACTGACTCTTAATCAGCTCTAAGAAAATGGCTGATACACAATAAATTGCATATATGTAAAGTATACCACCAGGTAAGCCCTGACATCATATATGACCTGAAATGACCACTAAAACCGAGATCAGTACCAATACCCACCATGCACAGCATGTCACCTCTAGTCCTGACATTGGCAATTTGTGTCTTCCTCTAGTTCAGTGGTTCTCAGCCTGTGGGTAGCATTGGAAAATACAAAATATTTACATTATGATTGATGGCAGTAGCAAAGTTAGTTATGAAATAAAATGAAAATAATTTTATGGCTGGGGGTTAGCACAATGTGAGGTATTTAAGGATTGAAGCACCCGGAAGGACGGAAACTGCTGTTCTAGTTCTTGAGTCATCTAACTGGAAGTTTATCACATTCATTTCAATTCCCAAAGATCTAGGTAGTGCTTTTTAATTTTTTAAATGATTCTTTGTGAGTTTCATGTCCAAGCCCACTCATTTCCCTGTCCCTCCATATCTGCCCTTACAACCTTCCCCCTCAAAGGAAAACAAAATATAAAAATCAAAAGAAAATTAAAAAGTGATTTAAAAAATTCTTGATGTAGAAACTACAGTGTGTCCCACAGTACACCCTTTGTCCAAACAGCTGTCCTTGCAAGTGTTCATTGCAATGAGTCATTGGTCTGGTTTGAGGCCTTGGCTTCTGCTACACTGTCCGTACTGGATCCTCGCTGGGACGACTCTGGGAAATCTTGTTATTGCCCTGTGTCAGAGATCCTGCAGCTTTGGATCTGTAGGCCTGGCTCCAGCAGTTCAGAAGATGGAGTAGGTAGATCTGGATCTGGGCCTGGGTGGAAGCTGAGTTTGGTCAGCTTACCAGCTTTCCCATACCTCCAGTGGGCAGCCTGTGAAGGGTAGAGCCAGCTCTCCCCAACCCTAAGACATCAACATGGCCCCAGGCAGCATCCCAGACCAGACTTCGACTTGGCTTCTGAGGCCACTTCAGCCACAGACATCACAGCAGCCTCTACCCCATCAGGGTCAGTGGGGTTGGAGGGGTGGGGGGGGACGTGGGGGGATGGGAGGGTGCAGCACTCACCAAAATCTCACCATGTCCTCAGGTGGCAGGGCAAGCGACTCATATCAGGCTGTGCTGTTCGTCACTGCTTTATTTTTGCAGTCTAGTATTGTCACATTCTTCCATTCTGTTAAACCATGACTCTGCTAGAGTAGATTATGACGTACAAAAAGCACTGTATTGATATGCTGGACAAGGTGCTACCAGGAAAAAAAAGGTATGAATTTCTGCAAATAAAGTCCTTTTATGCCGGGCAGTGGTGGCGCAACAGGCGCACCAAAAAGAAAAAAAAGTCCTTTTATTATCAGTCTATTGTAGACATCAGCAGTTTCCATCTTTTACATCAATAATTTAGTAAGATTAGCTGTAACCCAAGGTGTGGTGATAGTGGCTGTGGTGGTTTGAATATGGCCCACCGGAAGAAGCACAATTTGGAGGTATGGACGTCTTTGACTGTCAACCAACAGTTTTGGTGTCATCTTGTTTTAGCATGGGACAAATAAGAGGAAAAATAAGGACTGGGTAGTAATAAGAGATTAACAGATAAAAATGGCTGTGCCTGGTGACTTGTGCTTGGAATCCTAGCAATTGGGGGGGGGGGGGG
>NW_022196912.1:86000739-86017041 GCF_008632895.1 Mastomys coucha | reverse complement strand
GGGGGGGGGGGTGAAGTGGAAGGACTCTGAGTCTAAGCCTACAGGACTACATCGAAGACCTGTCTCAAAAAAGAAAGACAGCTAGAGAGATGGCTCAATGGGTAAGAATACTTGCTGTGCAAATGTAAGGACCTGAGTTTGGATCCCGGCACCCAAGCTGGACAGGGTAGTATGCATCCGGAGTACCATGTAGGAGCTGAAGACAGGAATGGTTGCTGGGCCTTGCTGGCTAGGATCAGGTTCAGTGAGAGACCAGATAGGTCTCAAAGGAATACGGCAGATAGAGCAGGATCCAAGACAATCTCTACGTACACACATACCCGCACAGACAACATATATACACACACACATATATGTTTCTTTTGTGTATATATATGTTACACAAAAGAAAACAAAGCCAACAACCCCCAAACACTGAGCCAAACCACCACCTAAAGACAGCACTGGTAATACTTCCTGGTTCTCAAAAGCTGAGCCTGCCAATGTTCTGATGCATCGAGGTTCTGGCCTAGGAAACTGCCTTTGCTAAGAAGGCAAGGCACAGAGCTGAGAGGAGTGGGACATACATTTTAACGGGAGGCAGAGGCAGGAGAATCTCTGTCAGTTTGAGACCAGCTCTGGTCTCCATGGTGAGTTCCAGGACAGCCAGGGCTATGTACAGAGAGGGCTTGCTTGCTTTAAAAAACTAAAAGAGAGGGGGCTGGAGAGATGGCTCAGCGGTTAAGAGCACTGACTGCTCTTCTGAAGGTCCTGAGTTCAAATCCCAGCAACCACATGGTGGCTCACAACCACCTCATAATGAGATGTGATGCCCTCTTCTAGTACGTCTGAAGACAGCTACAGTGTACTTACATATAATGAATAAATAACTCTTTAAAAAAAAAAAACTAAAAGAGAATGCTAGCTCCTGGGAACAAATACTTGATTTCAAAGTCAGAAGAAACGAACATGGCCCTAGTCCTGTCATTTATTATTATCTCGACAACTTAGAAGCTGTTTTCTCCTATTTCAAAACAAAATAGCAGCAATGTCACAGAAGTAGGATAGCGTGGTGTGTCTCTCCACTGGGGTACTGTGTGGGCAGTTAAATTGTTAAATGTATGTCAACAGCTGCCTTAAGTCTATTCCCCGCTGTTATAACTGAATAGTAGAGTGGGTAAGGTTGTATCTGGTGAGTCTTTTGTGTGAGAAGGGAAGTGCTCAGTGATATTACTCAGCCAACAGAAGGTGCATACAAGAACAAGCTTGAACCAGAGCAGTGGTAGCGGTGGAGAGGGAGGGATAGAGAGGAATGGAGGAGCTGATGAGGGACAGGGTAGTGATGTGCACTTACAGGGATGCATGCTTTAAGCCAGCTTTTATTAAGACTTACTTTAAGGCAAAAACCTTAATCCATGAATGGTTCAACTTGTCGATTACACAGCCCGAGTCACCTGGAAAGATTCCACTTGGTCAGTGTCCTGAGCGCTGGGTTTCCAGGTTTACACAACAAACACATGCAGCTTTGGTGCCATCTGTTAATACTTCATGGGAGAATTGATTTCAACATCTGTCTTGGCTGTGGACATATACACTGTAGCCGTCATAAGCGACAGAGGGGAACAGCATCAGCATTAGGCTAACCATACTGCTTTAGCTCTGTGTGTGTGTGTGTGTGTGTGTGCACACTCATGCGCATGCTGAGGGGTGGGCAGACACCCGGTACCTGCTTCTCCATGCCTTTCTTTTTGCTTCAGAGAAAATACTACCTTAAATTTGGTTTTCATTTTTTCTCATATATATGTGTGGTAATATGATATATATATGTATATAATATATATATTATATATATATAATACATATATGTGACATATATATATATATGTGTGTATATATATATATATATATAAATATAAAAAATCTATCACATATCTGCAAATTCTAATGATGTGCCTAAGGAGATCACAAGCTGTTTGCAAACTCTAATGGCTCTGGACTGATAAAAAACAAGGAACCTCTTTTTTTTCAGTGCTGGAGACTGGACCCTAGAATCTTGTGCAATCTGGAGATATTCTCTGCCACTAAGCTACACTCTTATCCCCAAGGTAGTCTCTCAGACGCCTGTTAGTTCTTCCAGAGGTCCTGAGTTCAATCCTCAGCAACCACATGGTGGCTCACATCCATCTGTAATGGGATTCCAAGCCCTCTTCTGGTGTGTCGGAAGATGGGCACATCATCAGAGTTTGGGGATAGTCTATGAATCCTGAGCACAGTTTTCTTCTCTTCACTAGATACTTTCAAATCAAAACTGATACTTTAATTTATACTTGCATTAGCAGTGTAAAGGAGTCCCAATATGTGAGGGTGCTTGCCACTAACACCTCACATATGATAATGATGATGATGACGACGATGATGATGATGAAAATGCACATTAAAAGCACATCACACTGCTATTGTTAGAATGGCAAAACCAACAAGGACAATTCCCAAATCCCTCACTCTGACAATCCATGGTGAGGTGAGGGTGCCATGCAACAGGAGCTTCTGTACAGTGGCTGGTGGGAAAGCAAGAACATCAGATGACCTGAGAGTCTTACTTCTAGGTATTCACCCCTAAACCTGAAAATGTGGCTACACGAAGAGACGTATATATAACAAAAATGTTTTTTTTCCCCCTCCGAGATAGAGTTTCTCTGTGTAGCCTTGGCTGTCCTGGAACTCACTCTGTAGACCAGGCTGGCCTCGAACTCAGAAATCCGCCTGCCTCTACCTCCCAAGTGCTGGGATTAAAGGCCTATGCCACCGCCGCCCAGCATGACAATGGCTTAATTCATTCACAAAGACTTGCTTTTGAGAGATGTACATTTTATTGTAGAGTAGCTTTGGCAAGGGGTGAAGGTGGATACCAGAGGTTAACAGGATACTGAGAGGGAGACCCACATCTGCCCAGAAGAACCTAAGTGTACTTAAAGCTCTCTCACAATGTAACGACAACAACAAAGACAGGGCCCATCTTGGGAATAGTGCTACTTCTAAACAGCAGGTGTGGCTTACCATACTGATTCATCCTTGGAAACCAAGAGAAATGTCAGCAATTTGCCTGAAAAAAAAGGCCTCCTGCAGGACAGTGAAACAGAGTGAGGCAGTTCTCTGATAAAATACAGATGAAATATTGTTTTCTTTCTTTTTTTAAATTTTTTTAAAGATTTATTTATTATTATATCTAAGTACACTGTAGCTGTCTTCAGACACAGCAGAAGAGGGCGTCAGATCTCATCACAGATGGTTGTGAGCCTCCATGTGGTTCCTGGGATTTGAACTCAGGAAATTTGGAGGAACAGTGCTCTTAACCTCTGAACCATCTCTCCAGCCCCTAAAATATTGTTTTCAATAAGTAGCATGGAGCTGGGCCGGTGGTGGCGCATGCCTTTAATCCCAGCACTTGGGAGGCAGAGGCAGGAGGATTTCTGAGTTCGAGGCCAGCCTGGTCTACAGAGTGAATTCCAGGACAGCCAGAGCTACACAGAGAAACCCTGTCTCGAAAAAACCAAGCCAAACCAAACCAAACGAACTAACAAACAAAAAGTAGCATGGTTGTTTTGCACAGCATCTTTTTATATTAGGTAAGGATTTGTCTGAAATTAAAAGTTAACAGTTGGGCTGGTGAGATGGCTCAGTGGTTAAGAACACTGACTGTTCTTCCAGAGGTCATGAGTTCAAATCCCAGCAACCACATGGTGACTCATATCCATCCTTAATGAGATCTGATACCTTCTCCTGATGTGTCTGAGGACAGCTACAGTGTACTTACATATAATAATAATAATAATAATAATAATAAATAAAAATAAAATAATAATAATAATAAAAAGTTAAGTTATTTCCTATTGTTTATGTTTACTCTGGCAACTTATAATTTAATTATGTTTATTCATTTATTTATTGTGTATGGAGGTCAAAGTCAGAGAGTAGCTTCTCTCTCCACCATGTGGGCTACAAGGCATTGAACTCAGGACATCAAGCTGAGTGACAAGCACCTTTACCCGCTGAGCCATCACAGCAGCCTCTGACAACTCCTAGCAGATAAGACTCTTAGATTGTATTGTTGGACGTAATTTAAGGAGAAAGCCAATTACTTGTACATACATTCATTTATTATATACATAAATGCCATAAGCTTCACAACAGAGCTTTTCAAAATGAATTTTGCATGATACAGAGTACAAACTGAACATAGCTTCATAATTCTATAAAATGCAAATATCAAAATTATAAATACTGCTCTTTAAAAAAAAAGATTTATTTATTTATTATATGTAATACACTGTAGCTGTTTTCAGACACACCAGAAGAGAACATCAGATCTCACCACGGATGATTGTGAGCCATCATGTGGTTGCTGGGATTTGAACTCACAACCTTCAGAAGAGCAGTCAGTGCTCTTACCTACTGAGCCGTCTCTCCAGCCCATTATAAATACTGTTCTTAATTTTGTTTTAAAAGATGCATAGTGATTCTCTGTGGGTAAGAAGTATCTGGTGCTTGTCATCATCAAAAATATTATTGGAATTTGAAGAAAAAATGCTGAAGGACTGAGTGAGTAGAGGGTGCACACTTGGAGTCCCCAAGCTCAAGAGGATTATTTTGAATTCAAGGCCAGCTGAAACTACCCAGAAAGCCCTGCCTTGGGAGTTCAACATCAGAACTGTACTGTGCTCAAGCACAAAGCGTGTATCTGTTGGGAATTTCTTACCAGTGGGAACTCCATCCTGAGCCAATCAACCCTGAGACACAGGGTATTCCGTGCTGTCCTCCTGGAGTGATGTAAACCTTGTTATGCAGCCGCTTGAAAATGACAGGGGACAGAAAGGACAACCAGACAGATGGGAAAGCAACTCGCCAGTGGGGACATTATAATTTGCTATTAGGTCATGGATGCAAGTCTAGTTTCATTCATACCATGGAGTTGATATCTCAAAACTATCGTGTTATAAAAAGAGCCGTCAAGATCTTACACATCTGGTTTTCTATATAAAGGTCAATACTTTTTTTTTTAAAGTAACTGAATAATTCTTTTTCTCAAATTTGACTTAACTAGTAACTTTGACTACTCTGTGTTCGAGGCTGGGCTAGGACCGTGAGTACACCTATGACCAAGGAACACTGAAGGAAGCGGCGACTCCTTATACATGCGTGCACATGCGCACACACACAATGAGCTGTAAGGTAAAACAGAAGAGACTGGAAAGCTATCAGATATGGAAGAGGGTGATGTTTTGTGGGTTGAAAGTCAGCAGAAGAAGCTTCCTGGCAAAGTAGCTAAGGCAGCCCAAGCATCAGGGCAGTGCAGAGGGGACATGGGGCAAGAAGCAAGGTGAGAGGTCCAAGGCAGGAGCAGTGTGAGAGCCTGACTCAGTTCTCCTCATGCCTCCTCCCTCTCTCACCTGCTCAGCACACCGTGTTATGTGCATCGCTTTTCCCACCTCCCCGGCCTATCCACCTGGGGACCCAGTTTAACCACTATTTTCTCTTCAAAGCCTTCCCAGACCATCCTTGTCTCAGGACTAGTTGTTGTCCATGTCAGGATGTCTTGGCAACTGTGACTTCATATACTTACCTTACCTGCAGACCTAGCATGTGGCGGGCTGGGTTGAGGCTCGAGGCCATCTTGAGCTATGGTAGTAAGTTCTAGATTATCTTGGGTTAGAGTGAGACCCCCTTTTCAAACCCCAGAATTTTTAAAAAAGTAAAAGAGTGCAAGGAATGGAGGGAGAAAGTAAATGGTACAATAGTGTATGCTTCTCATCCTAGCATTCGAGAGGTAGGAGCAAGAGAAACAGAAATTCAAAGCCAGCCTCGGCTACAGTCATTTCAAATTCAGACTGGCCTGCCTCAAGAAGCCAAAGAAAAACATTATTTTAATGAAAAGGGTAACTGTTTCATGTCTACCCTACTTAAGCTAACACACTCCATGAAGAGCAGGAACCCTTTGTCTTGGTGCCTCAAGTGGCTGAGTCTTGGTGTCACAATATAATGTCTGATACATAGAAGATATTCCATAAGTTGCTAATGAATCAGTTCTGCTAAGAGTTTTTGCATGATGTTATATATACCACTGAATGTCTGACAGGCATATTAAATTAGACATAAGAAAAAAGTGCAGAAGCAAATTTATATAGACTTCCAAGACTTAAGCCACTTTTATACATGTCATAATTAATAGTCTTTTAAAATGTGTTTGCTCTCTTTTTAAGCGAAAGACTGGAAATTTGATAAAAAGAATAAACAGCTGCCACACCTGGGGATCCATCCCATATACAGTCACCAAACCCAGACACTATTATGGATGCCAACAAGTGCTTGCTGACAGAAGCCTGATATAGCTGTCTCCTGAGATGCTTTGCCAGTACCTGACAGAGGTGGATAGATAGAGGTGGATTGTGGGGCAATGGGCAGTCCTGACAGCTGGAGTCCAGTAGAGCGGCCACCTGACAACCCCAGAGATCCACTGAGCAAAGTAAATTTGTTCATAAGGGAGACAATGGCTCAGATTTCAGCCCAAACCCCTCACAGCTGCCCCTGCAGGAGATATGTGTTCTATCAGGCAGACAATGCCTCAAGCTCCCAGCATTCTAGCTGGACCTTACACCCAGTCATCTGACCACAAGCCAGGCATGCCACGTCCCATACAATAAAAGGGGTGGTTTGCCCCCTCCTCACTCTCTTACTCTTCTCCTCTCACTTTCTTGCACTCTTGCTCTTTGTTCCACTCTTCTTCTTCCTCTTCCCCGCCTCTCGCCTCTCTCTTTGTTCTCTTCTCTGGCTTTCTCCCTCTCCTTCCTTTTTTCTCTCTCTCTCTCTCCTTCCTCTCCTTTCTTTCTCTCTACTTAACTAGCATATTTCTCCTTCCTACAATAAAATAACTCATTTATACACTGCCTCCTTTTTAACTAACTCGCCATGCAGCAAACAGGTCAACCCCGAGGGAGAGACAGAGACCCGAGCCTCAGCAGCAGGCCCTCTGCCTCCAGGGAGGGAGGGAGGGAGAGGGAGGGAGGGAGAGAGAGAGAGAGGGAGAGAGAGAGGGAGAGAGAGAGAGAGAGAGAGAGAGAGAGAGAGAGAGAGACAGAGACAGAGACACAGAGAGAGACAGAGAGAGACAGAGACACACAGAGAGAGACAGAGAGAGAGACAGAGGAGAGAGTGTGTCTCAGCCAGGCCACCAGCCCAGGCCTCCAGCCTTAGGAATGACAGTGGATGTTCTCAGCCAACCATTGGACTGAGCACAAAGTCTCCAATGGAGGAGCTCGAGAAAGGGCCCAAGGAGCTGAAGGGATTTGCAGCCCCATGGGAGGAACAACAATATGAACTAACTAGTACCCCCAGAGCTCCCAGGGACTAAGCCACCAACCAAAGAGTACACATGGTGGGACTCATGGCTCCAGCAGCATATGTATAGTAGAGGATGGCCAAGTCGGTCATCAGTGGGAGGAGAGGCCCTTGGCCCTGTGAAGGCTCTATGCCGCAGTGTAGGGAAATGCCAGGGCCAGGAAGCAAGAGTGGGTGGGTGGGTGAGCAGCGGGGGGTGGTGGGGGATAGGGGGTTTTTGGAGGGGAAACCAGGAAAGGGTATAACATTTGAAATGTAAATAAAGAAAATATCTAATATTAAAAAAATAACCAATTGCCGGGCAGTGGTGGTGTATGCCTTTAATCCCATTCTTGGGAGGCAGAGGTAGGTGGATTTCTGAGTTCGAGGCCAGCCTGGTATACAGAGTGAGTTCCAGGACAGCCAGGGCTACCCGGAGAAACCTGGTCTCGAAAAACCAAAAAGCCAAAAAATAAAAAATTAAAAGAATTTGCTTAAAAAAAAAAAAAGAATAAACAGTAAAAGCACATAAATGAATACCAACACAGAAAGCTATATAATTTTTGAATACCTTGACTGTATAGATAATACATTTCTTTTTCATATAATCTCTTTTTACTTTTATTTCTTAGTCACATGCAATATGTAATAATCTACTCAAAGTTTAGAAAAACTCAAAATAAGCCCAACATATGAACTGTGATGCTTAATCAATACTCAATTTCACATTTTTCCACCAGTGTCTTAAGTGGTAGAGATAGTATCTATATTTATATTTAGTGAATACGTAATTTTGTCTTCTGTAGGTACCTCCCAATACTTTGGTACCAAATTTCTACCAGCTAAGAGGGACGGTATTCAAGCTAGTAAGTTATCTCATATTTACCAAACTGCTGCTGAAAAAGATCACTAACATGCCTCATGTTGCTTCTAGTTTTGAGTAACACCTTTTTTCATTTTTATAATTAAATACTAGAAGTATGTTGAAAATTGAAGAATGTACTGAAATGCTTAGTTTTGTAGAATCTAATTTTCCAACTATATGTTTACTGGCATTTGGAAAAAACAGTCACTTAAAAGAACACTAAACTGTAAAGCCTATGTTTAAGACACGCCCACTAGGCTCCTTTTTATTTTACATTGAGATACTGCTGCTTTGCAAAGAAGAGACAGGAAAGTTCGTATGACAAGAGTACTTTTTTGCTTTAATTCTCTGAGAAAATGGAAGAAATCTGAATCACAGGTTCACAATGTGGCAAGATGACGTTGAGAAACATAATTTCCGTAATGCTCTGCCATAGTAGTGTGCTGTGCCTCTGTCAGCTGCAGGGTCTGCAGCCCCCACCCCGGGCTACCACGCTACAGCATATAAACACAGGAAAGGAGCTTCCAAACAACCCCTTTAATGTACAAACATGAGTTTAAAAATGTTTTAAAAAAATCACCTTTTTAACATAATGTATATGCAAAACTGCTTTAAATACATGATTTTGGAAGAACTATTTACAAATGTATCAGTCTGTGGAACAATTCACAGACAAGGCATACAAAGTGGCTTTACGTAACTGTTGCATCTCGACTTTGGGAGATATAAATTTATTCGGCAGTACAGCGAACATAAAAACTGTGACAAAGCATCTTAAGGGCAACCAAAAATGTGATCCTCAGAGCGGTTTAAATACGAGGACTGCCAAAGCTTCTAAACAAGGACAGGCTTGAGTGACCCAGATGCCCACTTTCAGCTGCTCTGCTGGGAAGGTTGAGACAGACACACTCCAGCGCCCACGGCTGCAGACGCAGCCCCCTGCAAAAGGGGCAGCTGACAACTATTGCCATCCAAAGAGTGAATTAACCTAGAATTTTCTTTTTTTCAATTTTATTAATATTTTAAAAAATACATAAAAATACAACCATCCAATGTCTGAATAAATATATTTAACAAGTTGCAAGATAATACCTTATTTTACACAAAATTTTCAGCTTTAGAAATCTTGTTAAATAACTTCATTGTTGTTATATATTTCATTTTTGTATTTTTGTAACAAAATAAAAACTCTGAAATTACATAGAAAAAAGACAAAATATTTTTGTCAAGGGATAAGATAGTCCACTGAAAACTTATTCACAATTCCACTGTAAACATTAATAAACATTAAAATATTTGCATAATTGTGTGCTCAAAAGTCCTATAAAAAGTGGAAGACTTATTACAACTGCAGTTTTCAGTCAACTACACTTCCTTTCACAATTTATTTTGTCCCATTTACACTTTTAAACCTGGGCACACTGCTGAACATATACTTTGGCAGTTCTACATAGCAAGTGCTTCCACAAATTGAAATTAAAAAAAAATCAACATTAATAATAATAATTAATAAAAGAACAACACAAAATAAACCCCCTACTCAGCAAGTGTTCAATGCAGCTCAGTGGAAGTGCAGCAGTACTACTCAGCCAGATAATGTTCTGATGTTTATCCTGTGCACTTGCTTGTCTATGATTTCTAGAACACTTGAAAGCTTTATTATACAAATTCAATTTTGCTAAGTGCCCTTTTTTTCTCTATCACACACACACAAACAAAAAAAAAAGGAAAAAAAAGTACAGAGGAAAAATTATGACCAATATGGCAGGCCGCCTAACCTTCAATTATTAATAAGCTTATTTTCCGCATCAATAAAAAAGAAGAGAGGAGGGTATAGATACATCCTGGACACTATACAGCAAGGATGTGCTTAGCCAGCTGAGTGCTCTCTGTGGTTGTATTTCAGGGTTTGGGGATGTATGTCCATGGCAGCAAACTGCTGGGAGGCGGAGAGCTGCTCATCACCTGCACTCGACAGCAAGCACATTTTGGGGGGGAGACGATGAAGAGGGGCTCATTCCAGTGTCTGATGAAGCAGATGACATAGAAGCTCCTGCATGCGACACTGTAGAATCAACACAACCAGGTGAGATCAAGAAATGATTACTCAGATATCTAAAGTTAGATGCTAAATAAGACTTAGCATCTAAGATTTGTAGTTTGTTTCTGAGACAGTCTCACATTGCCCAGGCTAGTTGATACATAGCCAAGGATGACCTTAAATTCTGATTTTCTTGCCTCTTACTCCACAAGTGCTGGGATTACAGGCATGGCCCACTCCAGCTGGCTGCAACTAGATTTTTAACATCATTCACTTCAATCAGGCGCCGATTAAACACTGCACAAGGAGTAACAGGTTGTCAGCAAGTACTCTGCTGGGCTCAACTGAGTGAAGTCAGCTTTTGGCCAATCAAGGGAATTACCAGTTCAGAAGAGATACCTCAAGGCTGGGAGGAGGCAGGGAGTGTAGGAGCCAGGGTGCTACGCTCAAGCCCTGGGTTCCACCCCCAGCACTGCAACCAAAACGAAAAACTAAACGAAGTCAGACATCACAACATGTAAGGATTAAAGAGAGATGGAGTCTGGTGTCAGGGAGGGTGGGCAATGACCCCAGAGGCTTCTTCCGCTGGCTAGGTAAGCACGCTCAGCTGAGTTATACCAGGCCTTCCTGGTGTTCAGATTCTGGGACGACTTCTTACTACTTACAATTTTTACTTAAAACGGACAAACTTTCCAAGTCTAATTTCTTTCCATCGGCTCCAGGCCATTTTCAGCATTAAAAACTGCTGGCCCAAGAATAGGCCAGGGCATCCCCCAAAAGTTCTGCCAGAGGGAGAACTCTCTCTTTCACCACTCTCAGTAAAGTCAACCCTATCAGATGTGCAACTGAGTGTGCGCATTGGGTGGAGTTACTTAGACCCTCCCGGAGCCAGCTGTTCCCACCTTTTCCTGTTCTATCCTGATCCTGAGGAAGTTGTCTGGCAAGGCTGCTCAGTGGGGACACCCAACAGCCCCACCAAGGTCTGCCCTAACTGTCTCCCTGAGCGGAGAGGAGGAGGAACAGAGCCTGTGAAGTCCTGAGTGAATGAGTTGTTGGACGTGGCCAAGTCGAGACCACAGCCTCAGACCACAGGAAAACACTAAGCTTTCCTCAGGAGCCCGAGTGCTGGCGCATCAGTGTGCAGACGTGGCAAGTACAACCACAGACATCTATCTGGGGGTTTTTGTTGTTGGTTCTTTTTCTTGAGATGGGTTTCTTTGTGTGTTCCTGGTTGTGGGAGAACTCACTCTATAGACCAGGCTGGCCTCGATCTGCCCTGAGTGCAGGGACTAAAGGCATGCCTCACCATTGCCCGGCTCTCTTTCTAATGGGATTTCCCCCCCTTTTATTATTTTTGTTGTTGTTGTTGTTTTTTGTTTTTCAAGATAGGGTTTCTCTATGTAGCTCTGGCTGTCCTGGAACTCACTCTGTAGACCAGGCTGGCCTCAAACTCAGAAATCCACCTGCCTCTGCCTCCCAAGTGCTGGGATTAAAGGCATGCGCCACCACTGCCTGGCTTTACTAATGTCCCTGTCATATTTTCATAGATTTGTCTTTATATCTGAAAAAAAAAATCATTTTTCTTTTTCTGTTTTTCTGTAGAGAGGGTCTTAACCAGGGTTATCCCAGGTTAGCTTTGAATCAGCCACCTCCTTCAGGCTGCCCTTGAACTTTTTTTTTTTTTTTTTTTGAGACAGGGTTTCTCTGTGTAGCCTTGGCTGTCCTGGAACTCACTCTGTAGACCAGGCTGGCCTCGAACTCAGAAATCCGCCTGCCTCTGCCTCCCAAGGGCTGGGATTAAAGGTGTGCACCAACACAGTTTGGCTGCCCTTGAACTCTTGATCCCCTGCCTCCACTTCCTAAACGCTAAGATTACAATCACAGTGACAAGCCTCCAGGACCAGCTTAAAATTTTTAGTATATTTTGTGCTTTTAAAAAAATAATAGGGCCAGGCGGTGGTTTCTGCTAGAGGTGGAGAGAAGTGAACCTTTCTTCAAAGGGTAAGCACGACAGTCTAATTTCTCGATGCAGTTTCAACCCATTTTGTACCTCAGTCTAGTCTCGCTCTGTCCCTAACTTGAGAGCTTTTCTGCAGTCATGAGGTGTCAGCTGACTAGCTTGCTTTTTTTTAACTGTAAGAGCAAGTGAGTGCGCTCTTTAGTGCTGTTTCATCCGGAGCACAGCAGTCGAACAGCTGCCTACACACACTCAGGGCTTTGGTTTATCTGTCTTAGTTTTTTGAGACAGGGTCTTGCTGGCCTTGAACCTAGTAGCAAACCTGAATCTGCTCTCTGGAGGCTGAGATTAAAGGTAAACACACAGAAACCACATAGACACAGCCACAGCCATACACACTTACAAACACCCACCCCTAACTTCTAAAGATACAAGGTTGGCATTTCTTTTTGGGTCTTGTTTATTCTCCTGTTCCATGCAGAGTGCTAGGGTCACAGGTCTGCACCACCACACCTGACTTGCTGATATTTCTTGTCTGTTGTAAATGTTTCGTTTTCTTTCTTTTTTTCCTTTTGGCTACAAGGCTTAAAAAGAAAACAAAGGACCCATTTATTCATGCATCCCTGTTTTTTTAATGACCACTTAGGTTACTTTTCATGTTCTACACTTCAAAATAGAAAAGAACAATTCTGCATGGTTCTTCTGGATGCAGGTTTAAGGATGTCTCTAGGTCTGAAGGATATACCTAGAAATACCATACAATGCTGTGCCCCTCTTCAGTGGGCAGCAAGGCCTTTGAAGATCCCAGAAGGATACCATGTGCCTCTGATGCTACACAAAGAACAGGATTCACGTTTGCTCTGCTGAGTGTGGAGTCTGGCTCTATGGCCCCAGCTCTCCCTTTTGTAAACTGAATGCTTACTCTATGCCATATAGGTGGCAAGTATGGGTTTATTTGTTTGTTTGTTTGTTTAAAAAAACAACAGAACCTGGTGGTGGTGGCGCATGCCTTTAATTCCAGCACTTGGGAGGCAGAGGCAGGTGGATTTCTAAGTTCGAGGCCAGCGTGGTCTACAGAATGAGTTCCAGGACAACCAGGGCTACGCAGAGAAACCCTATCTTGAAAAACCAAACCAAACCAAACAAACAAAAAAAACAGGGGCTCAGAGCTCAGAAATGCTTTTGAATAATAATGGAATGGTTGGGTCTATGGAACTTAATGGAGATGGAATGAATGCACTAGCAAAAAATGAACATAAGCCTCCTGGGCAACAAGCAGTGTGGAGAGCTTTGGGGCTGCTTGACAGGCCCAAGACAAGGAAGTAAGCTCAGGCAGGAATCTAATTTTAGGCTAGAACAGGGAAGTAAGTTCAGGCAGGAATTTTAATTTTAGGGTGGAACAAAAGAAGTAGGCTTCAGGCAAGAATCTGACTTTGGACTAGGACAAGGAAGTGGCCTCAGATATTCTGGTCATCCTGACAAGCCCTTAGAAACAGCAATCATGGGAGTCATCACAAGACTTTTCTTACTGCCTTGCTTGTTCCTTCGCCCTTATACCTTGCACTTAATTTACATGGTATAAAAGCGGATTGGGAAAAAATAAACCTGCATTCAATCTCAGAATTGACTCGGTCATGCTGCAGTATTGTCTAATCATCTCTTTGTTTTCAATCCTTTGCTGGAGAACCTGTTGACTGATTGAGCTGGCTTGGTCAAAGTAGAATTTTGTGGTTAAAGCGATGTGTGCTTGGGTATAAGTTGAGAAGGAGACTTTTGATGGTTAGTCTCAAGGGGCAACTTGATTAGATTGAGAAACGGAGGAAGATGACTAAAGAGCGGGTATGTGTGTGCAAGGGGCTTTCCAAGAGTCCTAGCGCAACGGCTCTGACCTAAGTGGAGTGATCCTTAACAGATTCACAGGATGCTCTTCTGAAGTGAAAAGCTGGAGGTAGAACTGCTAGAGGAAAGAGACCACCCAGGCACATCCTTGGAACTATATTTTGTCCTGATTCCTTACATTCTTCTGGTAACAGCAATGCAAAAGTAACTGATACAGGAGCGACCATAGTTTGTTCTGCTCCAACAATGCATAAACTTGCTCCTATTTTTACAGTGACTGGCATGGTCATCTTGGACACTATTTCTACCTATAGTCATACCCAGTGATCATCTCATCTCTGTTTTCATCTGATTACTAAGGAGTTTAGGGGACAGAACAATTTCTTTTACTGTTATTTTGGCAAACTGTGGATATAGACCATGTCCAGTGTTTGACAGGCTGGCAACTCTGCACGCTTAATGTATAGCACAGATACTACTTTAAGATTATGAAAGCCGTTCGGTGGTGGCACACATATGCCTTTAATCCCAGCACTTGGGAGGCAGAGGCAGGTAGATTTCTGAGTTTGAGGCCAGCCTGGTCTACAGAGTGAGTTCCAGAACAGCCAGGGCTACACAAAGAAACCCCTGTCTCAAAAAACCAAAAAAAAAAAAAAGATTATGTCAAAGTAGACTGGTTAATGTCATACAAGGCACACACTATGCAACAGATGTTAAGATGCTACAGATCAAAGTCTGTGTCTAATTCAACTTCCTCAGCATCACCTGTGGAGGCCTTGGCTCGTGATACATGCTCATTAGTGCTGCTCAGCTGCATTAGAATTGCCTTGTCATTGTTTATGAATGATTTATGGTTCCAAATAGGAAATGCTGGAGATTCCTAAGCCTATTCATTTGGTGAACCACATATTAACAAACATAGGGGCGGCCAGGAAATATCTGTTGAGCAGTTATACCTTCCTGGAAAACCCAACATGTTTAGTAAATCACAAATTTCAAGGTTGTCATTCTGGTTAATTGAGCTGCAGGCACACCCACTTCCAACAACAGGAGAAAACAGTAACTCTAAAAGCAGCATCTATTACACATGAACTGAGAGATACAAGCTTCAAATCCAATGACAGGAAGGTATCTGAAGGGAGGGGAAACTAGAAGAGCATTACCTTCTCTGTCTTTCTTTTTCAATCTTTTCCTCCTTCTGTCGATGGTTGCAACTTCAGACTTCAAAGACATGTAATATTTTCTTATTTCCTGTAGTTTTTCTTGGAGAAAAGAGATTCTCTCTGTACTGTTCATATTGTCTAATTCATCTAAAAGGAAAGATAAAGTTAATCTGAATTTTAAAACACAACAATTTTATAAACCAGAGAAGGCAATTGTATCAAAAGTCAAACTTACAAATCAGTAAAAGCTTCATCTTATTATGACCTACATGACCCTCTTTACACAAGATGCAATTACATTAAATTTATGATTTAAGATTTCTTTACTCAGCGGTTAAGAGTATTGACTGCATCTGTAATGAGATCTAATGCCCTCTTCTGGTGTGTCTGAAGACAGCTGCAGTGTACTTACATGTAATAAATAATATAAATCTTACTGATGTGTAATTAGTGTTTTTAACTGTCAGCAAAGAGAAGGCACTTCCATTTCACTGATTTCTATAAGTCATACCTCATACAGAGTCTGTCTAGCCCAGGCTGCCTTCACACTTGTGATTCTCCTGCTTTACCCTCATGAGTGCTGGGTTACACAGGAGAAACACACACTCAGCCCATGTTTTGTTTATTAAATGAAGATCTTGTCATACCAAGTTATCCGAATTAAAAAAGAAAACATAATATACACAGAGATTTACATACAATTGATGAATACTGATTTGGAATCAATAATTCCAAATCAACATCTTAAGAAGCTTTACGCTTTTTTACACTCAGGCTATCTGGGCGACCCTTACTGAGTTGGAAGCTCCACTTGTATGTCCTAGGGGATGAATTCGGATGCTTTTCTCGGTGCTTCTCTTTCTCTCCATCTTTGATGTGAGGCGAGATTCTTGCAGGAGAACGTGGCAGCTTCTGTGGCTTGGGCAGGCTAAGGCGCTTCACTGGTGTGCAGTTACTGGAACTGTCCATGGCAGGAAGGTCCTCGCTGTCACTGCTCTGTCCTGTAATGGTAAGTTCCCTCCAATTGTAAACCACATAAGCCTCAAATAGCAAAATGCAGCAGAAGAAGCAAATTACACTTCTTGGT
>NW_022196912.1:85969962-86000729 GCF_008632895.1 Mastomys coucha | reverse complement strand
AAGAATTGCTTTAAAATGAATATTGCTAGCTTTAAAATGGATATTGCTAAAGTTTCCCCCCCATTGTTTGATTTTGACTCTCTAAAGTATGAGCTACAGGGTTGGTGAGATGGCTCATCAGGTAAAGACACTGCTGCCAGGATTTGAGTTTGATCTTAGATACAAGATGAAAGGAAAGAACTGACTCCCACAAGGTATGCTCTGAGATACACACACTCACAACACATACATACATTCACATACACATTCATACAACACATACACACTCAAACAACATGCATGCACACACACACACACAGTGGCATATAGGCACTCTTTCCAAAATTAAAAAGAATAAGCTACAATTCAAAATAATGATTAAAGATCTACTATGTTACTAAACGGAAAACCAGGGTTATAAAACAAACAATATTCATCTGGGCAGTGGTGGCGCACGCCTTTAATCCCAGCACTTGGGAGGCAGAGGCAGGTGGATTTCTGAGTTGGAGGCCAGCCTGGTCTACAGAGTGAGTTCCAGGACAGCCAGGGCTGCACAGAGAAAGCCTGTCTCGAAAAAAAAAAAACCAAAAACAAAAAAACAAAACAAAACAAAAAAACCAAAATAATATTCTAAAGCTTCATGTACGCTGAAATAAAACATACAAACAATCCAACTCAAAACATACAGCCAACCCGAGTATGTATATGAAGTATACAAGTAGATCTTGTAAATTTGCCCAACATTTTTTCTTTTCTTCAGTATCTAGCCCAGCCTAGACTGGAATTCTATATTCTCCTGCCTCAGCTGCCTGTTATGATTAAACGCATGATGGTCTATGCTCAATTGATGTAAAAGAGAATTCATTTGCACCTCTGCCTCCCCCTCACCAATTTATCTTAAGAGATGTTCTGGTCATAAAAACAAACTGGAATTTTATTTTACCATCTTTTCAAGGCATATACCTTTTACCCTTACCCTATCTTTACTCTCAAAGGGCAAAGATCACACACTCAGTTTCCCAGCCTGCTTCCTGTGTCTGACTTTACTACCCTTAAGAAAAACCTTATTCTTGTGTGTAGGATGTGGAGGAAGAGCTACAGGCACATGCTGTGGAGGACATGTGGAAGTCCTAGTTCTATGTGGGTTCTGGGCACAGAACTCAGATTGCCAGGATTGTACTGCAAGTGCTTTACCTGCTGAGCCATCTCACTGGCCTCTTATTGGGCCTTAATTATAATGGTTACATTTTGATTACTATTTGTCCTCAAAAGAAGAGTTTGCTGTATAATGTTCTACTCTCAGGTCCCCTGGGATAAAGACCCTTATATCAAATATCCACGTTCTTCAATTGTTGGGGCCTTTATTTCCAGAGTCTAGTTCTACCTCATCCTTGGGGATTGGTGTGTGTATGTGTGTATGTGGGCGGGGATGGTGGGGGTGGGTGGGGGTGGGTGGGCTCCCTTTGGGAGGAACCTCTTTCCATCTCTTCAGGGTTAAATTTCTTGAAAAGAAAGCTATAATGTCACTCTGACCTTTACTTCTGGCTGTACCTCTAGTTCATCATGGACTAACTCAACATCTTAATCCCTCTGTGTGTGTATTCATATGTATGGAGATATGTGTGGATGTGTATGTATGCCAGGCCAACCTCAGGCTTTATTCCACAGAAACTGTCTACTTCATTTTCTGAAACAGAATCTCTCACTAGTAGCTGACTAGCCAGTGAACCCTATTGACCTGCCTGTCTCACTTCCCAGCCTTGGGATTAAAGGTTTGCAAAAGCCCACCTGGCATCTTACATCTGTGGATCAAATGTCAGTTCTCATGCTTGAGCCACAAGCACTGGACAGGCTGAGCCAATTCTCTGGCTCTTTTCTCATCTTCATTACTTTCCCACAGCAGCCTCATCCTCTTGTGAAAAGAGACTCTCTTGTAAACACCACACTGAGCACCTACAACTCAAAATTCCCCCAAATTCTTCTAATACTCTGTTGTTAGGCCTATGTTCCGTATCTAAGTTAATTAAGCCCTTAGACAACACAAATCACACTGAAACCTATTAATTTTACTGACTATATCTCTCATTCCATCCTTTGTCACAACCTTATTAATCAGAAGACCCATTCCAAACGTAAAAGCCAACCATGCCCTTCTTTGTGGGTGGTGTTAAACACTGGACACATGTGCCATGGTGCAGCTGTCCGGATTGGAGGACACTGTTCAGGTGTCGTTTGTCTCTTTACCTTGTTTGCAGGCAGTCTCTTGTGACGTTTATCTCGTTACATACTCCAGGAGAGCTGCCAGAGCTTCTGAGAGCTATTTTACTTAAAGCATGGCCTAGTAATAAACTCGTCAAAAATCAACCAGATTTATTTCTACTATTTAATTTTATTCATAAAGAAGTTTGCTTTTCATGTAATCTAATCCATTTATACCAGTTTACTGTTCTTTCTTTTAATGAGAACTGACTTACTTATAGGGTGAAGAGCTGGCTCAGCATTTAAGAACACTGGCTACTCTTGTAGAAGACCCAGGTTCAATTCCCAGCACTCACGTGACAGCTTACTAGCATCTGTAACTCTATTTCCAGGAGATTGAGTGCTCTCTTCTAAACAATATGGGTACTAGGCAGGTGCATGGTGCATTAACATACATGTACTCAGAACATTCATATACATGAAATAAAATAAATACTTCTATAGTAATTATAAATCAGCTTTTCTGACTAAAAGGAGTATACTCCCAGTATAAACGCAAGTTTTGCAGACTTTTAACACCACAACAAACCTTTTCTTTTTTTGAAGACTCTGAAATGCCTTATTTTTCAATTGCTTTCTATTAAGTGATAATTTTAGCTGTTGCTAAAACTAATAGGCATCTTTAGATTAAAATGAAGGGGGCGAGGTGGAATGCAGGAATGCGGGTAGAGCCCTTGGATTAAAATGAAGGGGGTGAGGTGGAATGCAGGAATGCGGGTAGAGCTCTAACAGTGCAAACCTCCACATCTGAGTTTAATCCCTGGAAGCCACACACAGATGGGAGGAGAGAAGTGACCGCATGGGTTGTTCTCTGACCTCCACGTACACTTGCCATACACTCAAATGTGAGCACAAATGTGTATGTGTGTGTACGTGTGTGTACGCAAGCACGCGCGCGCACGCGCGCACACACACACAGACACACTAGAAAGAATGAAACTGTTTTCAGAACATAATAAACCTCACTCATTTCTGGATTGACTCAAATGATCAATCCCTGAGTCCGTGCTGGGCAAGCACCAGCAACGGCGAGCACCAGCAAGGTCAGACAAGCAAGGGCAGACAACCATGGGCAGCAGAGCCGGCAAGCACCCACCTGCTCCGTTCTTCTCACTTTTGGCTGAGGCATTCGTCCGCTTTGGGGTTCGCTTTTGCTTTTTTGCCATTAATCCACTGTTTCCGTCGCTTGGCCTTTTCTGACCTGAAATAAAGGAAAAGCTTGAAAACAAAAGCAAAAGCAGAGGCACAGTTGGCACACCTGCCCACGCCATTTCACTATTTTCTTAAAAAGACAATCATGAAGCTCTGTCATATCCAACCCCTGAACTGTTCGTTTCCCCTAGGGTCTTACCCTTCTCTCTGCTCTCTCGCTCGTGTACAATTATACTACAGGTACCAGGGGCAACGTTGGCTTCAAACCCGTTCGCTGATTCCCTCTCACAGAGGCCTTCTTGCGATTCTTCGGCAATGCTATCAACTTCAATTGTAATATCACTCTCACTCTTTATACTTCGGGACTCGTCTTGGCTGAGAGTGAGTGGGGAAGCTACGGAAAAGTTATGCTGTACTACAGGAGGTAGGGCAGGCGGAACGGAACCCAGAGAGTTAGACTCGGAGCCTTCCACTACCACATCCTCAATACTGGTCTTATCCTTTTCATCCAAATCATCCAAGTCTACCTCATGGCAAACCAGGGTTTCAGGCCCGATCAGAGGCATCGTGTCCTCCTCTTCTTTGAGTGGTGTGTGCACAGGTTCTTCGGCTGGACTGTCAGATTTTTCACTAGTCAGTTCTTGGAGGCCCTGGTCGGGCTCGGCTGTCAGCGATGGCATCCCTTCACCTTCTGTTTCAAAGTGCTGCTCCCCATGTGCGCCTTTCATGCCCTCAGCTCCCAAGCCATCGTCAGACCTCTCTTGGGACACCCCAGTTGTCATTTCCATGCCATTCTCAAGTCTTAACTTTTTCTCTGGGGACTGTTGCCCCAGGATTTTCCGTTTCAACTTTTTTTCTTTCTCAGATTGGTCGACGTCATCTTCAGTAGAAGAAGAAAAGTTTTTACATTCTAGTGAAGAAAACTCCAGGCTATGAACGTCCTCACGAGCTTCGCTGCCTGCTTCCTCTTGGCCGAAAGGCGGAATCTTTCTAAGTTCTAAGGCAAGGTCTTTCGTCTTGCTGCGCCTTCCCTTTCCTTTAGGGGACTTTTCCACCTGCTTCTTAAGATCTTCTACTTGCTCCACTTTGTCTCCAAAAATATGCATGATTTGATCGCTGTCTCCCGCCTCTGCTGTCGGGGCTTCTGAGGGCTGCACCTGAGTCCTGTCATTTTCTTTTGACATATGTACAATCTTTGGGTTTTCTTCGTCTAGTTTATCATCATGTACATTTTCATTTTTTTCTAATTCTTCTTTAATGTCAGGAGAAAGTTCTTCACTTATTGAGCTCTTCTCCAGCTGGTCTTCTGCTTCACTATCAGATGAACAAGAGTCTGTAAGAAAACAGCACATTGCACAGATGATCGATTATATGAAATACCAGTGTAATACCAGATAATCCTACTAAGTGGAAACAAGATCCTTTATTTACTTCTGAATCTCTATAAATTTTTTTTTTATAAAAAGTTAAATCATAATTTGTGCTAAAATGTGATGGGAAGGGCCGAAATAAAACCGTGAGGATAAACAACATGGTGACACACGCCTTTAATTCCCACACTCAGGAGGCAGAGGCAGGTGGATTTCTGAGTTCCCAGCCAACCTGGTCTACAGAGTGAGTTCCAGGACAGCCAGAGCTACACAGAGAAACTCTGTCTCAAACAAACAAACAAATAAAAAAATGAAACAAACAAAGATACAAAGCTAGTATGTTAAGTGACTTGACCGGACTTACTACAAAGATTAACTACTTTGTATCCCAGAGGAATATGACATTCTACCTAAAATTAGTCTGGATTAAAATAAACAATGTGAATTCTCCATACTTTAAATGGTCGAAGTATGGGCAAGACACTTGCTGGCAAGACAAGTGACTCACTTTCTGTCAGAGAATTTTTTCAGACACTAAGGCAGCAGTCCAAAACTTTAAAACTACACAGGGTAAAAACTATCCCTGTATTGCTTGCACCTTCCCTAGAGAACTTTAGAAAGGCAAACACTGAAGACGTTCATTTTTTTTTTTTTAAAGACAACATTGGGTTTTCAGTGTGTAGCCTGACCTGTATCAGTAGAAGTAGAGGCATCCCCCTTCCTCTGCCTCTCAAGTACTGATATGAAAGATGTGCACTGCCACTATACTTGACAAAGTTTTATGTTTTCTGCTTGTTGGTTTGCCTCCTTTTAGAATTTGTTTCTGTTTGATGAACAGGAGTATGCGCATATATATTGTGTACTGTGCCCATGCCTGGTGCCCATGGAGGCCAAAAGAGGAGGCAGACACCGTGGGGCTAGAGGTCCGGACATCAGGAAAGCATGTGGTGTTGAGTACTGGAGCCCAGGCTTCTGGAAGAGCTGCAAGTGCTCTTACTGCCCAGTCATCCTCTCAGTCCCCTCAGTGACTATGTTAGAAAGTACACACGTTTTGTGGTTTTAGTAAAAGTGGAATGTAAAATTCCATTTTCTCACGTCAACCTTCTCCAGTGAGGCAGTTCTGACTCTGATGTGGACGGTGGTGTAGGCTGAACACTGCACCAGCACAGGCCTCCTAAGAAACAGCACGTACTTCCAAAAAAACCTTGCACCTGTATGGTTTCCTGTATGATTGTGACCTGCCAGCGGGTGGCAGCAGGAGGAACTGCAGCTGATGGCACACCTGTCCTTCAGGAGTTTTCTCTCCAAGGAGAGTAATTTTCTAATACCACCATTTAAGATCTCTTAAATGACATAGAAAAAAAGATGAGAAAGTGAAGGGGATTAAAGCAGAGTAAAATCTGCTCCGCTCTGCTCAACACAAGCACTTCTATGCCCATTAGCCTGTGCTCTCGACAGCTCCCACGTGTGTTAACAGGATTAAGGTGCCGACCTTACAGGTGGTTTAAAGCAGAGCCCAGCACACACTAGGATTCAAGGACTGTTTCATTTCCCTACAGCTATACTGGTTGTATCTAAAATCCTATGACAGCCGGCATCCTGGGTTAATATCGCTCGAGTTTAAACTAAAATATACCACAAAATAAGTATTAGCTGCCAATTACATTCTGTAGTTTGAATCATACTAGGTTACAAACCAAGATAAGCTGCTATGACTCCCACTGAGTGACCATTGTAGGCCACATAGCTGTTTTAGTAATCATGGGCCATACAGTTGGTCAGTGATGGCTGCATATAACTGTGGCTCTATTAAGCTCTTGTCACCTAGGGACACTAGTCCCTTAGTTCAGAAAGCATCCTCTAGGACATTTATGCAATGATGAGGCCCCCTTAGAATGTGTCCCATTGCTCAGTGGTGCGTGTGTGTGTGTGTGTGTGTGTGTGTGTGTGTGTGTGTGTGTGCGCGCGCGCGCGCGCGCGTGTGCGTGTGTGTACATTATATATTTATAGGTTAAAAGTCAGCAACCCTCAAAACTGAGCCCCTTCTGTTTCACCGGACAGAGGTATGTTGCCATGGGTATTTCTGGTACCTGATTTTCCTTCACTGTTTGACGTCTTAGATAAACTGTATGGCATGTTAGGCGAAAAAGTAGATTTTAAAGGCGGTCTTCCCCGTTTGGACTTCTGCCTCTCTTCATCCCTCTTTTCGTCCTTTTCACTATCTTCTTTATTCTGGGTAACAACAACAAAATTAATGAGAAAGGCCAATGCCTTTCACGCATGAACATTCCATTGTCTCTAAGAAAATCTACTAACTCCAAAACAGAAAGGTCAGTTAATTTAAATGTAAAATACTAGTATGCACTTATAGAAAGATCTAGAACAGTTTTCTAACCTATTCATTTGAATAGAATCACTCCCCCTGGCTCCTCATTTCCTGCAGAGGGAATGAAAGGCATCAGAAACAGACAAAACACTAGGCAGACCTCTACAGCAGGAACCGGATAGAAGGCGTGGGCAAGTGTACAGTGGGCCAGCAGACAGGGTTGACACTGTGGAGGTGGAGGGAAGAGGAGAACAGTGGATTTCCAGAGTGACGAAGTCCTCTGTGTGGTTCTAAGGATGGATAATGGCATTACACATCTGCCCAAACCTACTAAAGGCACAGAGACCCAGTGAAGTCTTACATCTCTGATGTACACACTACCCCAATGTAAACTATGGGTGTTTGTCACTATAACAAATGGGCCCCTCGGGGGCTGGCGAGATGGCTCATGCTCTTTCGAAGGTCCTGAGTTCGGATCCCAGCAACCACATGGTGGCTCACAACCACCTGTAATGAGATCTGACGCCCTCTTCTGGTATGTCTGAAGACAGCTACAGTATATTACTCTGGAGCAAGTGGGGCCAGAGCAAGCGGGGCCATCCTGAGTTCAATTCCCAGCAGCCACATGATAGCTCACGGCCATCTGTACAGCTACAGTGTACTCATACACATAAAATAAATAAATACATCTTTAAAACAAACAAACAAAAAACAAATGGGCCCCTCTTGTGAGGGTAAGGGGCCGACTGTGCATAACACCATACCCACTTAGGGCACACTGGAAATTCCTGTACCTTTTTATTTTATTTCTGCCTTCTATGAAGGTAAAACTATTAAAAAACAGAATCTAACAGAACAAATATGTGAATAATCCCCACACTTATAAGTGTTATGAATGTATGGCCATACCTTAACTTTCTTCTTTTGTTTTTTCTTTGGTCCACCTTTGTCCAAGGGCCAGATTATCCTGTCAGCTTTTACCCATTCATCGTATCTTAAAGAAAAAAGGTTCACCTTTCACAATGATACCCTATGTGAAATATATTCACATTCACACACACACACACACACACACACACACACACACCCTCCAGCAATGAGATAAAACGTCTGTTCTTTCTGAGTAGTGGTAGCACATGCCTTTGATCCCAGCACCAGGAGGGAGGCAGAAACAGGAAGATCTCTTTGAGTTCTAGGTCAATCTGGTCTACAGAGAGAGTTTCAGAGCAGGCAAGGCTACACAGAGAAACCTCAACTTGGGGGGAAAAAAGAGCTTCTTAGAGGTTTAGAGAGAGGACTGCGTGGGTAAGCTCCTGATTCTAAACTATTTGAAGTGCTTTATTTTCAATTCTCAAAATTGGAACAGATTTTATTCTAGAATTCATCCAACTGAAAATACAAAGATGTCAATTTGCAAATAATCAGCTCCCAACCATTTATCAAGTCCCCTTTTCTTGTCTGCCCCAGAGCTCTAGCATCTATTATTTCTAATAAACCTTTATTATTAAGTATGTCACTATTAAGACTGAAGTTTAGAGATAGTTGTATTAAATTTAACTTTCTTTATCTACACGTGTTTTCTTTAGCCCAAGCTGAAGACCCACTTCTCTTGTACCTTTCTGCAAAACATTGTCAACACTTGAACTTCAACATAATTCTTCCTATTGCTAGTAAAGAGACAAATAGATTAAACTGTCTAGAACTAAAATAACACTTCTTGCATTATACAAGTACACAGCTATTCATATTCCATAACACTGTAGACTCATAGCCATGGAGAAGGGAAAAGCGCAAATCTGTACAGGACTTAGCTGCCCTGATTCCACGATGCTGCACTACAGCTGAAAAACCATTTTCTCACAGATCACCCAACAGCTAAACTCTTTGGAACAGAGAAGGCTAATAATACCTTATATATCAATATTTCTTAATTTGGACATTTACTAAGGGCCTACTAATATACCAAGCACTATAAAATATGCAGAGAATAGATAGAACAAGACCTTGCTCACATGCTGATATAGAAAATATATATACAATATAATTAAATACAATCTGCTAAGTGCAGGAAGAAAGATATATACTTGATTTAGGGCTAAAAAGAAGAAAACATCTTACTCCTGAATTTCCCAGGACACATCAGACACAAAGAGCAGGCCTATCTTAAGGAACTCGGCATGGTCCTCGCTGGCCTTGTCTGAGTGGTGTGTCAGGCAGGTGTTAACGGCCACATTAGGGATCCTCTCACACAGATGTTCCCATTTTAGAAATAGAACTAAATTATCTAGAAATCACAAGGGTTCTTTGAAAGCCAGAATTATACTAGCATGTTACCGAGCACTACCGGGTAGACATGAAGGAAAACCTCTGAGAACATAAGAAGGGTGACAGGAAGAGAAATCCTAGAAACACAACAGGGATACGCACACAGCTGAGTAGACGGCTGTAAGCAAACTTGAACCTGAGGGGAATGGATTTAACATGCTGCAGCTGCCAGAGTTGGGAAACCATCCCTCTCCCAACATTATCAGGTTACAGACTCCGTTTAGTTAAGACCCTCTAACAGACTGCAAACAGCTAACACAGAGCACTAACACAGCTAACACTATGTGCTGGGCACTGTTCTATGCACTTCACACTCTAGGTAACATGGGTATTATAATTCTACAACTCATTTATAAAGAACTCAAATCCCCCCAATCTGGAGAGGAGGGAACTGAGCACACACCCAGAATGTTCAAAAGGTGTGGGGCAGTGTGGCTCCACATGAATGCAGAGCAGCAGACATCTCCCCACACACATTCAAAAGGCTGAGGAGAAAAACCTAGAACACCAAGCCTCAGTGTTGCTTGAAGCTGCTCTGACTCTCCAGGCCAGACTGAGCTGTCCTTCCCTTGAATGGAAGCAATTGCACAGACAAGTCTGCTTCATGCTCATGGGGGATCAAAACAGAAAGAGGACATCTCCCTAATCATGTCTGAACACAGAAAAAACAGGGGACACTGTCCAAGCCACAAAACCGGCAAAATATCCTTTTTCCCTTGACTAATGAGTCACTTCTGCTTCTTTACCAATTATAGAATTAACTTTGATCTAGCCATCTATCCTTCTAGGTAAGATTTATTAAGAAAACCAATCATGGAATTACATCAGCTTCCTGACTGTGTCAGCACAGAACAAAGACTTTCTTAAACCTACCACATAACAGAAGCTCAAACCCAAGGCTTGACCAACACAGATTTTAATTACTTAGCCAACTCAAAACTATTGCAGTGCTTGACACTAGCTTGATTTCTGAGAAAGGAAACAGAGAGAGGCATGGGTAGCTTAGAATTGTGTCCTCACTCCTTGGCAGCGTTGCAAGGTTTTCAGAACCCTGTACTATCCCTAGTTCCTAAGGTGGGGCCCTGAGCTTTCACAGACTCAGTCCTATGGCTTCCTCTCTTGCTGTCTGCCTTGGTATAAAAGAGTAATAGATTCAGTTGTTTCAAGGGTAGATCCTTCTGGTCTCTGGTGGGAGGCACTGACAGTTCATAAAGCAGTGCAAAAGTCAAAGTCCTCAAACATTTAGAACCGAGGCATGCCTTGTAAACACACAAGGGCTCCATACAACACTGCTCTTTTTGAACCCCCTAAGAGAAGAGCTTTACCGCTTACCTGACATTCCATCCATAATAATGCACCAGGTATAAAACCTCTCCATCATCCATCTCGGTGCTTTTGATGCTGGCTTCATAAATTTTCTGCGTTTTGCCTCGTCCGTACTTGACCTTCACCTTGGTTCCCGTCAGGCAGGGCTCAGTGTTGTCCTCATCCTCCCCCCCTTCTGAGTCGCACCGGCTTTCAGTTTCTTCCCTGCAGTGAATTACAACATGGATAACGCTACTGATAACTCAGTGGAGGGCAAACGAAGAACTGAGAAGAAATCCAGCACGTCATGTCTTTACAACCTGAGTTTAACCTTGGTGACATATCGGTGGAGAGGGAGGAGGAAGAGGATGAGGAGGAGGAGATCCGTGGACTATTTACTAAGGAGCTTATTATGTAAGGGTACACTGCACAAAGGTAAGCCCGTTGTTCTTAAAGGCCCATCAAGAATCACAGTGAATGATGATGCAGAGCCAATAAACAAATCACTTCTAAACCAAAAAAGTAAAAACCATATGCCTAGAATGCTTGTCAGGATTCATCCAAATGCCACCTTACCTGTGACAACTTTCTAAAGCTGTTTTGTAAATTCTTGCCACTAATTATCTTAAGTCCACCTTAGCACTACTGTCTTCTCACTTTACAACAGTTCTTTCTTAGCAAGACTGTTTGGTGGGTAACATAACGAACCAAGGCTACCTCCCTTGGTAACCCTCTCTTCGCCTGGACTCTGCTTTAAATGAGGCTACCACTGAAATTACAGGAGAGCGATGGCAAACCAGAGCTTTAGACATATGTGTTGGTTTCTATTTCTGATTCCCCTCCCAGCAACTTTTGTTTCGGTAAGTAAACATAAAGGGGACTCATATGAAAAGCCCAGCAATATTTTAAAACCACACCTATAAAGTGTATCACTGCCTCAACGGCGGCGAGGTATTTTGCGAATTTCAAAGCTTCAGACGTGGTCTTAAGGAAGCCGTGAGGGGCTACAGTAGACACAGGCATCTTTCATAGGGCCCTGGTACATGGCCAAAGCTTTCATAGCTAATTCGCTTCAGGAAGGTTTGTTCTCCAGGGACGCTTCTCATAAACATTGTAAAGAAATCATTGTAAACACTGGAGAAAACCTACTTAGGACAGAAATCACTGTGAGCCCTGATACAGGCTGGGACTATGTGCTGGCTCTTGTTCCTACACTCAACTTTTATTGAATAAAACAGAACATTATCCTTTGCAAGGAAGACTGAATTCTTTAAAATATTTGTTCCATTTATGTTAAAAGTATGAAGAATTTTAGCTATACTTATTTACAGACTCATTATTAATTATAACTAGAACTTTTTAAGCAGCTGGCCTTTGCTTAACGTACTGTCTAGATGTTTAAAACTGTACTCATCATTCCCAACTGCCAGTTATCTCCTGCTACTTTTTAAGTCCTGTGTTCTACTTCGTGGTAGAACTTTTAGTGCACAGACAACTGCGAGAGCTCACTCTGGGTCCCCGCCAAGCATCGGATGCCCCCGCTGCTCACCAACCAGTGTCTGCTTCTCTATCACTGGCTCTTCCAATGCGTTATTTACAGTGTTAGCTCTCATCTGGATACAGCAGGCCACGTTCTCCAAATGTAGCATAAAGACCTCAAACTTCTAGAAAATGTATCATTACGTGATAAAAAAAATCACTAAAAAATAATGGGAGAAAAGCTTCTACTTTCAAGTAAGACTGTTACACTGTTGTTTTAAAACTTGATTTTTAGTAACACCTAAAAAAATTAGTCAATTCCTTTGATCACATGTGCAGAAGGCCCACTATGAAGCATAGTGAGCTATTACCTTGATCTAGTTCAACTGCCTAATCGGGAGCTATTTTTAACTCACTTCAATCCATGCAAGTCTAATACATGGAAAAAAATAGAGTTTTCACTCAACAGCAAAAAGAGTGGACATAAAAAAGCTGGATTTTATTGATGAGATGTGGGGAATGAATGTATTTCCAAGCTAGAACCAGGGGTGCATGCCACATTCTCCAATACAATAACTGGAAAAAGAAAAATGTCTTAAATCAAGCTGACACACAGAAGCGTCTCTCTCGTCCTGTGCACCTAAGTGTTTGTTAGCTTTCCCACATTGTACCTTTTTTAAAATGGAATTTTTGCTGTCGCTGTTTCCTCTTGTCCACTTCCTCCATTTTCTCCAGCTCCCTTCCCTGCTGTCAACTGCAGGACCTTTCTTTTGACTGGGTGGCGCAGCCTTCTTTGAGGCCACTGTTTAGGGCACAAGTGCTATTAAATGGTGCGACCAGTATATTCTCCAATTCCGGAAGGCGATACACATCATCTTCACAATGTGTCTCACCTTCATTAGACAAGAGGAATGGAAGTCCCAATAAGAAGACATCCCCTCACACCTGAATCTCTAAACAGGAACAAAGTGCAGTTGGACCCCAGACAGGTGCCTCTGGAGGACAGACATAAGACAATGTACCTCTCTTGGCTTTTCTCTTCCTCTTCATCTGAGTCTCTCTCAGAATCCTCTTGCTTTTTAATTTTCTTCTCCTTGTTCTTTGGTGTGCTTTTCCTCCCGAGCAGCAGCTCATTCTCTTTCTTCTCCGTTGGATCTTCGTCGTCATCGTCGTCGTCATCATTGTCGTCATCGTCTGCATCCTTATTTTCTAAATCATCTCTGATGAATTTGTCTTCAATTTTCTCTTCCTCTATTTCCTTTTTAATACAATTTGCGTCTCGAACAATTTTCCTTCTCCCCTAGTAGAGGAGATGAAAGCTTTAAGAGAGGCAACACTACAAGGGAGAAGGACACCTTTACGGCTTTCTCTGGAGGCTCCACAGCAGCGAGTGTGCTGCCTCCTGGCTGCAGATCAGAATCTGAACACTAAGCAACTCATAGGACTATTCCCTTCCATTTGCAAATAAGAGAATAATCAATATAAACCTCTTACTCAGGTCCAACACTACCATGGTCCCTGGACACACACACAGGAACCTCCTTCCCCGTGCCTAAAGCACAGCTCGGTGGGAGAGGAGCATGGGCAAAGGCCCAGGCAGCTTCGGCATCTCGCACCTCGCCTGCTCCCACAAAATCTTTGCTCACAACATTGTGTTACTCCATTCTGTTTGGCAGTGCTGGGGCTTAGTACGTGCTTAGCAAGAGTTCTCCAGGGCTCCATCCCTAACTCTGTATTTGTTATCTGTGATAAAAGAGTTTAAATGAATCACCTCTATGCCAGTGATAGAATTTCCTACTAGTAATGTTAGGCTCACAAGATGGCTCAGGGAGAAGGTACGTACTTGCCACCAAGCCTGATAACCTGAGTTCATGACCTGGACTCACATGGTCATTTAAGGAGAAAGTGACTCCCACAAATTGTTTTCTGATCTTCACATATGTACACATGCGTGTGCAAACACACACACACACACAAAGTAAATATTTAAAAAAAAAGTTTAAGTTACTAATAATAATCTTCATAAATCTACCCCCTAACTTATGGCCTCTTGGAAAGTTCTGTGATCTCCAGTCATATCATATGTTAAAATAAAACTTAAATATCAATATATTTTATTACAATAAAAATCAAGTATCTAGCCGGGCGGTGGTGGCGCACGCTTTTAATCCCAGTACTTGGGAGGCAGAGGCAGGTGGATTTCTGAGTTCGAGGCCAGCCTGGTCTACAGAGTGAGTTCCAGGACAGCCAAGGCTACACAGAGAAACCCTGTCTCGAAAAAAACCAAAAAAAAAAAAAAAAAAACCAAAAAAAAAAAATCAAGTATCAGGGGCTGGAGAGATGGCTCAGCGGTTAAGAGCACTGACTGCTCTTCCAGAGGTCCTGAGTTCAATTCTCAGCAACCACATGGTGGTAATGGGATCTAATGCCCTTTTCTGGTATGTTTGAAAAAAGCTACAGTGTGTTCATATACATTAAATAAATAAATATTTTTTAAAAAATCAAATATCAGTATATTTATGTGATTCTGCTTTAGGGACCTAATGGCATCAATATTTAAAATGTGAGCTTTTGGTCTGCAGAGATAGCTCAGTGCTTGAGAGCACTGGATGCTCTTCTATAAGGCCCAAGTTTGGTTCCCAGCATGCCTCATCAAGGTGGTTCAAAACTGCTTTAAAGTCCAGCTCCAGGAGATCTAACATCTTCTTCTGGGCTTTGAGGGTACACATACACAACTGAAACAAACATACATATAAAACTAAACTAACTAACTAACTAACTAACTAACTAACTAACTAACTAACTGAGATTTCTTTGAATAAGTACCAAGATGGCTAGTGGAGTTACAGGAGGCACTAGTCCTATCTCTGGAAGCCTCTACCAAGCACCTTGCATGTGAGCTGTGAAACTTCGCGAACCTTTTCAAGACATTCTAAACTTTCCTTCAAGCCAATCTAATACGATGGCAGAAGACTTCCCTTCTCTACTTGGAATTGACAGGGATTTCAAAGAAAAAAAGAAGGAACTGGGAAGGTGGTTCAGCGTCTAAGAGTGCTTGCTGTGCAAACATGTGAACCTGAGTTCAAATCCTGCACCTGCCTTTAAAAATAACCTACACATGCAACCCACAACCAGTGTTGGAGGTTAGAGAAAGGGGCAGGACAAAACAGCAGGGCCACTGCGAACTGCTGGCCACAGCCGACCTCCAGGGAGTGAGAGACCAGGTTTCAAAGGACTAAGGCAATAAGGAAGAGAGTAAGAGGGCCAAAAGTTCAAAGTTATCCATAGCTACATAGTGAGTTGTATCTAGCCTGGGATAAATGAGTCCCTCTCTAAAACTAGAAATAACAAAATAAAAAAACTTTAAAAAGATTTTACTTATTAGATGACAGACAAATCAGTGTAAAAATAGGATTTCTGGGGGCTGGAAGGATGTCTCAGTGTCTCAGTGGTTAAGAGTACTTGATGCTCTTGCAAAGGACCTGAATTCGATTTTCAGCACCCAGAAGATAGCTTAAAACCATCTATAACTCCAGTTCCAGGAGATCTGGTGCTCTTTGCTGGCCTCTGTGGACCAGCATTTGATGCACAGACACATATGTAGGCCAGCAATCACGGTACACATAAAATAAAAATAAAGAATTCCGGGCTTTGGAGAGATGGCACTGACTGCTCTTCCAGAGGTCAAGTTCTATTCCTAGCAACCACAAGGTGGCTCACAAACCATCTATAATGGGATTTGATGCCCTCTTCTGGTATGTCTGAAGATAGTAACAGGGTATTCATATAAATAAGCAAATCTTAAAAAACAAAACAAAAAAAAAAAACCAAACAATTATTTTTTTAAAAGGGGGGGGGACCCAACAGGATTTCTAGACAACTACAAGAAAAGGTAACTTCATCTTCCCCTTCCATTAAACATGGCTTCACCAACAAATACAATACCCAAGGAACTGAGAGCCAGGCATTGTAGTGCATGCCTTTAATCCCCACACTCTGGAAGCAGAAGCAAGCAAATGTCTGTGTCTTTGAGGCCAGGATGGTTTGGACAATTAGAGATGCATAATAAATAGACCATGTCTTTAAAAAAAAAAAAAGTGGAAATTCTTTGATAGTGTGGCAACCCATAAAATGATAAATCATGATATATAGGGATCACTGGGCATGGATCAGAATAGTGAATGGCAATCCATAAAACTTTAATCAATGGAGAGGAATATAGGGGGCGGGTAAGGTAGATGGGAAAATAAAAATCAATGTATGCACAAATAAAGCTGTACAGTATGCACACAGATTTATAGGAAACACAGTAGCTTCGGAGCACAGGAGGTAATTCATTCAACTACTTAATGAGCACTTTCTATGTGCTATGCTTCTTTATTCTAGAAGTCTGGGATCTCATCAATGAGCAAAATCGAAACTCATCCTTGCTTTCATGGAATGCAACTTTAGTACAGAGGGAGGAAAAGCGATCAAATCAATTCAGACTGAACAAGTACATCCCAGATAAGAGGAGCGAGAAAGGAGATAGGAAGCATTGTAAAGGCAGCAACCAGTGCAACCAGTGCAGGCTTCACTGGGGAGACATTTGAGCAAGAAACTTGAAGAGTACGTGGGACTGAGCCAGACAACATACTGGAACAGAAAGGACAAGTGCATGTACGTGTATGTGTGCGCGTGTGCGTAGATGTAGACATTTCTGTCTGCCTGGTTTGGTTGCTTAGGACAGGGTTTCAGGCTGGTTGTTCCCCCAGGCTGAACTCAAGGGCCTCTCCTTGGGATGCTGAGTGCTGTGATTATAGGCGAGAGCCATCATGCTGGGAAAGGAAGCAAGTACGGGGAGTGATAAGCACTGTCTGTCTGGAGAGAGACCGCTAAAATAACCTTGCTACATTACCAAATACTGGGATATAAACCAGGGTTTCTACCACAGTTTGTCCATATATTAAAATATCCATAATAAAATTTTAAACTAATGCTTGAAGCAGATAAAGCTACAATAACTCACTCTTGGCGACTTCAGTTCTGTGTCTTCTCTGTCACTTTCACTGTTTGAGTCCGTATTCTCCTCGGGCTCACTCTTCACGTCCACTAAAGGCATTTCTGGGGCCACTTTTAGAGCTTCGTCCATTGATTCTTCAAAGTCTTTTTTTTCCTCTTTTACTTTTGGTTCATGGTGGTGAATAGTTCTGAACTGAATATTTGCAGAACGGCAGTACTCCTCAAAACCATAGAGATATCTAAACACACAACGTTTCATCTTAAGAAATCTTAGTCTTTGCATTTAATGTGAACATTAGGTAAATATATAGGAAACTCCGAGCCATTTTAAAAGTATTCTTTGTAAGTTAGTAAACGCCTTTGATACAATCAAACAAAAAATACCATCAACTAAAATATTATCGTGAGAACTGGAGACTGAGCCTCCCCACTTCACTGTTCTAGAAGAGCAGTTCTCAACCTGTAGGTGGCAATCCCTCCAGGGGCCAAACGACCCTTTCACAGGGGTCGCACATCAGGGCTCCTGCATATCAGATATTTACATTACGATTCACAACAGCAGCAAAATTACAGTTATGAAATAGTAAGGAAAATAATTTCATGGTTGGGGGTCACCACATCATGAAGAACTGTATTCAAGGGTCAGAGAGTTGGGAAGGTTGAGAACCACTGCTCTAGAACATGGGTATACCAAAACTACAGACGATGAGCTGGGTCTTCAGATGATGTGCAGTCTGGTGTCTCGGACTTTAATGAGGAAATCAGCGTCACATGGGCACAGTGGGCTATACCTCAGGATACCTTTCAGTCCCACATGTCTGCTAGCTTAAACTTTGAACATTTATGGCTCGTTTGCAGTGTTAATGCATTAAAAGAAGGCTGTTCCCTGTAAATGATTATTTGCGGGGAGTCGGAGGGGGAGGGTTGTTTAAGATAGTGTTTCTCAATGTAGCCCTGGCTGTCCTGTAACTCACTCTGGTACACCAGGTTGGCCTTAAACTCAGAGATCCTCCTGCCTCTGCTTCCCTGAGTGCTGGGATTAAAGGCCTGCACCATTACCACCTGGCTTAATTTTTTATTGATTCTTTGTGAATTGCACATCACACATCCCAATCCCATTCATCTCCCCATCCCTTCATATCTACCCTCTGCCCTTGCAGCCTCCCCCATAAAAAGACAAAAAGAACAAAACCAAAACTAACCAAAAAAAATCTTGCCAAGGAAGCTGTATTATGTAAGGTATGTCATACAATATACCCTTTTGCCCAAACCGCTTTACTTGCGAATATTTGTTCTTTAATGAAGCTGGACTACTTACTTTCTATAAGCAGTTTTTACATTGTAGGAAGCGGCTGAGTTTAAAATTGGAATGCCAAGGTCCATATAAATTTGCTTCCATACAGCACCGCTGTCAATCTGGAAGATTAAGATTTTTGTTAACAATCGTCAAAGGAAATAATCGTTATACTAGTATCCTGTGTTCTTTAAGAAAATGTGTATGTCAGTGCAGCATCAAGCAACCAGACTTCTCAGTGTACAAATACATATTTCTAAAGCAATTGTATACTTACATTGCCACATCCCCCCTGATGATAGACCAGTCTAAAGAGTTTGAAGAGATTGAGATCTTTATAGCCCAAAACAGGTGGTTTGTTGATTGGAGTGCCTTTTTTTAATGTCAGAAGGAAAAAAAAATAAAGCATTTAGTCAAATGAAAAGTACTAATTTGAAAGAAAAGATACTGGCTTTTAATTCAAAATTTATTCACTGGTGTATACATATAAAAGTCCTTAACCCACGTAAGACACAGAGCTTTCTCTTCTGTGTTCTGTAGCAGTTTCGTGGGCTCTCTGAATTTTAGGAGTTGTGCACTTCTATGGTCAATCAAGTTGCCTCTATGCCAAAGAAACAGCTAAAATTAAATTAAAATTGAGAATGCTGGTTGTGGCCCACTGCAGCGCAAGCAGACGAGGCAGGAAGGACGCAGCTCCAGCCTTGCTGTGGTTCTGTGCAAGATTCTTCAAAACCACAGAATGTCTAGAGCCAAATTACCCAAAGACTCTCTAGGACTAAAACCTGCCAGAGCGTGATGATTTATAATGGTTCTCTTTCTTCTACCTCTACAGGAAATCCTATCCTGCTCAGGAAGAGGCTGATGTCTGTTATCTCCAGCTCAAGGACACCGAGGGTCAGGTGAGTTTATTGTCCACGAGCCCTTTACCATTGCAATAAGTTACTATGCATCTGAGGTTCTGAGTTCAATTCCCATTAACCACATGGGGGCTCACAACCATCTGTAATGGCATCTAATGCCCTCTTTGGGTGTGTCTGAAGACAGCAACAATGAACTCACATACATAACACAAAAAAATAAAATACTATGCAGAATAATATTATGATTGGTCACTTTTTTACTTATTTTGTATATAGTATACTTCATGTATATATGCCTGCACACCAGAAGAAGGCAACAGGTTTCACATTATAGATGGTTTTGACCCACCATGTAGTTGCTGGGAATTGAGTTCAGGACCTCTGGAAAAGCAGCCAGTGCTCTTAACCTCTGAGCTGTCTCTCCAGCCCGATTGGTTACTTTTTATTTCTGACTATTTTAATCTTTTTATAAATACAAGGTAGACCAAATGTAATTATATAAATAATTCTTTTCCATTTATTCTACTTAAAATAGCTTCTTTTTATTCATCTAGGTGCCATCAGGAATAACCGATTCATAGACTTTCTTTGGAATACAAGGCACTCCTAATCCGGCAGCAACAATGCACATACCTCAAACATAAAGCCACTAAGAATAACATACCTCTGTCTTCCATAAACTTATACAGCTGTTGGAGGAAGTTGTCCCTCTCCTCAGGATCAAGCTCTTCCTCAGGCTGTAAAGGCAAGCACAGAGAACAGAAAGAGATACAGTGTTACCATTGTTGGTGTGAACCCCTAGTAGTCACATTTAAATGCTTTGGCTTTTTAGCTGTTCTGGGACTCAAACTCTAGGCCTCTTAAAGGCTATAAAAAGTGCTCCACCACTGAGTTCATCCTCAGCCCTCAATTCACATCTGATAACACAGACCTGCTGCACTGTAGGCTAGTCTCTACCCTTCAGCCCACCTTCCACTATGACCCTGCCTTGAGTCCTACCAGAGACTAACAAGAGGCAAGAGAAACAGATTCCAGAATGGAGCAAGAGGACTGTTTTGACTTCATTTGACTTTATTTGGGGAAAACCAAAAACGTCATATGGCCCATACAAATATATTGGAAGACAAGCACAATAATGACAAAAATATTTTTATATAAAACTATCACTGAATGAATATAAGCAAAGGCTGGGAAGTCAGTGGCAAAAGTTTTTTGTTCAGATGAGACTTTTTTTATTTTTACTAATTTTAAGTCATTTAAGTAAGTCCTATAAATTATACTTGCTCCAGACTTCTCCCCAGCCTGCTTCTCTCCACTGCTCTCCTTGGTCTGTATTTACTACTGTAACCCTGAAAGCATCTAGAGACACCGTCATGTCACCATGCCAAAAGGATGGACACTTCTTACCGCTGCTTCAAAATAAAACAAAAAGAACTGTTTACTAGCAAAGAAAGTTGACAAATAAAAACCCACCAATTTAAATGTAACTATATACTAATAATATAAATCTAGTAGTATTTTTATATAATATTATTATGGATTAAAATAAACTATCCTTGGGCTGGCAGGATTGCTAAGTGGGTAGGGCACCACCAATATGCTTAACGGCCTGAGTTCAATCCCTGGGTCCCACGAAAGGGGAAAAAGAGAGTTGACTCCCACAAGCTATCCTTGCACCATCACACTCATGCAAATGTACACATGTGCATGCACACACATGTTATAAAAATACAGTATCTGTTGGTATATTACCTATAAATATTTATAATTTTTCTGTTTTTGTGACAGGCTAACTTCAACTCTATAGGCTAGGATGACTTTGAACTACTGACCATTCTGTGTCACCAGCTACGTGCTGAGACTGAAGACATACATCACACTGACTTATACAAATTATTTAAAATTCAGCAGTACTATGGAAAAATTAATAAAACATGAATGTTTCTTCCATATAAAGGATTGTGTCTTTAGAAGATACCTTTCCTATGATTCTAAAAGAATAATTGAAACTTTTGCCTTTTAGGAACCATATTTAGAGCTGGGCAGTGGTGGCGCACATCTTTAATCCCAGCACTTGGGACACAGAGGCAGGCAAATTTCTGAGTTCGAGGCCAGCCTGGGCTACAGAGTGAGTTCCAGGACAGCCAGGGCTACACAGAGAAATCCTGTCTCGAAAAACCAAAAAAAAAAAAAAAAAAAAAGAAGAAGAAGAAGAAGAAAACCAGTGTTCAGGCAATAAATATTGATTATTCAGGGCCTAGAAGGCAGCAGGCACTTTGAGATCATGTTATCCTTTAAGAAATTTAATAGCTAATAGTATAGCCAGAATCAATGAACATGTAGTGAATTAAAATATATAGTAAAATCTAGGAGGGAGGCAGATCTTTGTGAGTTTGAGGCCAACCTGTACTACATAACAAGTGCTACAAACAGCTAGAGCTACATAGTGACACTCTATCTCAATAAAAGCAAAAATAAATAAAATAAAATAAAAATTTTCCCCAATGCAAACAAAGACAAATCAATCCACTAACTGCAAACTGGACACAAATAAGGTTATATCAAGCTATGCTGAATTCTTTTGATAGTTTATGGGCATTAATTAAGTTAGTGGATAATAAAGAATATTCTAGGTGCTATGAGGAACAATGCCACAAAATTTTAAGTTCAGGTACAGTTCTAAGATACAAAAACAAAGTTAGTAAGAAATTAAATTTACGTATACCTAATTTCTTTCTTTCTTTCTTTCTTTTCTTTTTTTTTTTTGGTTTTTTGAGACAGGGTTTCTCTGTGTAGCTCTGGCTGTCCTGGAACTCACTCTGTAGACCAGGCTGGCCTTGAACTCAGAAATCCACCTGCCTCTGCCTCCCAAGTGCTGGGATTAAAGGTGTGCGCCACCACCGCCCGGCTATACCTACTTTCTTGAAAGGAAATTTCCACCAAAAATAAATAAGCGAGCTATAAACAAAGTTTTAAATTTACCTGATGGCTTTTGCAAAAGCTAAAATTCTCAAGTTGGATAAGGAACTCCTCACCATAATTTTTATAGCTGTTACATGCACTAGAACGTGCCTCCCGTCTGGGATCCAGGGCTGTTGCTGTTGCTCGCTGTCCCTGCCAGGGCCTTCTCACACTTTAGCACCTCTGAAGGACTTAAGTATGGGAAAGGGCAGGAAGAAGAAAGGGAGAGATTCTCTGAACTGTGAGACTTCTTCCCTTCAGGTAATCAAGAGTAACTATGTACTCAGCAATACTGTCAGAGCAAGCAAGAGTGTCCGCAGGCTCTACAACACTCATCTAGGAGAATGGGCACTGCTATCTATAGCCCACATAGTATTACACTACCAGGCTCGGATCTTTCAGACATGAGGCACTATGCCTTCAAATTAAGTTCAGGCATTTATGAATAGTTATATCATCACTCAGGAGCTGCACAAGAGCACTGTGGACGGAGAGGAGACCACATGGCACCTCTGTTTCGCTGCTTTGATTCTGCTGAGTGGTGTGGACAGACATAAGAAGCCAGTTCCACATAATGTAGTAAGTGCACACTGCGGGAATGCGAGGTGGCAGGACCAGTTCACGACCAGTTCTGCTCGGGAGGGGCTGCTGCTGTAATATTAAAGAAAGCCTTTCCGTGTGACTGTCAGTCCCTGAACAGCAAGCAGGAGCAGATGGGAGCGACAGAGAAAAGCCATGATCAGGAAAGGGCTTTGTCACAAGGCACTAAAGAGCCACAACTTGGGACCATATAGATATGACATTTTGTACAGAATTAGAATCATGTTTTTAAAGTTCTCAGTCATGAATCATGAATGAAACGAAGGGGAGAGGGTGCCATCGCTCAGTCCACAGAGATGAGGAGGAAGAGGAGGAAGAGGCAGCGGCGGCTGTAAGTCTTGCTCTTTTGGTAGTGGTGATGCAGATCAGCCCCGCCTTGAAGGAGAGGGAGTTGAGGAGGGCAAGGGAGAAGTTCCAGAGAGGTTTCTGTTGGTTGGACTTTTCTTTCATGCCTATCTATGCTGGCAGTACTCTGTAGGTCTACAAGTTTGAGACATAGTTACTTTATGCACGGCTTTAATCTCTGATGACTGGCATGGAGTTAGATAACCATTGTGTGATGAAAAGACATTTCTGTAACTGAGCTGAGAAGATTTTCTTGCATGCTTCACACTGGCTGGTAAAACAAAAACAAAACAAAACAAAACAAAACAAAAACAAAACAAAAAATGAATGCTCTGCAATAAAGCCAGAAAAGCCGGGGAAGGGTAGGATGGCTCAAGTTGTTCTTACGACATGGGTGACTGGCAAAGTCGCTCATCTTCACCATCTCCACACACATCTAGAGGCAAATGCTCATTCAGAAACAGAATCCACTCTTGTGACAAACAGGCTACACAACAGTTCAGCGGAAGATACCACAATATGTTACCCTTTTCAGATAGGTCTCCTGTAATCTAGGCTAGCCTCCAATTAGTGGCAATCCTCCTGTCCAAGTGCTGAGGTTACAAGCACATGCCACAAATGAAGCAATGCACACCTCACTTCTGCTGTTAAGTTTCCTAGCTAGGAAATCTACTTTACAGACTGCAAATCCGGAGGGTATCCAAACTGTCAAAACTGGAGGCTGGCCTGAAACCTGTAGCTATCCTCCTGTCTCTGCATTATGGGCATCACTACTAGCTTAGCTTTCATTGCTTCCATCCTGTGCTACTTAACAGTGAGAAGACAAATCTGGCCACAAGGCCGACACTGAACTTACACACTCAACAAGGAGCCTCCAGCAGGGTGGAAGTGGTGGCTGGGAGCTATGAGACACGTGGATGTGAGAAGAAGGTGAACAGGGGTCAATTTATGAAAGCCCAACTTCAAAGGCCAGGATGAAAAGAAATATATAAAATAACAACAAAACCCAATACCCAAATCAGTGTTCATTTGATACCGGTTGAAAGCGATTAAAGGGTTTAAACAAGAAATCTTTGGCTAGGTACAGAAAACTATCCCAAGTTGGTCAGAGGAAAAATATTTAAAAGCAGAGAGATAGAGAGAGAGAGAGAGACAGAGAGAGAGGCAGAGAGGCAGAAAACCTAGACTACATTGTGTAATAAATGAGGTATTTTTAAGAAAAGAGAAGTTGTTTCAAAAACTGTTCTAATTAACTTCAAACAACAGTCCAACAACTTGTTTCACACAGCAATTTCCCAAGATTTTACATAATCCACATTTATTCATTCTTCACAAACTAGGTGATGAGAGTTTAATATGGGCCATGTGCCATAGTGTTAGCTGCCAGGGTACCCTGGGGAGGAAGGAGGAAGAACAAAATCCCTGGCACACCTTGTGTCCATTTACAACACAGAAAAGGGGAAACAAAAACTGAAGTGCTTGTGAAAGCTGAGTGTTTCTCATAAGAAAAAATTAGAGAAATAGAGAAGGTACTGGATAATCTACTGAGCTAGGCAGTCTGCTTTGAAGGAACCATGGAGTAGTGCATCTAACGACTTCCATCCACAGTAACACATGCATGCGTGTGCACATACACACACACACACACACACACACACACACACACACACACACACACACACACGCACACACACACAATCTCTTAATACACATATTTGTACTGATAAGAGGGTGGACAGCTTGCATTTTAAAACCAACAAGTCTGTAAAAACAAGCAAAAATTATTTGGATTAGTCATCTTCACTTGTTCAAACCCTAACAGAGGTATGTATTTTAGTAGTGGTAAGAAAAGGTATATTTTACTGGTGGAAAATGTTCTAATATGACAGATATATCACAGTGCCCCAGTGGAATAGTTAATAATGATTTCACTTTGAAAAAAAAATCTTTTAAAAATATATTTTAAAAATTATTTATTACTTATTAAATGTGCATTGGTGTTTCTCCTGCATGTATGTCTGTGAGGGTGTCAATTCCCTGGAACTGGAGTTATAGACAGTTGTAAGCCCCACATGGGTGCTGGGTATTATTGATCCTTGGTCCTCCAGAAGAGTAGTCAGTGCTTTTAACAACTGAGCTATCTTTTTAGCACCCAAGAATATTTTTTAAAATATTTATTTATTTTATGTATATGAGCACACTGTTGCTGTTTTCAGACACACCAGAAGAGCATGTTGGATTCCATTACAGATGGTTGTGAGCCACTATGTGATTGCTGGGAATTGAACTCAGGCCCCCTGGAAGAGCAGTTGGTGCTCTTAACTGCTGAGCCATCTCTCCAGCCCCCCAAGAATATTTTTAAAGTGGCTGGAGAGATAGTTCAACAGTTAAGAACGCTTGTTGCTCCTGCAGAAGTATTTGGCTCCCAGCATCCACATAGTGTCTCCCAAGCATCTATAATTCCTGTTCCAGCAGGCCTGATGCCTTATTCTGACTTCCCTGGACACCAAGCATGCACACAGTGCACAAACATACATTCAGGCAAAACATTCATACAAATAAAATAAAATAAATCTCAAAAAATTAAAAATGAAAGGCTTGGTACAATGATCTGCATCTGTAGTCTCAGCTACTCAGGAGGCAGAGCCAAGAGAAATGAATGAGCGCGGGATTTCAAGGTCAGCCCGGGCAGCATAGCAACACCACATCCCATAAAAGGAGAGGGAGAGGGAAAGGCAGGAGGGAGGGAGAGAGAATTTTAAATTGACCTTTAATGAACAATCTACAAAGTAAAAAACTATGTACAAAGTTTCAAATACAAAAGCAGATGGTTGAGCAGGAAATGGTAGGATACAGTTGCCATCCCAGAGTTTGGGAGGTAAAGGTAGGAGGAATTCAAGGTCATCTTCAGCTACATAGCAAAATCTGAGGACAACCTAGGCTTCGAGAGCTCCTGCACAGGGATGGTGAGAGGCTCAGTGGGTTACAGAAGCCTCGCATCCAGAGTTCAAGCCCAGGACCAGCATAGTTGGTGAGCCTTGAGACACATTTTATGACGACCTACCTCCTCTACCCAAACAAAATGTACATAAATGCCGGGCGGTGGTGGCGCACGCCTTTAATTCCAGCACTTGGGAGGCAGAGGCAGGAGGATTTCTGAGTTCGAGGCCAGCCTGGTCTACAGAGTGAGTTCCATGACAGCCAGGGCTACACAGAGAAACCCTGTCTCGAAAACCCAAAAAAGTACATAAATACATAACTATAAAACAAAAGAAAAATAAGTTTAAAAAAATGAGTTGGCAGTATTTGTGTAAGGTCCAAAAGCCCTGACAGCAGTGAATTTCCTGAATAAATAAACCCGGAATAAATGTGACATTAAGTAATGCCCAGTACACTGCTTTGAAAAAGAGATGATATTACATAACATGCTTTAGAAATATTTCAAGTAAAAAGTTTAAAAAAAAAAACCACACACCTCTTTTGTGCCTAAAAATTATTTATTCCCAAAGGGATCACAGGAGGTTTCTGGTTTGAAAAAACTAGCCTCAGATCTAGTGCAGAGAACAGACTGGGGGAGGGGGAGGTGGACACACCAGCAGTTATGTGCTAATGCACTAGTCTAGGTAAAGACAGAGATTGCCTGGACCAAGGGTGGCAGAGTATAAATGTAAAGAAGTAGGCAAAGTAAGGAGCTTTCCAAGCAGGTAGAAGACAAAGGGTTTGTGCCTGAATGGATTCAGAGGGAAGGACCAAAAAAAGAATCAAGGTGCCTTCTGTGTATCTGGCTTAGGCAACTGGGTGTGGTGCTTTTATTAAAATAGATTAGGAATGGCCAGGAAGGGAGGAAGGGAGGTAAGCGAAGCTGTGTGCACACTGAGTCTGAATACTATAAACATGAAAAAAAAAATCCAGACAGTTTTATATAAATGCCCATAGCTAAGAGACATCTGAGATGTACACAGAGATTCTGGGTCATTCTATCATTTAGTTGGGAAGTAAACCAGAAAACAAATGTAATGTCATGTCATCTGAGTGCTACTAAAGGTGTCAGATGAGATAAAACACACTGTTGTTAGGCTAAAGGTCTCTGGTGACTGTCAGCAGTTGTTCTGGTTGTGATGAGAGGACAAGACACCACAGTGACAGAATGACAAATCAGGGACAATGCATGCAACTGAGCAGTCTGGACGAAAGGGTTAGCACAGACAGACAGACAGACAGACAGACAGACAGACAGAGAAGTGGAGGAAATGCAAGGGTGAGAGAGGTGGGAACAGAATGGAATGGGCTAGAGGAGAGGGAGCTGATAGGCTCAGACTTACAATCCAGAGCAGAACCCCAGGGACCTGGCTCTCAGAGGGCGACGCGCTGTCAAGTGTGACTGGGAAAAAGAACAGGCTGTTGGGTCTAAAGTCTACTCTCATGTAACTGATAATCTGCTTGCACCCGAAACTTAGGGGTTTCTTTCCAAAGCTGTAGTGGAGACAAGGTGACATTCAAAGAAGATGACTTGATCCCAAACACTGAATTCCCCAGTAATAGCTGGAGAACCAGTTAACTCTGATCCTAAAATTTACAGGAATGCCATTCCTCAGTGTTACACACATGTAAAACACTTCCAGGAGCACAAAGGATGTGATATGTTTACTGTAAGATGCTGTTTCACAACCTAACCATCCCACTTAAAATAATTTTATGACTTTTAAATTTCAACAGTTAACTAAACCTAATAACTTATTTTTCTATTTGAAATGATACATGCACTGTAATCAGCAAGATGTGATAGCAGTGCTCTCATCAAGACCATTTATTTATTTATTTATTTATTTATTTATTTATTTATTTACTTGCACACACACACATAAATGTTTTTCAAGACAGGGGCTCTCTGTGTAGCCCTGGCTGTCTTGAAACTCGCCCTGTATACTAGTATGGTCTCAAATTCACAGAAATCCTCCTGCCTTTGCCTCCCAGGTGCTAAGATTAAAGGCTTAAAGGCATGCACCACTACCAGCTGGTTATCATCAAGTTTTTAATGTCACTCAAACCTCTTATATGACCGCTAATATAAAGTATGATTACATAAAATTTTTTTTAAATGTATAGTTGTATTAGAGGGCTGGAGAGACGGCTCCATGGTTAAGAGCACTGGCTGCTCTTCCAAAGGACCTGGATTTGATTCCCAGACCCCACATGTAGCTCACAGTCATCTGTAACTCCAGTTCTAGGAGAGTCTGATACCTGCCTTCTGGCCTCCATAGACACCAGGCATGCAAGTAGTGCAAAGACATTCATACAGATAGAACATTTCTACACAATAACTATTTTTAATGTAGTTAAATTTATGTGAACAAATGTATAAATCTCATTAGTCTCATTATGTGAATTTAGTGTTGTTTTTGTTTTAGGCTAAAGTAGTAAAAGACTTTTCAAAACTCATTAGGACTTTTTAAATAGTGATTTCAGGGCTGGAGAGATGGCTCAGTGGTTAAGAGCACTGAATGCTCTTCCGGGGTCCTGAGGTCAACTCCCAGCAACCACATGGTGGCTCACAACCATCTGTAAAGGGATCTGATTTCCTCTTCTGGTGTATCTGAAGACAGCTACGGTGTTCATAAAAAAAAAAAAATCAAAATAATAAAGAGATTTCTCTTTTTTAATGTGTATGTACATTTTTTGCCTGCATATACAAGTGCATATATGCATGCAGTGCCAGAGGAGGCCAGGAGAGGGCACTGGATCCCCCGGAGCTGGAGTTGTTTGTAAATGGCCATGGTCTTTTGCATGATCTGCCACCACGCTCTTGGCCCCTTAACCATCTCTCCAGCCCAGTGTTATTTTTTATTTCCTTGTTTAATAGTCTAAATGTAAGCTAGTTTTTGTATTTGAATATAAGCTAATATCTAAGGTATCCATTAAAGGCTGTTGTGTCAGATCTACTTAAAGTCTATTATTATTGGTAACTGAAGTTATTAAAATTAGCTTTGATAAATATATTACATTTAAAATCTTAAGCTTTTACTGACAGTATAGCTTTTCTGAGTTATCAGGCATTTACTGTGGGTCTATACACAAAGTGATCTCGAATAATCATCAGCAAATGCTTTTAATCTACATGGTCATAGATTGACACAGAGGACATTTGATTCAAATATCAAAAAAATGAATATTCATAATTCCAGGAATTAAAAAACTCAAGCACTTATGACTTTTACAGTAATGGAAAATTATCCTGGGTACAAAATACGGTAATCTCTACAAAAGTTTCAAGATTGGAAAAATGAGTATGTTAACTCCTAGGACTAAAAAGAGCAGATCTTATAAAAAAAAAAATCACTAATTTTAACTTTCATTGCTAAACATGAAATCTGATACACAAAGCCTACTGATAAAGTCATGATGATTTAACCTAATCATCATGGTGAATTTCCTCTTGAGAATCTTTGAACATCTCACCCTTAGAAAATGCCCTTACATTTATCCAATATAAACCTAAGTCAAGAGAAATAAATAATTCCTATCATTATTTATATTCATCTGGACTTTCCAATAAATTTCCAAGCTAAAACAAAAAATTAGTAATGTCTTTTCCAATATAGAACTCTTCTTAACAAAGACATTTAAATAAGACCACAAAAATCATCTCTAAGCAGCTTTTCTCTGCCTAATTATCCGTGTGTTGCAATTGACAGCACAGACAGGAAGTACACCTGCCCCATCCGCAAGTCTCTTCCCAAGCACAGCCTGAGACATACTGCTCACACTCCAAGCCTGACGTATCCTCTGAGTAGGAAATAAATTATGAAATAAAAAAGCTACTGTTCTTTGAAATTGTAGATTCACAAATCTGACTGCTCTAACTTATGCTTATATACCCGAGGCATGATCTATAAAGAGAGGCCACTGCTCATTCACACTGCAGAAACACTAACACTTGTGTGATTCTGCTGCATATGCTTGCTCACCTACACCGGGTGACCGTCTACAGTGCTGTTTAACCGTTTCCAGAATGTTCCAAAGGACCTTTAGATCCTTGTAAAACGGTGCTCCATCCTCATAAGCAGCCCAGCATCCCTCCATCTGAGGGAGAGTTATGATCTGTACTGTAATACAACAATTAGCCTTCCTGGTGTGGAGAAGGCCCATAATGACTAAGCCAGGTAGGCCTTGGCTCCTCAGATTAGTCAGTGCAAATCACACTCAGATTTCTCCTCTTGCTCTATGTGCTTTAAAGCAGCTCTTGGTTGATCAGCATGTTAGATTGTTTTAAGAAATATTCTTCAAGACAAAGTAGAATGATTCAGCAACTAAATCTCAAATCCAAGAGCAAGAAATGCAGCTGATCTTTTTCCCCCTGAAACAAAATCTCACTGAAGACAGCCCACTGCGGTGGCCAGAGAACTACTTTACAGCAAGCATGTGTCAGTAGACCACACGGAGGGAAAACGAGCATCTGCAAAATAATGTAAAACAAACTGTAGGAAGCGTGCCTACAGTCTGTGATTTTGCTT
>NW_022196912.1:85956930-85969860 GCF_008632895.1 Mastomys coucha | reverse complement strand
TTTTTTTTTTTTTTTTTTTTTGGTAGGAATAAAGCAACCATGTTCACTAATTTTAGCAAGTTCATAAGTAATACATTGTAAGGAGACATTAATTTTCTAAGTGTCCTTATCTTTTTATTTTTCTTTGCTGTTACCTGCAAATTTTAGCCTCTGCTCTGTGCAATTTTCCTAGCATTTATCACTTGGATGAAACATTACAATATTACAGAATTAATCATTGTAACATAAACACTATTTACTGTTTTAGAGGCACCTCTGCAACTTCTTTCAAAGCTCTTTTTAGCCTCTTTGTTTAAAATTTCAGGGTATTTTTTGAGGGATAGGGAAAATGCATTCTGGAAGGGACACTAATTAAAAGTATCAGCAAAAATAAAGAGACTAACCCTTTTTCAGCATTTGGCAATATAAGATCCTAATCAATGTTCAATAAAAATCCAAAAGCTTAGACCACAGACTGCTAACAGTTCACACCCTGAAAATGTGGCCTATTTACCCTGAAACACACAACCTAAGACTAAATACAGATAAAATTCAGACATCACATCTAATACTCAAAATTCAAATCCCGATTTTTGCCAAATTGTCTCAGCACAGTCATTCCAAAAGCTATCTTATGTTGGAGAAAAATCCCCTTTACCCTCTAATCTTCTAAAAATAGATGCCTACTGTCTTTTACAAGAAACAATTACGCTTGGTTATGGGCTCCACCATATCAGACATATAATCAACACCTAAAAATTTTATTTAATCCCATTTTCTGTCAACCAAAATAATAGCTAAATATTAAAAAAAAGTCTTACCTATGTGCTGCATTTCCTTTCAAATGCAAAACGGTTAGATTCCCCTTTTACTAGTGCAGGGTCTGGGCATGTCAGTCTGACTGGCAAATATGTGCTGTCCCTCTGAGGTCACAGCATCCGCAGGGCTGTACAGCACTACTTACATTCTCTTCCACATAAAAATCAGACATTACATGAAAGGAAGAGAAAGACAGCCCATTTCAAAGCAGCTGGCAAACCTCCACTGGCAACCTGCCAAGCCTCTGCTAGACCTTCCTGTCTTTCTGAGCATGCTCACTTAAAACCAACAGCATGTTACTATGGCAACTCTGTAGGCAGCCTGTAAGTATGAACCGCCATTCTGATTTCAGAGTGTAAAAAGCCAAATGCTGCAGGGGAAGTCAAAGGAAAGAACCAGCCTATATTCTTCCCCACATACAAATCTAGCCGTGGTATTCCAAAAGCTCACACGTGTGCATGTAAAACAAACAAAAGCATCTCACATTTTCAAGGCAGAATTTTTCATGCTCAAATAGGTGGTCATTTTCAATAAACTCATGCTTTGTTTTGCCTCTCAACAACTAAAATTACACTGGAAAATTCATCCTGTTTAACAAAACACTGGTGAATACACAGCCAGTCAGCATGGGGGCAGCCATGGTAACCCCACGGGTGATTTCTATAATCTATAATCATAATGTGCACGACAGGGCAACAGTACAAAGAAAAGCACTCATGATAAAAACACAATCTACATTTTTCCTATGATTTGTCAAGCTGCCAGGTGTGTTTTTCTTTGGGTGTAATTAGGATATTTACCCCCTAAAAGGTTTCTAAGTTAGGAGAACCGAGACCCGGGTTCAAATCCCTCCACTCCACATTTTAGCTGTGCCAGCTGGGGACAGTTAACTTCTGATCTCAGGACGCCCTAAAGCAGGATGGTAACAATTACAGCACACGCTGACCACTGGAGAACACAGAAAATACCTGATCCCCCACCCAAAACTTGGTTGATTAACCCTGAGAAATACTTTTTGGTAACTTTACCCTGAAAACCGTTCCTGATTTATACACTACATTAAACACAAAATAGTCATAACCCCTCAACCAAATTAAGCTAAGAAATGTTTCAGACAAAAACAACGAAGAGCAAAGCATCGAGGTATTATTTTTCACTAGAAAACAAACAAACAAACAAAACAAGAGAATTGAACCTACCAGCTCTTCTTCCTCCTTTTTGGTCTCCTTTTCCCTCTCCTCTTCATGCTCCTCAGCTGGGCACTCTTCGTCATCACTGCTGGAGGACTCAAGGATCTCACTTATATCCATTTTCCAATTATCAGGAACAATTCTAGCTTTTAGGAAGACACTTGCTTTTCGTAGCCCTGAAAGGAAACATGGACTTCAGTAGTTGCTATGGAAGGAAGGGAGATGCGGGCCATTTCGAGTCTGAAGGCTCAACCAAGTCGAGCCATCATTCACAAATGATGCAGGAAATCAGAGTGCTTCATGAGTCAGAAGATCATGTAGATTTTATTACGTTTATGTTTGTTTACTGTTATGAGACAGGGTCTCACTGTGTCACTATGTAACCTAACCTAGCCTGGAACTTGTGACCTTAACGCCACCACCTCCTACGTGACACCAAGTCTGGCAAAGATTAGAAATAGCCTTTTAGAAAAAAAGCTTTGTTTTTATTTTATGTATGAGTGTCCTGTATTTACTTATGTGCACACTCGAGCCTACCAGTAGCATTAAATCCCCTAGAACTGATTATAGATGGTTGGGAACTGCCATGTGGGTGCTGGGAACCAAAGCTGGGTCCTCTGCAAAAGTAGTAAGTGCTCTTAACCACTGAGCCATCTCTACATCCCCACTACTAGAAATATGAATGGTCAGCCCAGGTGTGGTAGTGCATGACTTTAATCTCAGCAGTTGGGAGGAGAAGCCAGGTGGATCTCTTGTGAGTTCAAGGCCACACAGTGAGTTCCAGAACAACCAGAGCTATGTAGAGGGACAACCCTTCAGCACCATTCAAAAAGAAGAAATACTAATGATCAAATATGCAAAGTTGAATTTGTACAATTTATAAACCAAGCATTTTCTCCAGAGATGGAAAAAATGCCATTAAGAGTATCACTGAGATGTGTCCAACACATTAACTATGAGGCTCATACTCAGAAAGCGAGCAGCAGAGCACCAAGGCAAGGAAAAACAAAACTGCTCACTCTGTTAAGTCACTGACTCTGTACTGGGCCACATGCAGCCCATGGATGATGGGCTAGACACAGGGATCCAAACTGCTAATATGGTAACACAGTAGTCAGTATCTGTTATTTTCCAAACATGGTCACATCATTAAAGAATACACGGTCACGTCATGAAAGAGTAAACTAACTATGCTTTCATTTACCTGGCTTAGCACAGAGCTCAGATTCTGGTAGATTGAGAACATCTAGTTCCTTAATGTCCTTTCTTGCTATAGAATAACTATGAAAAAGAACAAAACAGACAACTACTTATTAAGTGAAAAACATCATTTAAGCAATCCACATTAACACATACTTAAGACCTCAAAAAATGAAAATTATTTTGTCAAATAGTGTTTTAAAAGTCAAAGGCCATAAATACCCTGATCCTTAGTAAAAACCTTGGAAGCAAAGTTGTATCTTTTAAGTTTTATGAACTCAAGTACTCTTATTTGAGAGCCTCAAATTTACATGTTTCCAAATATACAACATTCCTATAGACAATAGTTTTGATGAACAAAGTCATTTCAGGGCTGAAGAGATGGCTCAGTAGTTAAGAGCACTGACTGCTCTTCTGGAGGTCCTGAGTTCAAATCCCAGCAACCACATGGTGGCTCACAACAGCCAGTAATGAGATCTGATGCCCTCCTCTAGTGTGTCTGAGGACAGCTATAGTGTACTTACATATAATAAATAATAAATCTTAAAAAAACAAAAAAAAAACCAAAGTCATTTCAATACTTATAGACAACACCTATTTTGTTTAATATTTCCTATTTTTTGTTAATTTGCTAAAATATCTTTATGATTATATATATTATATTTTTCATAGAGAACAACTTAAAAATATGATGAATTTTATTGTTTTAATAAAAATAAAAAATTAAGGGAAAGTTTCTAAAAGTCTTTAAAATAAAAAGTGAAAATACTTATTTTACTAATAGTTTATTCAGAAGCTTCATAATTAATATGAAATAGCACATGATAAAAATATGAAATTTTTTAATAAATAAACTATACATACTTTAATTACAAATAGATGTCTTTAATGCTGCTGTCACTTATTGTTATTTTTACATAAAATTTATCAGCTAAAGGTACCCTACATAAACACAGTAATAACAACCTCTCAGTTTCAACTTGAGTGAGTCTCTTTCTGGAGGGTGGCCAATCACTGAGTCCCATCCCCATGAGTCATTACTGTGTGGTGTTTCATTACTCACAATTTAGAATCAGTAAATGATCGAACTAAACACTGATCTCTTTTCACCGTGACATCATCATTGCAGCTGGGAGACACGACCTGGAATACAAATTCAGAGCCTGCTGACTCTCTTCCCTCAGAAAGTGAACATTTATTCATTTTATTTACTACTCCCCACCTCCTGTCCCCAAGTTCTAAGGGATCAAGCCCAAGGCCTTTCGTCTGTTAGGAAAGGACTCAACTACTCAGTTACACCCCTCAACAAGGATGTTTTATTTATTTTTTATTATGTCTATTCATTTACTTGTGTATGGGGTAGGGAGAGTTAAAGTTTGCTGTGGCGCTCCTGTAGAGGTCAGAGTACAACTCGTAAGACCTGGTTCTCTCCGGTCACCACGTGGGTTTCCTAGATCCAGTTCAGGCTGTCAGCACTAGTGGCAAGCACCTGGACCTACTGACCATCGTGCCAGGCCCAAGAATGTAATTTTAAAAATAACTTGGGGGCAGAGGGACTAGAGAGATAGCACAGCAGCTAGTCCCTAGAGAGGATGCAGATGACCCAGGTACTGTCCCTAGCAACCACATGATGGCTCACAACTGTCTGTAACTTCCATTCCAGGGAATCTGACCCCCTCCTCTGGCCTTCATTCACAAGGGCCAGCCACCCCACTGGTGCAGAGTCATACATGGAGGTCAAATACTCCATATATAAAGGAATAAAGAAATGAAAAAAAAAATTCTGGATCTGCCAAATTTTCAAATGGATTATATTTTATAAGAAGTAGCTCAATTAAGCGGGGTAGTGGTGGCGCATGCCTTTAGTCCCAGCACTTGGGAGGCAGAGGTAGGTAGATTTCTGAGTTCATAGCCAGCCTGGTCTACAGAGTGAGTTCCAGGACAGCCAGGGCTACACAGAGAAACCCTGCCTTGAAACACCAAAAAATGAAATAGCTCCATTACTAATAGCTCCCATTACTAATAAATTACAAAAATTTCATTATTTTTAGCATATTGACTTTCTAGATATTTAATATACCCATTAGGTAGTAAAAATTAATAACGAAATATAAGTTAAAATAGTATCACTTTAAAAATTAGAGCTTATTCAAACCTAAATAGACATTTTATTACATTTATTCATTTGTGCAGAAGGTTACACATGTATCATAGCATTCTATGAAGGTCAGACGGAACTTGTTATCATTTTCTCTTTCTTCATGTGTGTCCTGAAGGTCAAACTCAGCACCTTTACATGTGGAACTATCCTCCGGGCTCAAGACTTTAATTTGTATCCAAAACATTAACATTTATGGATGTATGGTCTGTTCTTTTTATTTTTTTCAGACAGGAACTCCTGTATCCCAAGGTGGCCTAAATTTACTACATAGCCAAAGAAGACTGAACTCTGTACTCTCCTCCCTCTGGCACACTACAGTTTGTTTCACTGGTGGTGACTATTTCTGTTTCTTTCTTTTGAAACAGGATCTCACTATATATCATTAACTAGCCTGGAAATGACTATGTAGACCAGGATGGCCTCAAACCCACAGAGATCTGCCTACCTCTGCCTCCTGAGTGCTGGGATTAAAGGGACATACCATTAATTTGGTTTTTATTATTTTTTCAATTGTGTATGCACATGCATGTACCCACAGAGAGACCAGAGGTGTCAGGCCTGTGGGTGCTGAGACCCTCAGAGCAGGGGTGCTCTGCACTCTGGTCCTCTGCAGATCCTGTGCTCTCAGTTCCCTGAAGCAGCACTCCAGCCCATCATTTAAAACATACACCTCAATATGCGTCTACTTTAAAATCTGGCTGTTAGAAACCACATGAGATATTTTTTAACAGGGCATGAACAATTTTCAATTTGTCATAAAAACAAAAACAAAACTTTTAATCTAGCCTTTGAAAATAAAAAATGCCTTAACAGTGTACTTCGTGAATACTGTAGTAGTGTTTTGTATTTAAACAACTCAAGCTGGGTAAGCATACTCCTAAAGTTGCTGAGGCGTACCTACTCATGACACTCTTAATCCTTAACAAACCCAGAGTCCTGGACATTGTAGGCAAAAGTTCTATCTCAGAGACACACTCTGGCTCCCAACTCTGTTTTTTTGTGATTAAGTTACATTTATCCTTAAATAACAATATACACTTTATAGCTATCATGTTCAACACTACAGAGCCAGATTTTTAATAATTTTTTTTTTTTTTTGTGACAAGGTCTCACTATGTAAACCTGGCTGGCCTCAAACTCAGTGCTCTGCTGGCCTCTGCTTCCAAAGATTAAAGTTGTACGATACCACACTGGACTGGATTGTTAAGTATGCTTATGGATTACTGTTTGGTTTTTGTCAGGTTTCATCTGCTCAGAACCTGGTGTGCAACTGAGGATGACTCTGAACTACTCTACTAAATGTTACGATCACAGACATGGCCACACTTTGACACCAGAGAGAAAGACAGGTCTTGTGGGTACAAGATGCTAATAGCTGTCAGACTAGTAGAGCAGTTGTGCTTAACCTCAAGAGTCAACAGAGGGGCACATCTAAGCCATACAAGAAAGAACACAATAGGAGGATGACACAGTGGCACACCGGGCACAGGACAGTACCAAAGGCAGCAGAGTTAGCGACAGCCAGCCAGAAGAGGGGTGGCAGCAAAGTCTTGAGGTGTAAATAAATAAATGGAGGCCAAGCCTCATCACACCACCCGGGAGCCACTCTAATGGCCTCCATATTGATTTCTATAACAAACGGTCTTATAAACATTCCCAAACATGCAGCACAAATAAATGCCATTGTTTTTCAGAGCTATCTGCAGAATTATCTCCTCAGTTTTAGGTGACCCTTGGAAGGCCCTTCTGCTTCAGGGGTCAATGATATTTGCAGTTGCATCCTATTCTCCCCCTCCTCTCACTGTCAATCAAGGAGGATTCTCTATGAGATCAATACACCTAAGCACTCTTCTTCTCCTTATAAAAGATCCTCTAGTGAGCTTCTGTTTCTTCTTCCTATGTACACAATGACTGCCATTTCTAAAGCTTTAAACATCTGAGCACATCCTTTCTATTACTTCCTTATTTTAGTTTATGCACCAGTACTAAAAAATTACAACAACTCATTTTGGGGGGGTGGAGGGGTTTTGAGACATGGTTTCTCTGTGTAGCCCTGGCTATCCTGGAACTTACTCTGTAGACCAGGCTGGCCTCAGACTCAGAAATCTGCCTGCCTCTGCCTCCTGAGTGCTGGGATTAAAGGCATGCACTACTATACTGGGTTTAAAAAATGAGTCAGTCTATAACTTCCAATATAGTCTGTTTTATGTGTAGAGCACATGTTCTTGGGAGTCACAATGAGAAGCCCCACACTTGCCCTTCTAAGGAATTTAGAGCCAAGGCAAAGCAAGATCACTGCTGTCCTTAGGTAACACTCATTAACTCAGGGTGGGGTGAGGCACACAGACAGAACATGTTGTTAGCGGAGGCATAGTAAGGAAAGCAGCTCAGTGGAAGAGTGCCTGCCTAAAAGGCCGAAGCTGCTGTGTACAGAAGCACACACCTCTATTCCTAGCGTCTGGGAGGTGAAGGTAGGAGGACCAGAAGTTCAAGGTCATTCTAGGCTGTTTGGCAAATTTGAGGCCAGCCTGAAATATGTAAAACCTTGTCTCAAAATAATAAAGTTGGGAAGCTGGGCAGTGGTGGTGCACACCTTTAATCCCAGCACTTGGGAGGCAGAGGCAGGTGGATTTCTGAGTTCGAGGCCAGCCTGGTCTACAGAGTGAGTTCCAAGACAGTCAGGGCTACACAGAGAAACCCTGTCTCGAAAAACCAAAAGAAAGGAAGGAAGGAAGGAAGGAAAGAAAGAAAGCTAGCTGGGGTTGGAGAGATGGCTTAGTGGTTAAGAGCACTTTTACAGCGGTCCTGAGTTCAATCCCCAGCAACCATATGGTAACTCACAACTATCTATAAGGGGATCTGATGTATAATGGCACACAGGTATTCATGCAGACAGAGCACTCAAGATACTTTAAAAGAAAAATAAGAAAGTTGTAGGGATTGAACTTTTTTTCTTTCAAGACAGGGTTTCTCTGTGTAGCCCTGGCTATCCTGGAACTCACTCTGTTGACCAGGCTAGCCTCAAACTCAGAAATCCACCTGCCTTTGCCTCCAAAGTGCTGGGAAAGGCGTAAGTCACCACTGCCTGGCTTTCATATATATATATATATATTTTGGTGAAGGAATCTTAGATATTCATTAAAAGAATGTAAAATTAATTGATGAAGCAGACTCAGTAAAACTAGATTTAATTAACTGAAAGATTAAGGTTTTGTATGTGGCATGTGTGTGGTGCATGCATACGAATGTACAGGTGCACATGAATGTGTGGATGCATGTGAACACATGGACGTAGGTGAACAAATGGAGGAGTGTGAACGGGTGGATGCAAGTGCTCATGCACATGGGAAAGCAAACAAGGGAAAAGATGTCTTCTGTCACTCTCCAGACACTGCACTGCCCTGAGCCGAGGTCTCTCTCTTCACTGAAGCTTGCCTCTTGGGTGAGGCTGTCTGCACAGCCATGCTTTTGAATCTGCCTTCTCTGTACTCAATCCCTGGCCACGCCTGACTCCTCACATACACACTGGGCCCTCAAGTTCTCCTGCTTGCAGGGCAAGTGCCCTTACCAGTGTGCTGCCCCACCCCCAAGTGTCTTGTTTTGTTTGAGACCAAATTAGTTTCCACCTCCTGGGCCGAAGCACACTTCCTGTTTTGGATTCCGGAGAAGCTGAGACTACAGTCCCTGAAACCACAACTGACTACATTGTTGGGATTACTGTGAGATAATCAATTATTTGTAAATGATCCTTCCGAAAAACTTAGTGCTAGATAATTAGTCTGAATGTAATAAAGAAAGAATTAAGGAGCCAGATGTGGTGCCTCACACCTTGATCTACAACTGAAGAGACTGAAGCAGGAGGATTTGTTATGAATCTCAGGCCACTCTGGGCTACACAGTGAGTTCCTGGCCAGCCTGGACTATAGAGTGAGATAAACAAAACAGCAATAAAAGTATTGAGGAATCGACCTACAGGGACTGAAGCTGTAAGGCGGTAACAGGGAAGAATGAAGAACCCATCTGAGGGGAAAACCTGAAAGATGTCAACAAATGATAGATAACAGAATGGAAAACTCAAGACAATGGCTAGTGTGAGTGGGCCTGTCTAAATTTTTAAACTACAACTACATCTTCATTAAATTTATAATACTTCCAAAACATTTTACATAAATTTTTAAAAATCCATTTTCAACAATTAACACAGCTGACTAATTTTGCAATGAAACTTACCAAAGCAGGGTACCATTCAGTGCTCTCTGCTGTGGATGCCACACTTACAACTTTTCCTAATAATTCGTCATTGAGACGCCGCTTATCTTCGTCTTCCTCTTCGCTGCTTTCTTCTTCCTTTTCATCTTCAGTGCTAGGAGTCAGGAGAGGCTGGTCAATATCCTAATGGTCCATATCCGAGTGGATCAGGCCTAGGCACATCGAGTGCTCTGACTTCTACATGTTCCGCTGGCTCCTATGGCTGCCTCTCCATACTTACTGGGGCTGAGGAGATGGACCGGTCTCCTGCCTTACACCAGTATTTGAACCACCTAAGTAACACTTGAGTTTGCTTTACTGTTCAGTGAATGTGCCAGGACAGAGAAGCCTAACTGTATCACCAAATGCACTTTAAAAACATATTACCTTTCTGGTTTTTAATGCCAGGGGACAAATAATGCTTAATTTTCTAGTAGGGTATAAAAATAGCCCAGAAAAAGCATATGTAGGTTTATTCAGATATCTTCTCTGGGATAATTATTTACTTTTAAGTGTCTATAACAAACATTAATTATAAGTCTATAGTTTTTAAATAAAATGAGTATGTATTCTTTTAAAATCATGATGACTAGTAGCTAAGTACTCTGACATGCTCTTGAAACATCCTGAATATGCTGATATCACCACTCACTGTACTTACTGTGCAGGGTGTTAACTATTGGATGATTTGGAGGCATTTGGTCCTTTTCTTCTTGCATTTTTTTCCCTTCTCCTCTCTCAGACCTGTTACCTAGGAAACACCCCATCTCTCTTTACTTTCTACATTGATGACATTTCCTTATCTTTAGTTCTAACGCCGATAATTGCTTATTTGAGTGTCCTGCACTACAGCTTACTCGACTTATTGAAAGTTATAATTATTAGACAGGATAATACTATGTTATGAATACAAATACAATAATGACTTATTAAATAAATATGCTAAGCACTTTCTACACACTGGAAAACACACACAACAATCCAAACTGGCAAGACATTGTCAATCCCATTGTCCTCAGTTATAAACTAGTAATAGGATCCTGGAGAGAGAGAGAGAGAGAGAGAGAGAGAGAGAGAGAGAGAGAGAGAGAGAGAATGTGTGTGTGTGTGTGTTGTGTGTCTGTTTCTGTACATATGAGTGCCAAAGCACATACATACAGGTCAAAGGACAACTTGCATGACTTGGTTCTCTTCTTCCATCATTTGAGATTCAACAATCAAATTCCAATAGTCAGGCTTGGTAACAAGAGCTGTTACCTGTAAAGCACCTAGGTGGCCGGGAAAGATTTCATTATAGCCACGATAACCCAATTTAAGTAAAAAAATGAAGCTGGAGTGCAAAGTTACAAAGGCATCGTTTTGCTGTAACAGTACTGATATACAAAAGGAGTCCCAGTGAGTAATTAAAAATGAAGAAAGGACAGCTTAAGAAGGAGCGGGCGGATTCAGAGGCAGAGCAGCTCCACCCACAATGTCCACCCACAGGGAGGAAAGGTGACTTGGAGAACTCTAGGCTCAGGAAGTAGGCAGGTAGAGCACTAGCCACTGAGCAAAGGGATGTCAGCCATTATGGTGTCTCAGACGGACAGTGTGTATCTACTGGTGTACTCAAACTGAGAAGTGTACATACCACTTACTATCTAAACTGAATAACCTTAATCTATAAATGAAAAGCCCCTGAAAAAAAATCTGCATCCGCCTGTACACTTAAATGTCCCATCACCAAAAGCTAACAACCGTTTACAGATTAAAGGAAACTCATGAGCCACAAGCAGGGAAATGCAGCCACATACACATGACCTTGGTTTGGATCCTCAAAAGATGCTCTGAAGGCACCTAGGACAACAGCTGGACCTTGCAATACTGACAGAGTGAAGTAACAAGAGGCCACAAAGTAAACTGGGAGCCAGGTAGACCAGGCCTGGCCCAGGACTGTGGACTATGAGGCAAAATGGTCAGGGGGTGGACTGTGGATTACATATTTTATATATGTGAAACTGAACATTCTGATTATATTAGTATTTTATATAAGGTTCATGAATTGTGATGCTCTGTTTCCTTCCACGTGTAACAAAGAGAAGGAAGGATAAGGCAAACAGGCCAGAAATATTAACACTGTTGAATCTAGGCAAAAGACATATGGAAACTGTATTGTTCTTTTTAAATTCAAAATTACTTGTAAATCAGGCAGTGGTGGCACACATCTTTAATCCCAGCACTCAGGAGTCAGAGGAGAGCAACTCTCTGAGCTCAAGGCTACCCTGGTCTACAGAGTGAGTTCTACTAGGGCTACAGAGAGAAACCCTGTCTCAGAAAAAAGAAAACAAAAACAACAACAAAATTTGTTTTCAAATAAAAAGATAAAAAGAAACCTGCAAGTAATTACTTAATAAAGGAAAATCTTACCAATTAAAGATTTTTGTCAAAGCAAATTGAAATAGTATTTTGGGAAGTGAAATTTTCATGATGACTGTAACAGAGTAATTAAGAACAAAGTCTGCTGCGGGCAGAATGTGCACCTTACAATATGCTATGGAAATGCTACCCAACAGGACATAGCCATTCTAGGAAAGTCAACTGTGAAAGGCTTTAACACCATCGCTATATTAACCAAATAGGAGAACTCACATAGGCAATGAGGACCTCCTCCCTCTGTTTGTCTTCTTTGCAATGACTGGTGTTCCAAAATGCTCTGGGTTTGTTAAAGGAAGCTGATCCAGCGTCTGCAGAAAAGACAATGAACTCAGTGTACACTCCACTTCCCCATCATTTGCTGCAGTTCATATCAGTCCTGGCCACCCTACCTCACTCTCCGCAAAATGTCTCTCCCCTTTCAGGCAAAGTGAGGTCCGCCTCAGCGTTCTCTCATCACCGTCATCAAACACTGCAAAAAGCAAAAGATGTCTGAGACTCTGTGCACATCAATTAAAAAAACAATATAAACAATGTTATTACTACTTCAGAACTTGTGGTGGTTTGAATAGGTCTGGTCCCCATTGACTCATGTGTTTGAAGGCTTGGCCCAGAGGGAGTGGCACTTGGTTTTGTTGGAGTAGGTGTGGCCTTGTTAGAGGAAGTAAGTCTCTGTGGAGGCGGGGCTTTAGCGTCTTAAATGCTCAAGCTACACCCAAGAACACATCCTGCCTCCTCCTGCTTTCAGATCAAGCTGTAGAACTCTCAGCTCCTCCAGCATCACATCTCCCCACACAATCCCATGCTTACCACCATGGTGGTAACAGACCAACCCTCTGAAATTGTAAGCCAATCCCAATTAAATGTTTGCCTTTATAAGAGTTGCCTTGGTCATTCTCTTTCTCTCTCTCTCTCTCTCTC
>NW_022196912.1:85940670-85956920 GCF_008632895.1 Mastomys coucha | reverse complement strand
TCTCTCTCTCTCTCTCTCTCTCTCTTTTGTTTTGTTTTGTTTTGTTTTTTTCCGAGACAGAGTTTCTCTGTGTAGCCTTGGCTGTCCTGGAACTCAGTCTGTAGACCAGGTTGGCCTCGAACTCAGAAATCCACCTGCCTCTGCCTCCCAAGTGCTGGGATTAAAGGCATGCGTCACCACCGCCCAGCTTCATCATGTCTCTTCACAGCAATAAAATCCTAACTGAGGCCGGGAGGTTTCTGAGTTTCTGAGTTTCTGAGGCCAGCCTGGTCTACAAAGTGAGTTCCAGGACAGCCAGAGCTATACAGAGAAACCCTGTCTCGAAAAAAAAAAATCCTAACTGAGACAGAAGTTGGTACCAGGAATGAAATATTTTTGTGATAGGCCCGACCATGCTTTAGTATGGAGTAATGTGGATTTTGGAACTTTGGATTAGGAAGGCACTGGAGTGCTCTAAGTGGGGCTTTAATGGGCCATCCCAGTAGGAAACAGGATACAATGATGCTTAGGGATGATTTGAACTTTGCAGTGCTAGCTCAAAATTTTTCAGAGGAAAGGAATTTTAGTATGTTGCCTAGAGATCGTTCTTGTGATATTTTGGTGATCTGTGGCTACTTTTTACTCTTGTCCAAATAGTCTGCCTGAGGCTGAGGTGGGATTTAGATTAATTGTATCGGCAAAAGAAGTCTCCAAACAGCCTGACACAGATCCTGTCCTGTGGTTCACTCTTGTATGGTTCAAGGTTAAAGGGGCACCAGGTAGTAGAATGGAGCTAAATCCTGTGTTCAAGGAGATACACAGATTAAGAGAGTGGTGACCTCAGGACAAGATCCCACCAGATAGGTTTGTATCCTGTGAAAAGGAATTAAAGAAAAGCTTAGGTCCAGGTGTGGTGGTAAACACCTTTAATCCCAGCACTCAGGAAACAGGCATGCAGATCTCTGAGTTCAAAGTCAGTCTTGTCTACAGAGCAAGGTTCAGAACAGCCAAGTTTAGGCAGTCAAGGGAACCATGGAAAACAAAAAGCTAGTGAAGATGTTATTGAACAAGGGGACGATGTTCCAGCCCCAACAAGCAGCAGAATTTACCAGCTTTGGCCACTTCATTCTACCTTTAGATCAAGGATGGGATTTTCCTTTGATACTAAGGAAAGGCAATGAGGCCATAAATGTCAGGAATGGCCCTGAATGGAGACCCAGAAAGACTACTCTTGTGTGAGGCAGCCAAGGTCGTACCTTCTGATGGCAGCCAGGCTTGGTAATGTGTAAGAGTCAAAAAATCCAAGTAAGGAATTTAATAATTTATCCCTAATTTTCAAAACCCTTTGATGATTTGATGATTTTAATGTTAAATTTTTTAGAATGTATTGGTTCTACTACCTATCACTTATAGTTTATTAAAAAGTAAATATTCGGGGGCTGGGGCTGGAGAGATGGCTCAGTGGTTAGGAGCACTGACTGCTCTTCTGAAGGTCCTGAGTTCAAATCCCAGCAACCACATGGTGGCTCACAACCATCCATAGTGAGATCTGATGCCCTCTTCTGGTGCATCTGAAGAGAGCTACAGTGTACTTACATATAATAAATAAATTAATTAATTAAAAAAGATTTATTAAAAAAAAAGTAAATATTCTCAGATGACATGTAGTTGTCCAGAATTATGCAAAAATAAAATACAAAGACAAAATCTTACTTCCAATAGTAAATGCATACTCATTCAAAAGTATATATGCATTTTACAAACAACCATATTCACAGGAAAGGACACATACATTACAATGGTTCCCATTAGTGATGGTATATCCATCCCTCATCCTAGCAAAGGGGAGACTGAGGCAGGAGCCAGAATGACATGATGCAGGCTCAAAATAAATAAATTTAAATATGAATAAATATTACGTGTAAAATAAAAATGAATAAAACGTCAGAACAAAATAAAAAGCATGGGTCATCAAAATGGCTGAGGTGGTAAAAGGCCCTTGCTGAGAAAGCCTGATACCCTGGCAGTGATACCCAGACCCCACAGTGGGGTATTACTTTAAAAAGGCCACCTAATCCTTTTTTTAGGAGTATACAAAGTGTGTGGTCTCAACCTGTGATCCTGGTCCTGTAGCTGTTTTGCAAAATGTATAAATCCTCAGGATGCTGAGACAGAAGGATCACCAGGAGATTCAGGGCAGCCTGGGCTACATAGTGAAATTCTCCTATCAAATAAAAACGCATACATGCATATGCGCGCATACCCTAGGCCCCCAACCATCCTTTCATACTAGAAATGAATTAGTATAACATCTTAGAATGAAAATTCTGGCTTTTATTCAGGTGTGATGGAGCATGCCTTTGATCCTAGTACTTGGGAAGCACAGACAGGTAGATTGGAGTTAGGGGCCGGCCTGATCTATATAGTGAGTTCCAGGACAGCCAAGGCTACAGAGAAAAACCTTGTATTGAAAAACCAAAAATAGGGCTTAGCGAGTAAGAGCACTGACTGATCTTCCGTAGGTCCTGAGTTCAAATCCCAGCAACCACAAGGTGGCTCACAACCACCCATAATGAGATCTGACGCCCTCTTCTGGTGCGTCTGAAGTCAACTACAGTGTACTTATGTATAATAAATAAATCTTTAAAAAAAAAAAAAAAAGAAAAAAAATCCAAAAATAAATAAGAAAATAAAACCCTGACTTTTTTTAAATCTTCTTTTGGATTTTTGAGACGGCGTCTTTCTATGTAGCCCTGGCTGTCCTGGAACTTGCTATGTAGACTAGGGCAGGGCCTCAACCTCATAAAGACACACCTGCCTCTGCTTCATGAGAGCTAGATTTAAAAGCATGAGCCACAACACCTGGCCTCTGGCATTATTCTTTAATGGGTATTGCTAGCAAGCATTTTGCCTTCGAATCATATGCTTACTCTTAACAAACAAGACTTAAGAAGTTTCTGTAAAAAGCAATCTATATACTCAATATTTACCTACTTCAATCAGTTCTTCCGAGATGAAATATATTTTCTAGTGAAAATATTTTACATGCAGAGGACAACTTAAGAAAATAAAAGGCTCCTGACATACGTTCAAAGGAAAGCAGCCATGCTGTGTCCTGTCTATGACACAGAAATGAATGGCTGCCTTCAAATTCAATAAGATAAACAGTGTCTGCAAACAGCTTGGTGGCCTAGGGCTGAGATCCCAATGCTCAGGAGGCTGAGGCAGGGGAATCATGGGAGGGCAGAGATAAGGGACGGAGGACAACAAACCCCCTACGACATCCATAGGATTATATCACTGATGTGTGTCAAAATTACAATATCGAGCTTGCCCCTAGCTCAGTGGTAGAACGCTTCTGTGGTGGTACAAGTCCCTGAGTTCAATCCCCAGTGTGTGCTGTGTGAGGGGGTATGAGTGAAGGTGATATACGCTGCACTATCAAGCACAACGAATGAACAACTATTCTTTGGAAAATTCCAGTCCTTGACCTCACAAACCAAACTTAATATAATTCTCCATGTATTTGTGTCACTATACAAGATACTTCAAAGAATGAAACCAAGCCAGTCACGATGGTGCGAACCTTAAATCCCAGCACTCAGGAGGCAGAGGCAAGCCAATTCCCATGAAGTTAAAGCCAACTTGGTCTACTCAAGACGTTTCAAGACAACCATAGTTATACAGTGAAGCACTGTCTTAAAACACACACACACACACACAGTTTTCTTTAATGCCTCTAATGACAATGGACATTTGAATGGAAGTATGAGGAGAAAAGGTAAAAGTCTAATAGCAATACGGGAGCTGAGGAGAAAAATCAGGGGTAAAGATCACTAGCTGCTTTTACAGTGGGCCCAGGATCAGTTCCCAGAACCCACATGCTGGCTCCCAACCATCTGTAGCTTCAGGTCCAGGAGACTCACCATCTTCTGACTTTTGTGAGCACCAGGCAGGTACATGGTGCACATGAATACACGTGACAAGACACTTATATACAGAAATCAATCTAAAAAAATTAAGACCAATTGGTACTATCAAATTTATATGAGAAAATACTCCACAGTGTTTTATCATTTATCAGTGGAAACCCTAGAATGTTCTGATAAGGAAACTTCAATAACATTGTCCTTAATTCTTGATAGATAATCACTTCGAAATAAATTTGTACTTTTGATGAGAAAAACTCATTTTGTTTCAACATCTATTATTATGGGTTGAAAATACTGTTAAAAAAAACAAAGGGATTTCTTATTGTTAATTTTAAAAAACATTTATTTTTGTATATTTGATGTTTTGTCTGCATGTATGTCTGTGCACCATAGTTATGCATGGTGCCAGTGGAAGCGAGAGGAGGGCATTGGATCCCCTGGGACTTGGCTCATAAATAGTTGTAAGCTACCATCTGGGTTCTGGGACTCAAAGCCCTGTCTCTGGGAAGAGTAGCCAATGCTTTTAACCACTGAGGCATCTCTCCAGCCCCAAAAATAATTTCTTAAAAGGAACTGTGGTGCAAACAGCTACCTTGTCATCTTACACAGGAATATGCTAGCCAACAAAGAGAAACAGGTCAAGAATGTAATCCAGCACTCACAAGGCAGAGGCAGGCTGGGTCTGGTCTACATAGTAAGTTCTAGGCCAGCTAGGGCTACAGAATGAGACCATCTTAAAAAGAGATTTTAATTCACACTATACAAATGCATACACTTGGGTACTTTTTACACTTGTTAGTAAATGTTACCATTTTCCTGAAGCCATAGAGAGCACAACATCATAACAGACTTACTAATCCTGACATCTCTATCATCAAAGACAGCTCTAGCCACCAGTGATGTGAAGGCCAGGTATGGGGGAAATCCCAGCATTTGGGAAGCTGAGGCAGGAGACAGCCCTGACTTCCAGGCCAGCATAGGCTGCACAGGAAGAATGTCTCAAAGCAAATGGAGTCAGCTGGCCTCTCTCAAGAGCTTCTCAGACTTACAGCATACCAAGTGAGACTACGAAGATTTCATCAGGTGGGGGAAAACACTGAAAGATGTATAGATGTTTGTACAGATAATTCATTGAACATTTCAGCACAGCTCCAAATGATTAAATCTGATATTATACAGAAATAAATACAAAAGCCTATTTACAGAAAAACAGCAAAGCTAAGACTCAAAGTAACATTAATCATTCTCAGTAGACAAATGTAAACAAATATATACACACCCTAACCCCATTCTCTAGAATTCAAGGAAACAGACAATCCAGGGGAATATAATATAATATACTACTAAGTAGAGAAGATCTGTCTACTTGTTATCCTAAAACTGATAGACCCCATGGGATAATAAATGCCTAAAGTAAGCCAACTATCCAAAGATATTTTACTTGATTGTTACTTACTAAGCTTCAACTACATCCTAGTCCACAAAACAGCATCTGCATGGTAGAAATCTCAATTTTCTTTTTATAGATAAATATAGAAGCAGAAGGTTAATGACCTTCAATTTAATTAAAAGGATCAAAAACAGTTAGTAGGTATGAGGAATAAGTATCAAATGAGTGTGCATCACCCTAGGCAACAAGTCTGCTGTGCACTAGGCTATTGTTCCCAGGCTTGCTACAAGGAAGAGGAAGTCAAAAATTCAAAAAAATAAAATTATTGGTATATACATAGATAGATAGATAGATAGATAGATAGATAGATAGATAGCAGTTTTGATGGAACAAAATATTTCACACAATGAAGTAAAAACTTTAAATATACATATTTTTGGTATAACCAATTATCCCTCAAACTTTTCCAGGCAGTGGTGGTGCATGCCTTTAATCCCAGCGTGTGGGAGGCAGAGGTGGGTGGATCTCTAAATTCAAGGCCAGCCTGATCTACAGAGTAAATTCCAGGACAATCAGGGCTACACAGAGAAAACCTTTACCCAAACAAATAAATCATTTACTTTTACTTACTTAGCTGACAAATCAAAATATAAAAGTTTATGGCATACTGCATGATGTTTGCAATACATGTGTACAAGTTAACATGCTAGTGCATGTATTACTTCACATTTTTTTGTGGTGAAAATATTTAAACTCTATCTCAATGCACTATTATTAACTGGTCAAAACCCTTTCCCTGTACTCTTGCCATAAGTGCTAGGATATGGGCACTTACCACATCTTATTTGACTTACTCCTCCTGACTGAAATCTCCCTTAGCCCTCAGCCCTGCCTTCTCCAGTTCCATTCACCCCACCCTCTGTGAGTTGGACCATTGAGGACTCTAAGTACAAATGACGTGTAGTATTTGATTTTCTGTGTTGAGCTTGTTTCTTTTAGCACAACGTTCCTCTGTGCAGCTGCAAATGGAAGAATTTCCAGGCTCATTGAGACTGAGTCCACAGCAGGAGACCTTGGTCTAATTTGTCACCCTGACAGAGGCCTAGGTGAATTCCATACCACCACCCAGTGAACGCAGAAATACACAAAGTTCTCTGAGGCCTGCTCTCATAATCCAGAAATGCCATTGCTAGATGTGTAGACAGTTTGTCTATTTTATAATCAAGTGTCGATGATAGCCCATCCCTATAATCCCAAGCCCTCAGAAGGCTGAGACAGAAGGACTGTGAGTTTGAGTTCACCTGTCTGGAAAGAGAGAAGTTCATATTTTAGTTTCCCGAGGAGCCTCCACACTGTTTTCCATATTGGTTTCTCTACTTTATACTTTACCGACTGCAAGCAAAGCTTCCCTCTGCCCTACATTCTTATGCGGACATCTTGTGTTTGTGATAATAGCTAATCTAACAAGTATGAGATGATACCTCATGATGGTTTTAACTTCCTTAATGATCAATACACAGTCACACATCAATCAGCAATGGGAGTCTGTCTGGAGAGAGGTGTGGTGGGTGGTTTCATCACCGTGAGATCATCACAATCCTAGATGGTACAGCTCACCACACACCTAGGTGATACTGCATGTGTCACTGCCCTCAGGCTATATGCCAAGCATCCTACTGTCTTGAAAATGGAGGTCTCAATAACATAATTAGTAAGTGTCTAAACATTTAAGCACAGAGCAGGATCAACAAACACACAGTACAAAGGATAAAATGGTAGGCTGGAGAGATGGCTTAGAGTTTAAGAGCACTGGCTGCTCTTCCAAAGGAACTGGGTTTGAGTCCCAGGATCCACATGGGCTCATAACCATCAGTAACTCCAATCCCAGGGGATCTGACATCCTTTTCTGACCTCCACGCATCAGCCACATGTGGTACCCAGACTTGTAGGTAAAATAACCATACGCATAATATTTAAATGGTGACCTGTACAGGCTACTTACTGTAGAAGAAACATAGAGAACTAAAGTTGCTTTAGCTGAGTCAGGTGGAGAAAAGTGGCTAGGAAGGGCTGGGATATCAGATGAACAATAAACGAGTCACAGACCAGGCTTAGCAGGTAAGAGCACTGGCTATTCTTGTAGAGGCCCAGGGGTTCAGGTCCCAACATCCATGGAGTGGCTCACAATCACCTATAACTCCAATTTCCAGGGGATCTAATACTCTTTCCTGGTCTCTATGGGCACCTGCATGCATATGATGCACATAAATTCACAAACACACACACTTGCTATAGACCAGGCTAGACTTGAACTCAGAAATCTACCTGCTTCTGCCTCCCAAGTGCTGGTATTAAAGGTGCATGCCACCACCACCTGGCCAGAAAGAATTTTTAAAATTTTTAATTTCTGCTGGGCAGTTGTGGCTCATACCTTTAATCCCAGCACTTGGGAGACAAGGCAGGTAGATTTCTGAGTTCGAGGCCAGCTTGGTCTACAGAGTGAGTTCCAGGACAGCCAGGGCTATACAGAGAAACCCTGTCTCGAAAAACAAAACAAACAAACAAAAAAATGCTTTCTGTCATTAATCAAAATGTCATTATTTAGAACAGTGGTTCTCAACCTTTCTAATGCTACAACCCTTTAATACAGTTCCTCATGTTATGGTGACCCCACCCATAAAATTATTTTTGTTGCTACTTCATAACTGTAATTTTGCTACTGTTATGAACTGTAATACAAATATCTGTTTTCTGGTGGTCTTTGGGGGTCACAACTTTGGGAGTTGAGACTTGCTGGTTTCAAGCTTGCTTGCAATGGCTGCATTTTTCCTTCTGAGAATGTCTAGTGAGATCCTGCCTTCAGCTTTCCATTACAGTAACAAGTCCAAGCTCAGCTAGTGCCGCTTCAGCTCTGACAGGGACCTGACAGCTGATGGAGAAATAGCAGGCCGACCTTAAGTTTAAAGCTGATCATTTTCCTGTTGTTCTCATATGTCCTGTGAGCTAAAGGTCTGCTTCCATTCTTCATGGAATGTCTAGTTTTCTCAAAACATTTATTGAAGACATTGCTCATGCTTACGGCCCCCTCCCAATTGTGAATTCTTCATAAATACGTGGGTTTATTTCTGAGCTCTCTACTCTTATGCTACTGGTTGTACATGTCTGTACTCACATCAGTTACACTTCTTCATTACTGTAATTCAGTTGAACAGGTAGGTAATGAAGGGCAGGAGAGGATGCTTAGGGGTTTAAAGCAGCTGTTGGCCAACTTAACAAGAGTGGGAATACTGGGGTCAACATAGTAGGAAAGAACTGAATCCTAGGTTTCCTTTGACTTCCACATGTGCACTGTGACATGCACACGCCCACGTGGCTGGGTAGCACCACGAGGCTTGCTCTCCAGAACTGCTTTAAACCTGTGCTTGAAAAAACTCTGAACTCTTAGACCAGAATAGCAGCCAGACACAAAAATCAACACAGAACTCATAAGCTTTTCTATATATCAATAGTGAACTTGCTGAGAAAAAGAACTCGAAAAATCTGATTAAAACAATATGCAACACCAAGGAATAAACCTAAGCAAAGAGCTGGAAGGCTTCTACAATGAAAGCCTTAGAACATTGAAGATAACGAGAAGATAAGAAGCCCTCTTATATGCAAAGAGTGGCAGAATGTTGTAAACATACACATAACTGTTGAAATAACTAGAGTCAATGCAAACCCCATGAAAATTACAGTAACATTCTTCACAGAACCATAAAAAAAGATTTCTGAAATTGATATAGAAAAAAGACCTCAAATATCCAAAGCAGTCTTAAGCAAAAAGAACCACCCTAGAGGAGGTATCTCAGCCTGGTCACAAACTACATTACAGAGCCATAGTGACAAAATCCGCACCTTAGCAGAAAGAGGCTCATAACAACCGTACCACAACAGAGCATCCAGAAATAATCCCCACAGATACAACTACTGGGTTTTTGGCAATGGTTCCAAAATATTTTGGAAAAAAAAGACATCCTCTTCAACAAATGATAGTCATAAAACTTCCTATTCCTACATCAAAGAATAAAATTAGACCCTCATGTCTCACAGTACACAAAAATCAACTCAACATAAGCCTAGAAAATTGGAACTGCTAAAGGAAGATGGAGACAAAACACTTGGAGACATGGGTACAGGATTCCAACAGCACAGGAAATAATCCCAAGAACTGTTACAATGATCTCCATAAAATTAAGCTACTGCAGTCAAGGAAACAATGGCCACAGTGAAGAAAGCCTAAAAATGAAAGGAAATCTTTGCCAACTATATGCCAGGCAGGAACTAATATCTAGAATATATAAAGAACTGCAAAAATCAAACAAAAACAAAACAAACTGCCAAAAAATACTTGGAAAAGTATTCACTGTCCTCAGCCATCAGCAAATGTGAATTAAAACCAGTCAGAGGCTGTCATCAAAAACAAATTGTAACCAATTCTGGTAAGCACACAGAGAAAGAACCTTTAGACATGGGGCATGAAGGAGGAGGGAGCACACTAGCTCAGCTGCTAGGGAAGTCAGTGTGGAGGTTACTCAGACAACTGAAAGAGAACTACCCAGTGACCTACTGGATCATTCTTGAACCTTAAAGCCAACATACCAGACACACGCTTGGCATGTCCATCTTCACTGCTGAGAGTTCATTACAGTGAGGAAATCAGACAGCCTAGATGTACAAAACTGTGGTGCAGATGCCAGAATTTTATACAGTCCTGAAGAAAACTGAAATCATGACACTCACAGGTAAATAGGTGGAGCTGAGAGTCATTATGTTAAGGGAAATAAACTATACTCAGAGAGACAAATACTATGCATTTTCTCTTATATACAAGACCTAGATTCCAAATGTGTTTATGTGTGTGTGTGCTTGTGCGTGTATGCACATGCATGCACGTGTATGAGATAAAACTATAAAGAGAATCATGAGAAGGGAAGAAGGAGCCTAGGGGAAGGCAGGAAGGGGAGGTCACAGACATGTACGACAGAAAAGCAGAAGAAATTATCTGAGGGAAGGAAGGGAGTCTCATGCTTCAGCTTCCTAGGTACTAGGATTATACACAGGAGTCATCATGTCAGGTGACAAGTATTTCTAATGATTCCTCCAAGGAACAAAAAAGCTAATCAAACCCCAAGATTGCTGCTACCAGGGATGCTGAGGCACAAGGATTGTTGAGTTGGAAGCTAGCCTGGCCTAGAAAAAGAGACTCTGGACTTCAAACAAAATATGTGGTGAGCTAGAACTACGTACAGTTCAATATTTGAAAGGGTTGTGCTATTGGGGAAGGGGGGGACTCTTTCATATAAGTACCCTAGCACAGAAGTAATACTGGGGATCAAACCCAAGGCCTTGATAAGCAACTGCTCTACCACCGAGCCACATCCAGCTCAAAGATCACTAACACTTTCTAGAATTTTTTAATCCACTAAATATTTTTTAGAAATTTAAATGAAGAAAACTTCAGAAGAAAAAAACAGTTGGTAAGTGTTCTTTCAAATGCTCTCAGATACCCACAAACACACAACCCCCCCCCACATATATATATGCACACAGTAACTTTATGACCTGTGAGAGATCACACATCTCATGGTCTCCTTTGCTGTCTTTTCCACTTGTGTTTATACTCCTTACCCTCTGATCAGCCTTGCATGGTCCACATCCTTGTAAGACTTTACTTACAAGTAAGGTGGTATTTTGAGTGTACTTAAATGTATAGTGACTTCAAAACCATAAACACTTACAGAGCAACCTGATTTATGCATATAAGTGCAAAACTCAATTTTTTTCTTTTGGTTGTGTTTTTATGGTATAGAGATCAAAGCCATGGCCTATAGACAAGCACTCTATCACTGAACTATAACTGCGCTCCTAATGATTTTTAGTTTTTCTCCCAAAGAAGTGTTTCTTTTTATATAGTCTGTCTTTCTTCCTTCTTCCCCCCACCACCTCTCTTTATCTTTGGGTAATATTTATTCATTAGAGGTATATTTTTATTACTTTTAATTATGAGGCGTATGTGTAGGCTCCCATGGGAACAACGGGCACTGAAAACCCCTGCAGTTAGAGTTACAGGCAGTTGTGAGCAGCCCACCGAGGGGGATAAGGGGAACTGAACTCCGGTCCTTTGGAAGAGCAGTATGTTAGCCCTCTGGCCCTGTGATGTTTAGTGTGTGTACACACATGCCGCACATATGGAGAAGTGAGAGCATTTTGAAGGGTTAGTTTTCTTCTCCAACTCCATTAGTTCTGGTGTTCACCCCAATTCAGCTTCCAGGCTTGTACCGACCGCTTTTGTCCACTGAGCCATCTCACTGGCCCATACAGGGTGTTTTCTGTACATGAGCTGTGTGCAACAGCATCATCCAGGATGTTAGTAAAAAGCAAGCTTGCATTGGCATCCCTAAGACCTACTGAAGTTATCCAATACCAGAGAGCACTGTAAATCATGCTCAATAGCAGCTACTTTCTAGAATTGCCAAAATGCTATTCACAGAGGAGAGTCTTGAAATTCAATGGCTATTCTAGAACACAAAAACAGAAATTGTGAAGGTGTTCAGGTGCTGCTTCAACAGAGCAAAGGTATACAGGTTCTGAAGGTAGCCTTGATAGTGAGTGTTGCAGAGGACATACCAGTATTTGAATATTCACATAATTTCACATAACTCTATAGCTACCAAGCCTTTAACCTTCACCAGTGCCTTGCATAGCACACTTCTATCAAATTAATCTCAGAGGTATTATTAATTAAAGTTTGAAAGGCCTTAAAAATATCAATAATAACTATTTCAATGAAAAACATATAGTTGGGAATAACAGAACCATATGAACCACTGTTTCCAGGAAGCCAAAGAATTAAAACTTTTAAAAAAAAAAAAAGGACTTGGAAAGAATGAATTAGATAAAGTAACAGGCAGTGGTTGTGCATGTCTTTATGTCTTTAATCCCAGCACTCTGGAGACAGAGGCAGGTGGTTCTCTGAGTTGGAGGCCACTGGTGTATAGAGTGAGTTCCAGGCACAGTCAGGGATACACAGAGAAATCTTGTCTCAAAAAACTGGAAACAAGCAAACAAACAAACATACAAACAAAAAACAAAAACCTAAAATAAATAAAAAAAAAAACAAAACTAAAATTAAGCCTAAGTAAGCAAGGAAACCGTAACACTACAAACTCTTTTACTACAGCAAAAAAGATGGAAGAACAAGCAAGGCTATGGCGCCCAGTGTAAATGCCTTGGATAGTCCACAGAAGGGCACAATCTCAAAGTACTGTGAGGAGGTTTAGAAAGGTCACTAATGCTACTTTCTCCGTATATAGAACTGCAGTACTTCTGTGTAACTCTGAAGGTTTAATTTGCATATATTGTGATACTTGCTCCTTCTCTATGACTTTAGTTTTGTTTTGAGACAGGGTCTCATGTACCCTGGGTTAGCTTCAAATTGAGTATATAGTCAAGGACGGCCTCCAACTCCAGATTTTCTTGTTTCTTGCCTCTGTGTTCTAGGGTCACAGGAATGGACCATTATACTCAAGCTTGGTCTGAAACTCATTATGTAGACCAGGCTGGCTTTCAACTCAGAAAGATCCACTTGCTTCTCCCTCTGAATACTGGGAATAAAGGTATTTGCCACTATTCCTGGCCAGCGTAAAATTACACATAGAATACGAATGAATTCATATTAACAGTATATGCATCATTCTTGAAAGGTCCTAACAGGAGAATCCACTATATAGATCCCCAAACATGAAGCTACAAGTACATAGGCTTGGATCTACTTGGCAGAACGTGTCCCATTTTACATTCTGCTCTAACAACGACATTATCCTCAGTGCAACAAGTGTCAGTGACACCAGTACAATCCTCACTGCAGTTACAGAAATAACAGGATACTGTCTTATGAAAAAAAAAAATGTTGCTTTCCTGAAGACAAAATGTCCAAGTGTGCTACAACAGAAGTACTCTTAGATAAAGATAAAAACTTCCAAGTTGTCTAAGTGATATCTGCTTTGGTTCCCAGCTCAACGCCACTACAGCTTTTGCTAGCTATATCCAGTAAGTTCACAGGTTAGAATGCATGCCCCTGACAATGCACACTTCAGTGTATTTATAAGGTTATGGTATACATGTCTCCAACCAAAACCATGTGTAAAGTTACGACTTACCCACAGTATACCAACTAGCATCTGTCAACTTGCTGATAATAGCTTCCTGGATAGATCCATCAGATGTCCTTGTTTCAACAATAGCTCCAACCTAAAACATAAAAGCCAACTTTTCTTACAAGATTTAAACAGACACACCAAATCCCTTCCACCAACTACGTGATCCAAGTAAGAAATATTTGATAAATACACAAGCTCTAGCAGAATTATCAGTTAGGATGCTTGGGTCTCCATTATGTAATTGGAGCCCAATGTTCTTTGGCATAATTAAGGGAGCTGTTACTTGTATTTTACAAATTAAAAACATAATTTGTATAGCCCAGCATTCAAATATGACTAAATATCTTACTTCAGAGTTTGTTCACCATATTGCACTAACTCCAATAAGCTACATTGGAACAAATATCACACCATAAGACAACAAAAATACTTGGTTTTCATTTATCAAAACACTAAGTACGGGACTCAAAAACTTGTATTTAAGGGACCTTTCAGATAAACAGTTCAGCTGGAGAGAGGAACAGACCAATTAACCTTTCTTTCAGCTTCCAAACCTTTGTATATCAGTTATTAACCAAAGTGGTACTTGGACAAAATAAAGTCTTACCTACATAAACAGAAATGAATAGAAAATACAATATTGCTATTCATCATATTGAATAATGAAACAAATATAGTTTGATAACTCAGAACAGAAAAGTTTATGATAGTTGGCATATCACAGGCACCATCTTAAATATTGCAATAATGTCAAAACCCAAAAGTAATACATTCAAACTAGGCAAGGCAGCATAGCCCCACAGGTAGATCTTTGTGAATTCAAGTCTAGCCTGGGCTATATAGTGAGCACTAGGCTAACCAGGGCTACATGGTAAGACTCTGTCTCAAAACAAACCAGCCAGCAAGCATGCCTAATATATACTTACATGTATGCACATATTCAGTCCCTAAACTGAAACAAAAGGCAAGGGAAAGCGCGCTACCCTAACGTGTACCCTAACGTGACAGAGCAACTGCTCTGTCAGCCAAGCACAGTGGTGTGCGTGCCATCCCAGCACTGGGGAGGCGGAGGTCTGTGCTAGCGTTAGGACAGCCTAGGCTAAGGGACCATCTACAACACCAATTCAAAACCAACAAGAACTAATTAAATAACTAATCCAGCTATGATTGATGTTCTTCAAGGATACAATCATTACAATATCATAATTTACACTATTGTACATCTGTATTTTGTTTTCTGACTCACAAGCCTATAAAAATTCAAGTGTATGTAGGAATGAAGTTGGACAAATTATGGCATTTGCCGGTGGTCCATTATGTTTGATTTGGAACTGGCCACATACGTACTCTTAAAGGGCCCTTTACTTGGTCATCTTGCACCAACTGTGTTGTGTTATCCTGCTTCAGAAGTACCTGGAAAACAAAAGGATCTGGAAGTTACTTTTGAAACAATGTATCTACCATGACCCTGCAGGTGCCTCCTTAATACCCCATGGTTACCTCTGTAGTAACAGTTATTACACTGTCTTGTATTTATGTTTATTCTCTTTCTCATTAACTGAGCTCCTTAAGGGCTGGAGCCCTCTTTCATTACTATTCCCCTTATAGTTAGCAACTGTCCGAGCATATTACAGCCATTTAATAACTGCTTGCCAAGTGAACAAAGTAGAGATGTATAATCCAGCGATACTATAAAAATGCAAAACTGCCTCTAGTGTATTTTATCAAGTCATAAAAGCTTTTGACTGTCACAAACTATTTTTTTAAACCTTCACATTTTATTGCCTACTTAAAAACAGAGCTCTTGTGGTCCTTAAGCCTCATGAAGCTGGGCTTGGTGGCATATAACTTTAATCCTGGCACTCAGGAGGCAGACAGTCAGGTGGATTTCTGTGAGTTTAAGGTCAGCCTGGTTTACATAGAGAGTTCCAGGCCAGCCAAAGCTACATAGAGAAATCTTGTCTCAGGAAAAAAAGTCTTCCGATACAATTAGAAGCAATTCAGTTACAACAAAGTATCCCTCTCCAATGCTCTTGTTCACTCAGTTCTACACACATACAGGGAAACAACACAGCAGAGGAAGTAGATTCTGGGTAATGGGAGTGTATAAGATGTCCTAAAACAATTATATCATATTATTTTATATCATATTATTTTAAATAAACAACTAAGAGCCACAATAATATATATATATGTTATGTATTTATATATGTATATTTTAAAGGTTAAAACTGTCAATGACTCTCAAATATTCAGTGGTCTACATTTCCAGTTTACAAAGTTAAAAGGCTATATGAAATGAAGAAGATAAAAATGTCAAATGGCATCCTAACAAGCAAGTGTCACTAGCGGATTCAGACCTGGGTCTATTGACTACTTGAGTCACAGTTTTTGAGACCAAGGCCTTCTAAACCTGGATTGTATTTGAAACGTTAGGCTTGTTAAATTAGTCCCAGAGGTTTTCACTCAGAGTCTTTGAGATATAGGCCTGAAAACGTTCCCTCTGAGTAAGTTCCTAAGTGGGCTAATGTTCCTGGTCTGGAAGGCACGAGCTGAGCACCAGCACACTAGCTCACTCTTCTGTTCCTTTATTCATCCACATTCGACAGGCTCTGCGTGACCACTGGACAGGGAGCACTCCTACACAGAGGGAGCAGGGATAGAGACAGAAGCTCTGAGCTGTGGCAGTGGTGGCGCATGCCTTTAATCCCAGCACTTGGGAGGCAGAGGCAGGCGGATTTCTGAGTT
>NW_022196912.1:85921684-85940660 GCF_008632895.1 Mastomys coucha | reverse complement strand
AAAAAAAAAAAAAAAAAAAAAAAAAAAAAAAAAACTAACAATAATAGGATGACAGGCGCAACAAAATGTGAAAGCTTGTAGAAAGTGTGTGAGAATTATGAAGGACTTTCATGAGTCATGTTTTATGGCTCTACAATGTTAAGAATAGTTATATACATGAAGATGCCCTTATACCTACATTAGCAGAATATGTAGAACAGCCGACAGGGGCTAGCGATGTGGCTCACGTGGTAAAGGGAGTCTGGCATGAATGAGGCTAAATCCTACCATCAATGCTGTACAAACCAGTGTGCTGCCTCAGCCTATGATCCTAGCACTCAGGGATAGAAGCAAGAGGATCAAGTTCAAACTCATTCTCAGATGTTTAGTGAAGCCGAGACTGTCTTGGACTACATGAGATCCCCATCTCAAAAAGGAAAAAAAAAAAAAAAAAAAAAAAAAAAAGATCTGTAAACAGATTTTTCAATAGTTTTGGGTATGTATCCACCCGTTCTTTTCTGTATTTCCTAATTCTACAGGAATGCATTAACTTTAACTTTGTTTCTCTGGTCTTAAAAATCAGCATCTTGGTTGGCCATAGTGGCCGATGTCTGTAATCCCAACACTCAGGAAGCAAAGGCAGGATGGTCACCAGAAATTGTCTGAAAAAGCCAAGACACACGCACACCTCCACTCCATGAATCATTTTTAATGTTATCTTGAAAACATAATTTTACTTCTTTGTTCTTCCGAATCACTGAAACTGTCATTATCTGATTAAGAAAGGGAGACACCAAATTATAGCCCAAGTATGCTCCCACAAACAAGAATGATCCAAATGACATAAGCATCACACCTTGGTATCCTGAACAAAGGCTTCTGGAATCATTTCTCAGCTTGAGTTCTTAATTTCTCAATTCTTAATACACTCTTTCAGTTTAGTACGTAATGATACTCGCCCCAGCACTGATTCAATAGAAAGACTGATAATGTTCAACCTTTCCCTCTGGGCTGACATGGACTGCAATCTTTTCAGTGTACTGAGCCTGCTGCACAACAGGAGTGACTCCTATTCCTACTCAGACTTCTGTCACTCAAAGTACCCCAGATAACCCAGTTTGTATTCTCAGAGACAAACAACCAAACAAGCCTGGCTGTCTTAAGCAGCCTGCGAGCATTTACCTTGACTTTCACCAGCCTCTTTACAGTCTTGATCTTTGCCTCACAGAAGGCCCCTCTGTACTTGGCACTGACGTCGGTTCCCACTGTCAGGTAGGCAGGCTCATCTGCCGCCTGGGGAAAGAACAAAGACTCTAAACATCACCACTGTTTGCGTTTCCCCAACATCTAAAGCACCAAAAGACACTACATCTAAAGTTACTAGAACATTGAAATTATTTGCTTAATAACTGATAATTTGCAAAATGCTCCTAAAGCAAGCACCTTATTAACACTTTCATTTTATGTACTCATTTCCTGATGCCGTAAAAGTTGTAACTGGAAACTACCAGTAGGAGAAAAGAAGATTTTTTTCTGAAGTACACATGTTTTAAAAATATTCTACAGTTTTTTATATATATATGAGATAGAACGATAAACAGAAGAAATGTATTTATATTGAGTGTCTCATAAATGTTATTAGTTTGGGGCCTCCAGGTGATTCTATTTTCTAGGTTAAAAAGAAATACTGAGCCGGGCAGTGGTGGCGCATACCTTTAATCCCAGCACTTGGGAGGCAGAGGCAGGCGGATTTCTGAGTTCAAGGCCAGCCTGGTCTACAGAGTGAGTTCCAGGACAGCCAGGGCTATGCAGAGAAACCCTGTCTCTAAAAACCAAAAAAAAAAAAAGAAATTAAGAAAAGAAAAGAAATACTGCTACAAAGTTAATATAAACAATACATAATTAAACGTTTAATGAGACATTAGGAAAGTAACATCTTCTTTTGTTTGCTTTGGGATTTTGGGACAAAGTGCAGGCTGTCTCTGCCTCCTAAATACTGAGTTTACAGGCCAGGGCCACCAGTCTGGCTAAAGCATTATGTTCTGATACAATGTATCTCCACACACAAGAAACTAAGCAACATCTTTTCAAAATTGCTTTGGCTGAAGGTTGCATTTGAAAAGTTTAAATCTAAATTCAACTGATGAAAACTGATAGATAGCCAAAGGCTGCAGCCATTTCTAGATTACAACTTTGATCTTCTTAATATACTTAAAATAATTTTTATTAAGAAATGGCCACTTAGCTGGGCATGATGGGAGGTGGAGGCAACAGGGTCTCTTTAAATTCTTGGCTAGCCTGGTCTCTGTTACACAGAGAAACCCTGGGAAAAAAAAACAAAAAAATAGAAGAAGAAGAAAAGAAAAAAGAAGAGAAGAAAAAAGAAGAGGAGGAGGAGGAGGAAAAGAAGAAGGAGGAAGAGGAAGAGGAGGAAAGAGAGAAAGAAAGAAAGAAAGAAAACACCTACTTACAGAAAATAGTCATGGATCAGAATTATACACTGAAATATGTAAGAAACTTCCATTTATAAACCATTTTAATCTTGAGAGTAACAGACAACTACTATTTCAGTCTGCAATGTCACCTATTTCAAAAGCTGTATGTATGTAATCATACAAATCAGTTCAACATTATAAGTACAAAGATATCAATGTTAACTTTATTTAAATATATGAAGTAGGAAACAAATTTTCATTTTCCCAAGTAATATTAAAGGAAGTTGTGTCACTCTAAAATAAAAAAAAAAAAAAAAAGAAGAGGAAGTTTGAGAATTTCAGAAAGTAATATACTTAAACCGAGTCAGGCATGGTATAGCATGCCCATCCTCCCAGCACTTGGAGAGAAGCAGGAGGATGCCTAGGTAGTTCACAGCTGACCTTGAACTGCATCGCTGAGTTCCAGGCCAACCTGGGCTCAAGTATACTGTTTCAAAATAACTGAAACAGAAACAACTATATATTTACTATTTCACACACACACCAACAGTAAGAACAACGTTAATCATGCACTTTTAAATGTCAGTCTACTTAAAACGAATAAAAAATGAGGAGGAATACTTTTTGGTAAGTATCTGACCAGAAACAAACAAGGGCCACAGCACCCTAAGGAACTTTGAGGAATGTTCTGAAAGCTTTCTTTCCCTTTAACCAGGGATGTTTGAAAGACTAGGACGCTTCAAAAAATACACATAGAATCCACATTTTAAGATATTTGCAATGAAGGCTGAACTAATCAATCTAAATACTGTCATCATCTTAGTTTACTTTTTTTCCCAAGAAATATACAGAACGATCTCCCTTACTCAAGCTACATAGCATTTCTTCTAGAAAATGGCATTGGTAGTGGAAAGGGGGAAGTATATGTTTTTAAGAAAGCAAAAGCAAAACAAAACAACGAAAAAAGCCTTGCAAAAAAAACAAAGCAGGACAAAAGCTTTACTTCTTGAAAGGTGTTTTTTGACACTAAAGTGTTTGAAAATCGAAAGACTGCACCGATCTTTTCAAAGTGCGAACTGCTAGAGAGTGTTGAACTGCCTGCATTTACACACTTACACACACACACACACACACACACACACACACACACACTTCGCCCATTCACATGTCATTTTCCTGAAAGTGCCTCGGAGTAAAGAAATCAATTTTAAGTAACAAAACGCTGCCATTTCCACAGCTGCAGCCTCCGGGCTGGCAGCGTCCAGGACACAGGGCTATGAAGAGTTGGCTCCACTTACCTTCATCTTGACTGGTGACCTGTGGGGTTCCAGCTTCCTCGAGTTCTCTTCCCGGGCTCTAGAGCCAAAGCAGGGAAAAGAGAGGCAGAGGATCAGTCCGAGGCGGGGTGAGACCGGGAAAGAAAGTAAACAAATGCTGGCGGGGAGGGGCCGAGCTCCGCGGCCCCCGGGACAGACCCCCGTCCCGCAGCCAAAGCCTGGCGGGCAGGGAGCCCCACGCGCGCCAAAGGGCAGCGCGTCCCGCCCCTGCCCGGCCGGCCGGCCCACCGCGCCCCCGCCTCGTCGGCCACTCGCAGCCCCTGCGCCCCGGCCTCCCGGGTCCGCGCCCCGCCGGGCCCCGACTCTAGCGCGCGCCCCGCCTCCGCCGCACGGCCCCCTTGGCCCGCCCCGACCCGGCCCGCGGCGGCGGCGGCGGCGGCAACGGAGTGTCACGGCGCCATTGCTCTCCTGCCTCCGCTCTGCACCATGTCAGGAAGGAGAAGCGCTCCTTCACCCGGGGGGCAGGGGCAGGGGCGGCGGCCTGTGGCGGCGGCGGCCAGCGCGGGGGGACCCGGCGGGGGAGGCGCGGGGCGGGGAGGCGGCAGGACAGGGTGTGGGAGGGGAGCGAGCCGCACCGCCGCAGCGGCCGTCTCCTCCCGCGCCCGCCTCAACTTTTTGTACAGCCCGGAGAGGCGCGGGCGCCCCGATCTCCGCGGTCCAGCAGCGGGTCCTTGCCAAAGACGCACAGCAGAGTTGGGGGCCGGTTCTCCCGGCAGCCCGCTCCTCCGGAGCAAACTTAGCGGCGCGGCCAGCCCCACAGCCATTTTCCCGGGGAGGCGGCGGAGGCGGTCCTGCCCGCAGTTGCCGCCGCGGCTCCGGGACCCGATCGCTACCCGGCGCCCCCGGCACAGTCCGTCCTGCATCCCCCTCCCCGCCTGCGGAGCTCCCAACTGCACCGGGACCCCATCGCGGCAGCAGCTGCTCCCGCCGCTTTGCCCATTCAGCGGCCCCCGCTGACCACCTACCTACTGCGGGTGCAGAGCGTTGTCAGCTCTCCAGTCTGCCGCCCCACTGATCACCGTGGGTCCCCGTCCGGGCAGCACCGCTCCCGGCCGCAGCGGCAGTTCCTGCGCCGGGTTCCCCCACTCGCCCCGATTTACTGCCACAATCCACCAAATAACAAGCTGTTGAGCAGGCTCGCTTCTACACGAACTCCTATTGGCTGCTCATGACGCCGAATAGCTTGGGATTGGAGCTCGCTGTCTGCCTTTCTCATTGGATGTAGCCGTGAAACTTCCATGATTGGTGCGGAAAACAGCAGGTAGGATATTTTCCACTTCTGATTGGCCGGATCCGAAGACGCACGTTATTGGAGGAGAGAGGATTGAGTAAGAGAACCCAAAAAATTGATTGGAGGAGCCGACTCCGGATGTGCTTGACTGAACACTGATTGGAGAACAGAGGGGTCAGGAAGAGCAGTTCCGCACGAGGATTGGGCGGTGGCGTGTCCCATGGAAACGGAATCCAGAACTGCAGCCAAGGTTTTGCACGGGGGCGGAGCCGGGTCTTCCCCAGGCGCCTGCGCCTAACCGGTTTCCCGGCGCCATTTTGTCCCGGCAGCAGCAGCCTGCAGCTCTATCCCATTTTCTGTGTCTAGAGGGAAGGAAGCGGACTCTGTCTGGTAGGTTTATTTCAGTGTGGCACCGGCTTACCCTTCACTCCAGGACAACGCCTAGCGAAGGGCGGAGGGGTCACGGAGTCGTCCGAAAGGTCTGTTGGCGGCTCCAGATGTCGGGTGGCCTCGGGGGTGGCGCAGCTCTGGGAGCACCGGAAGCAAGGGCGGCCATGGGAGCCGCTGTCGGGCTGCGGAGCGTGGCTGGGGGGCGTGTAGAAAGGGGGCGAGGTCAGGGGCTCACGCGTGGTTTACTGAGCGGCCCTTTGCGTCCCTTCACTCGGGATGGCGGAATTTTACTGCCACCCTTCCTCCCGGAATAGCTTTGTCTCCCTTGGACATGCATTTCGGAAGCTGACTTGCGGTCTGATAGACACCGGGGGCCCAAGGTGGCCGCCTCTTTCGTGCAGACGGAGGAGGTGTGGTTTCTAGAAACGTCTTGCGTGGGGAAGAAGAGGTATTTCCTCCAACTGTGAAGCTACGAGGAAACGTGGAAGCTCTGGCTTTCGGAATGCTGAGGAATGTACCTGCCAGGACAGACGCTGCTGCCACTATGACCTTAGACAAGCGCCTCTTGTCACTGCATGAGGCGTATGCTATACTATTTTTTTTTCGAAGAAAGTATTAATGCTTCTGGAAGGAACGAACATTTCTTAGATGAAAGGATTTTCTGGACCAGATAGACATGGGTTCAGTCGTCAGCACACTGTCTTGTTCAATGACAAAAAACTTAACAATTGGATAACAGCTTATGCACCAAATTAAGATGTGAAATGTTAACTCCAGTAAATTTGCCAAACTGAATACATCTTGACTAACGCCCTATCAACTATTTTATTTGTATTTTTTTTTCAAACTTATTATTGTTTGTATATTTCGTGTATTTTGGTAGTTTTACTAAGTCATATCTATCTGTTTGGTTTTTTCCAAGACAGGGTTTCTCTGTATAGCCTGGCTTTCATGGAACTTACTCTGTAGACCAAGCTGGTGTCGAACTCAGAAGTCCACTTGCCTTTGCCTCTGCCTCTGCCTCTGCCTCAGCCTCCCAAGTGCTGGGATTAAAGGCATGCGCCACCACTGCCCAACCCTGCATCTATCTGTTTTAAATCTAACTGCTTAGTTTTGGTGATGCACAAAACTAGAAAATAGTTGAGTAAACAATCGATTGAGGACTTTTGTTTATTTTTCTAGAGTTGTGCTGAAGACAACACCTCCATGACAACCCAGAGTATCACAGAGGTGAGTCTTCGTGTCTGTTGAAATCTTGTGAATTGGGGCAGGTGTGTGCTGAGGTTTTCTGTAGATGACAGCCAAATACTAGGCTATGTGACTGGTTGTTGAAGATGTTTTGTTCAAGCTTTCAAATGAGTCAGCTCAATTAGCTTCCTGCTCGTATGCCCTAGAGAAGTCCTTAATAATTAAACTCACCCATTCTGGTCTTCTCCATTCTGGACTTTGGTGTTTTGAGAGAGGGTTTTGGTAGGCCAAGCTAGTCTGGACCTTGTCACGGCCTTCCAGGATCCAGGAAGCCCAGGATGCCTTGGACTGCTCTCCCTGCCTCGGCCCCACAGTCCACCATGTCCAGCTTTTACTCTTAGACTTTTTAACACTCAGTGTTTTAAGTCAGAATGTTAACATTTTCTTGATTTTGACCCCTACTCTGGTTTAAAAGTCTCTTGAGAAAGGTCTGATTTAGTGAGTGTTTAGGCAGGAAGAATTTTGGCTCTCTGTTGTCGTTTTATTTTTTAAAAAAATTATATGTATACTGCTGATCCTCCCTGGTCGTAATCACCCACACACTTCATTCCACTATCAAATTTTAGATATACATAATTCTTGCCAGTGTGCATTTGAAAAATAAAAATCTCTTAGTCTCTCCACCAAAGTATAATAAAGTTTATTCTGTATTCATGGGATTCAAAATGTTTTTTAGATGATTTTCCTTCTAAAGATACAGATGTGTTTACTCCCCCCACCCCCAAGAAAAATATTAGGGCCCTCAGAAGTAGTTTCTCTGTGTAGCACATTCCATGGATATCTGGTAGATGACTCGTGATTTAAGCTTTGGTTTGCTGCAGTTGAATGCAGGCCCTTGGGCAGCATTACAGGCAGGTGACCTCCAGTGAACTACTCTTTCAGCCCCATATATCTTAATTCTAGAGAGCTTTCCTGTTTGTTTTTCTGTGATAGCCACAATAAGCTACTTGAGTTCTACAAAATGTTGTGCCTAAGAACTAACATCAGTGGCTAAAATGTTGAGGCTTCTTGGTTTTATTTGACAGCCCTGACTCTTCTTTGTGGAGTAGATTTTCAGAAGAGAGAATGAAAAAGCTTTCTGCAGTTGTATGTGCATGTGGATTGTTCTTGTTGCTTGTTCAGATAGAGTTACTCTTCCCTCCCTGCTTAGGTGTGCTTCCCTCTGTTCCCTAGGCTGGCCCAGAACTCAAGACTGTGTAAGCCTCCTACTTCAGCTCCCTATCTAGTGAGATCTGCAGGTCTAATCCCTACTGTCAAAAACTTCAAGCTATAATACAGTAAACTTAACAGTTTCTCAAAAGATTTTATTTTTGATTTTGGAGTAGTTGAGGCATTACTACATGGAAACATTTTGCTACACAGAAAGTTACATTTAGGGTTACTAAAGACAAGTCCTTAGAGTCTTCTCTAAGGCCCTCATTGTGCTCCTGGGAGTAGATCCTGTCAGGACTTTGGTCACCTTCTAGGATAATTTACATAAAATTGTCACCCTACTTCTTTGACAGTCATTTGGCTCCTCTCTTGTTTGCAAAAGATAACTGTTGTGAATCACTTAATCATTTTGTACCTAATGTGTGTATAAACATGAATTATATGTATATTTGTATACAAAATAAGTGAAATAATATAATGTATTATATCTAACAGCAATTCTTGCTGTTAGGGGAAAAATGTTTGAACATCTTATCTTGGTCTTCAAATTTTTAATATTACAACTTACCTGATTTTTGATTGTTAATAATATATAGATTTAAGGCTAGGGAAATGGCTTAGAGGGTAGAAATCTTGCTGAACCAGCATGAGGCCCTTAGTTCAACTCCCCACTATGCATATACAAAGGATGTGAGGCATGCCTGTAGCTCCATCCCTTGGTGAGTAGAGGCAGAAGGATCCCTGAGGCCTCTATAGTTACCCAGTGCAGCCTGTCAATGAGTTTACAGTTTTAGTAAGAAAACCTGTTTCAAAAAACAAAGTGGCAAGTGATAGAGGAAGACACCTGACATCATCAGTCTCTTGGTTTCAGTGCCGTATGTGCTCATATGTGTCCACATACACACAATATGAAGATTGAGAAACCCATTAAGATAGATCAGCAGGGCCTGGTAATGCAAACCTGTCATCTAGCACTTTGGAGGCTACCAGAACCCCGAGTGGTTTGGTTTTAGTTGTCATCATTGAGCTAATCACAATAGGTTCCATAACAATCACACTTTGCTGTACCCTCTCTGAGAAAGATCAGAAGAAGGAAGTCTCTGTCCTTGTCCCTCACATTCCCAGGAAACAGACTTAAATAAGGAGAAGACTGAGATGTGGAATGCTAGGTTATAATCGGTAGACCAGGAATTAGACAATCTTTTTCAGTTATTTTGCCTTCTTCTCATTCTCCCACAGGATGAATTCTTATGTCTGCAGAGAGAAGTTAATATCTTAAAATAGGTATTTTTAGCACATAAACAGTAAAAAATTTAAAACCCATATAGAAAAGATTTCTGAATTGATTATAAAGGGAAGAATAAGATTTTGTCAATTAGTAACAGACCCAGCAGAGATTATTATTATTATTATACAACCTCAACAGGTAATTTGAAACAGATTATCCATTATATATAATCCATGTTCAGTCTCGAGGGTTTTGCCAGGGCCATTGGCATCAGGAAATCTGTAGCCTAGTTACAAATAGGAAATGTATTAGAAACTTCAGTTTTTTTATAAAAGGCATAGTAGAAGTTTAAAGAAAAATTCTTCTGTAACCTGGTGACAACCCAAGGAAATTATAAAAATTGTCCTGCTTGTTCTTTGTGTAATCAAGCTCCATTACCTGTTAGAAGTAACCCTAAAGCTACCTGAGGAAATGAAATTTGACAGATGGATGTGTTTCATTCTATAGAGTTTGAAAAATTAAAGTATGCATGTCATACAGTTGATACCTTTTCAGGATTTTAATAGGCTTCTGCCTTAAGTTCTAAAAAGGCTGATTTTGTAATGACATATTTATTAGAAGTGATAGCTATCTTAGGGATACCTTTCCAGACTAAAACTGATAATGCTCCATCATATATATCCAATAAAATGTATCGTAAAACATGTTACAGGCATACCTTACATCCTATAGGTCAAGCAGTTATAGAAAGATCTAACCACATTTTAAAGGAGATGCTTATAAGATAGAAGGAGGGACGTGAGATCACCCAAAGATAGATTATAGTGCTTTATTAATTTCATTTGTTTGTAATGTCAATGAGACAGGTAACATAGCTACTGAAAACCACTAGATTTTAGATATGACTTGAACAAAATCAGTTTATGTACTTTAAGGCTGTGTTAAGCTCAGAATGGAAGTCAGGAAATGTGGTGCATTGCATAAAAGGCTATACTTTTATTTATGCAGGAAATGAAAAGCTGTGGATTCATTCAAATTAGGTTTGACCATGGAAGACGTCTAGAAAATTTTGGCTACTGATGTGGAAAAAGAGGCCCAGAAGAACAAGAAAACAGGTGACTGGAATGCTGGTCCCCCTGTGCGGGAACACACAGGAGGCTAGCTGAGATGTGAGTGTCCCTCTAGTAGCCAGCGAAACTTGCTGGCTCTCAGGTCCTCATGACTTAGTGTTACATGTCATCCTTTCATAGGGCAGGAATGGGGATTTATAAAGCCCTATTACGGTGTGGTTGTGTAGTCCAAACAGACTTAGAAAGATTGACAGCTAAACTTTACCTCCTCAAGCATAGAGCAGAGACTCATCGTTAGCTGATTGTGCATACTGCACATTCCGTACATGTGTTCCTGCAGAAATGTCCTACGGTGTTACCAGAGCTGGGCCAGGAAGTAAGGGTGGTGGATTCCTGAGCAGGCAGAGACACAGACTAGTGCCGAAGGAAACTGGGAAGGCGGAGCTGGCGCACTGAGAGCCACGTGGGATGGTGAGGAGTCAGGAAAAGTTAGCAGCTAGCTGAGACTGTCCAGCAGAAGACCAACAGCTTTAATTTTCTTCAAAACTTAAAAACTGTGGAAATAAACTATTTTGAAAGAGTAGTTCATAGAGTCCATTGAGAATGTAATTAGCTCACCTGTTTGGTATTTTTTACTGAAAAAATAAAGTGAGATTCTTTTTTAAAAATGCTTGTTTTTCCCTTTTTAAACATTATTTCAGGGGCTAGTAGACATGTGCCATAGTTCAGTGGGTGGAGTTGAAAGGACAGCTGTGGGAGGGTTGGTTCTCTTCATCTACATGTAGGCTCTGACACTCAGTCTCATGAGCTTAGTAGCAAGCACCCTTCCCTACGTCATTTCATCTCATCTCATCGTTTTTCTCTCTCTCTCTCTCTCTCTCTCTTTTCTTTCTTCTCCTCCTCCTCCTTAACACATTTATATGGTTCCGTTTTCTAAATTGCTTGGACTTTTTTGAGATAGTGTTTCACTTTTCTGGGCTCAATTTTTGAATAATGCTTTTTGTAATATTTTATCACAGAACACTGAATGTATGTATGTGTGCTTGCTTTTGTGTTTGGTCCTTTTACTCTTCTTAAAAGCCTGATGTAAGAAGTCTGTTTTGATAAAGAGTGTTCAGGGGCAAAGTAAATAATTTTTTATAAATAAGTATATGTTCTGCATCTTTAAGGTAAAACATAGCTCAAAATAAGAAGTCTTTGTCTTTCAGAGTGACATTGACTTTTGTTGTGAGAAAAAGAACCAGGGGGCTTCAGTTCTAAAAGACCTAGGATTTGTTACTTGCACTGAAAACTTTGGTTCTAGTATGTAAATTTTATGTTATCATTAGGAAAATGAGATTGGCCATGTTACCATATATATGCATGTGCATACATCAGGATTTGTTTAGAAGTAGAATTGATTGCTAGGTTGAATATAGCTGCTTCCCAAACAATTGAGGGGTTTGTTGGGTTTTTTTTGTTTTGTTTTTTGTTTTTTTGTGTTTTTTTTTTGAGGGGATTAAATAATTGTAATCAAACTATTATTTTGAGCACCAGGGATATAGGTCTTGATTGTAAGAGTGCTGTACCTGACATATACAAGGCTCTAGGTTCAAAAACCAGGGCCAACTTTGTTGTTGATATTTAAAGCATACTCTGTGGTGTGTGCGTGGATGTCGATATGATTTTTTCTTTGCTCTGTGGATTTTATTGTTGGTTTTAGGACCACATGAATGATTGTTTTCATTCACAGGTGATTCAAACTAGAAAGACAGCATGTTTCAGGATGTGGATTAAAGTAGATCTGGGTTATTTAGTGATATTTCTCCAAAGAGGTCCGCCTAGGGAGCTCAGTACGAGTGAGATACATAACGTGATTAAGCATAGAACGTTAGTCTAAGCACTTTAAGAGACTTGAATAAGTGGGTTTTGTTTGTTTTTGTTTTTTGAGACAGACAAGTAACCCTGTCTGTCTTAGAATTCCTCTGTAAATTAGCCTAAAACCCAGTGGTCCTCCTGCTCCTGCCTCTCCAGTGCTGAGATTAAAGGCAAGGACCATCATAAAAGGAACATAAGCAAGCAGAATAGAGGGCTTGTTGTAGCTGGCTTGTAGTGCATGTGAGTGTATGTACAAGGTCCTCAATTGTATTTTCAGTACCATGAAAAAAGTCATTCAAGTTAAGTGGAAGGTTGTGACTACGAATGTTTGAGAAAAGATGTGTCATATAGGAAACACTTGGGAAAGGATGCCTGGCGAAAGATGAGATCAGAAGAGTTACGAGGCCTGTATTGTTAGAGTTGCTAGAGTCAGCTGCACACTGGAGTCCTGTGGAGCGCTTGCTCTCTATAGATTGTTAGATGGCTTTGAGACTGAGCTATGAACAGAAATTAAAGGTGCTTTTTATTTTTTGTTGTTGACTTTTGTTTTGAGATATGGTTTCACTATTTAATAGCCTTGGCTGGCCTGGAACTCAGTATTGTAGACCAAACTAGCCTCAAATTCACAGAATCACCTATTTCTGCTCATAAATGCTGGAATGAGAAGCATTGGCCGTCATACCCATCTTAACATATTTTTATTTGGCTTATTTTCTTTGCTTTATACATTATATACATTTTCTTTAAAACTTCATTGGCCTTTTTTTGTCTGGGTATTTTGTTTTTGTTTGAGGCAGGACCTCATTATGTAGCTAGGATTGGCATGTTGCCTTAGTTCTCCTGTGGCCCTAGTGCTGGAGTTACAGGTGTGATCCACTGTACCTGGCTTTTTTATTATTTACTTTTTCTTTTTTTATTATTCTTTTCCTACTGATCCCCATTTCTGTTTTGATGTATTCTATTGTCTGTGCCCATGTCAAGGGTTTTTTCTCTCCTCTCAGTGAGTTTACTTGGGTTTGTCTACAAGTATGTGGGCACATTTCCCGTCACTATACTTTCCCTCTATCAAGCATTAACTGTAAAAATACTGGTTTAAGTGAAGCCCCATAAGACCCTGTCCCTTCCTAACAGGATGTTGACAGACCCTACCTTGTTCACATCTTTGAAGATATCGTAGCTACTGTGGCATTTAAGGGTGCAACAACAGGTCAGTGTTTCATGTGTCCTGGCTTCCTCTGATTCTTACCTGCTTTCTGCCTCTCCTGCCGTGCACCTGAGCCTTGAAGTGGGTTATGTAAATGTCCCGTTGAACTGAGCGCTTAGTAGTCACTTATTCTGAGCACTTCCTTAGCAAGCCTTCCCATAGACCTTGAAGGAAGAACAAGGACCACCATGTGGTCTAGTCTCTGCTAAAATGCTTATCTGTGACCTTGCTCCATTACTCAAGCAGCCCTTGCTTCCTCTATATTCTACCACGTTTAGAATCCCACCCTATAGTTTAAAATAGCCAGTGAAATTTTATGCTGCCTTGAATGGAAAACACAAAAATCATATAAAAGGCTGTAAACAGTTTGATCTAGTCGGTACTACCACAAATAAAAGCTGTTTTCTTGAAGTCGCCTTGGTGTCCCGTCTCTTTGTTCAGAATTCCACATCTCTTGGTGGTTTCATTTGCCCTCACCAGGCTGAGACCCCTGGGGCACAGCAGAACTTTGTAAGGCCCAGGTGCCAGAAGAAGGAGGGGCCTGATCATATCCTGGGACCCCAGGACTTGCCCAAGTAGTCCAGTATAGGTTGGAGTTGTGCAGTGGCTCAGGTAGAATGGTGAGCTGGAAATGTGTGAGTGTCTGGATGAAAAGGTCAAGAGACTTGACCACACGGGCCAAGCAGTAGTGAGGTCAGCTCCAGTTACATGGTGACCTTGGTCCAGGGTAGCTGTACTGGAGCTCCAAAACTGAGATTTCTTTTCTTTTTAGTTATTTTATGTGTGTGAGTACACTATTCCTCTCTTCAGACAAACCAGGAGGGCATCAGATCCTGCTACAGATGGTTATGAGCCACCATGTGGTTGCTGGGAATTGAACTCAGGACCTCTGGAAGAACAGTCAGTGCTCTTAATTGCTGAGCCATCTCTCCAGCCCAGTCTGGGATATTTTTCTTTTTTTTCTTTTTCTTTTTTCTTCTTTTTCTTTTTTTAAATTATTATTCCATTTGTTTACATCTCAAATAATATTCCCCTTCCTGGTTACCCCTTCACAACCCCTCATCCTATAATCCGCCCTCTCCTCCCTCCCCTTAGTCTGCGATTTCTTTACCACTAAAACAAAGCACCTGAAATATCCCCAAGAGGTGAGCGGCTAGTAATGAACGAAGCAAAAGGTCCATCCTTTTTTCCCTCTCTGCCCTCTGTGGTGAGTGTTGTGTTTCAGTGAAGTGTTGAGAGCGGTTACATGGACTCAGGATACCCAGATGGCTACTCAGCACACCCCTTCCCTTGACAGTTGGCTAGATGTATGTAGTTCTGTCCTACCTACAATGCTTGCACACCCAGTTAGAGGAGAATTTAAAACCAAACTAGCAAAGATAATAGTTTAAAATGTAGACCAGAACCCGAGAAGCCTATTCTGAACCCCTTCTTGTCAGTGCCATCGGTGTCTGAGGTATTCATTCCTGCTGTTGCCTAAGCTCCTCCGTCTGAGGTCATACCCCTGAAGGCTACTAGAGTGTCTTGCTAGAAATCACCCCAGAGCCGCCTACTTTAACTTCATACATTCAGGTTTGAAAGCAACGGGAGTCCACCAGTAATATTCCTCTCCGCAAAGACCACCATGGTACTTAGCCACTGTTGTGCGGAAACTCTCAAGAGCCTTTAGAGAGATCTAAAAGACCCTTTTTAAAGCGCCTGGCTTGCACTCCCAAACAGCATAGACTTCCGCTTTGTGGACACACTGATGCCATAGCAGGTTTCTTGATGTAGATGCTAGCTTCTTCATTTTCAGGACTGGCCAACCCCCTTCAAGCAGTTGTGCTGCTTAGTGGCAGAGACTGACAAACCTGACCATATGCTAGGATTTAACCATCTGGCCTCACAGGAATGACTTCAGTGGAGGGAAGGGTCAGGACTGGCTAACCAATGCCAGGATAGATAACAGGGAAGGCTTTCATTTAGAGGTGTTACAAAACTTAAACCTCTTAACTTTGCTGCCTGTTGGGTCAAACCAAGCAGATCATAACTGCACTGAGGTCATAAATGACCTGTTTTTCAGATGGTCTTTAACAGACCAGTCTCTTAAAAACTCTGCTGTAGGGCTGGTGAGACGGCTCAGCGGGTAAGAACACTGACTGCTCTTCCGAAGGTCCTGAGTTCAGATCCCAGCAACCACATGGTGGCTCACAACCACCCATAATGAGATATGACGCCCTCTTCTGGAGTGTCTGAAGACAGCTACGGTGAATTCCGCTGGAGTGAGCAGGGCCTGAGCAAGCGGGGGCCAGAACTCAATTCCCAGCAGCCACAAGATGGCTCACAGCCATCTGTACAGCTACAGTGTACTCATACACATAAAATAAATAAATCTTTAAAAAAAAAACAAAACTCTGCTGTAGAGCAGTCCATTGATGGCAGGAACTTTGTCAAGGAAGGTGAACCCTTTACTGGGTATTCTATAATGGCACTTAATTCTGCCACTGTGGCCAAATCTGCCTAAGGGGCTTGAGCACAAAGGGCAGAATTTAGCCTTCCCCCTGGCTGCTAAGCATCGACATCCTCTGGAGCAACAACATGCCTACAGAATTTAGTCTCCATCTCCACATACACAGGGCCCTATATATATAAAAGGGCTTGATTAGTTTTGGAAGAAAAAGACAGTATGGCAGGGAAATCCAGGAACATTTGGAGGCTATACCGGTGGTCCTGTAAAGAGTGCCCTTTGTGTGTGGTTGGGAATACCAGAAGAGAGGGTACTGCAGTTTCCCAAGACCGGTGGTTAAAGTATTGAAGATCACCTGGATATTAGGGCATAAGGCCCTCAGAGCTCTGGGCTGGGGGAGCATGCGAATCAGACATTGAAGCTACAGCTAAGCAGACTGTCAAGAGACACAAACTGAAATCATTGTTTCCAATTACTCTCTTAAATACTTAACCCCTCCCAAACAGAATTCTTTCCTTATGAAATTCTTAATGGGTGCCCTTCTCCCATTATTAGCATATGGGAAGATTAGGCTAATATCACTTTAAGATAACACATGAAGGTACTTGACTCAGACCTAACCATCATACATCATAGATGCTGGAGAATTGGACCCCCTTGAGCCCCATAATGAACCAGGGTACTTCATTCTGGCCACTAGAATTTGCCTCCTTCAGGGATATGAAATCTGTCTTGCCTTTCTTAGTAGGAACAATGATTTAACATTCCATCTGGAAGTTTAACATGCTTGGGTCAAGGGTTTTTGTTGTTTTTTGTTTTGTTTATTTGTTTGTTTTTTGTTTTTTTGAGACAGGGTTTCTCTGTGTAGCCCTGGCTGTCCTGGAACTCACTCTGTAGACCAGGCTGGCCTCATGGAGCTCTGCCTGCTTTTGCCGTCCCAATGATGGAATAAAAGCCATGCACCATGCACCACCACCACCCATGAATGGATAGAGGGGATCTTGGGACTACTGTTCCCCCGTTTGCACGTTAAATCATATCCTCAGATTACAGGAAGCTTTTGAGATTATAGCCAGTGAAATGGCAAGGGTTCTTGATACTCTAGCCAGACAACAAACCGCAATGTAGTGCCATTTACCGAAATTCATTGGCTTTTAGACTATTCACTTGCTCTGGAAAAGTTGTTCATGGAAAATTCAACCTAAGCAATTTTTGCTTAGAAATAGATGATGGCTGAGCCGGGCGGTGGTGGCGCACGCCTGTAATTCCAGCGCTTGGGAGGCAGAGAGGCAGGCGGATTTCTGAGTTCAAGGCCAGCCTGGTCTACAGAGTGAGTTCCAGGACAGCCAGGGCTACACAGAGAAACCCTGTCTTGGAAAACCAAAAAAAAAAAAAATAGATGATGAAGGAGAAGTTCCTGAAGAGGTGACTGATGAAATGAGGAAAGCTGCTCACAGCCCACGCAGACTTGGAATGGCAGCCGTCCAGACAGCTTGTTTAGAGGATGGCCTTCCACTTTGGGGCAAGTCAAGTCCTTCCTACATGGCAGGCTTTCAATATTAGTGGTTTGCGGTAGCATGCACTTGAAATCCTTCACTGCAGAAATCAAAATACAAATACTTAGGTTCACTGGCCAGCCATTTTAACCTAATTGGTGAGCTCTAAGCCAATGTAAAACCCTCACCTATCAATTTAAAAACAAACACCTGGTAAGTCACCTAAAGATGAAACCACTTGAAGAATTAAGCCATATTAAGTACATTCAGGGATAGAACACTTGAGACTATTCACACATTAGAAATTTTTATTAGATTGTTTCTTGGTTTTTAAAAGTTAGTATTACAATCAAAGGGATTTTTGGATAATAAATGATACTTCGCAGATGCGTCTGAATACATGTGTTCAGAATCTCCCTCTCTGTGTTGGTTAGTTTTTAATGTCAATTTGACACAACCTGGAGTCACCTCAAAAGAAAAAACCTCAACCGAAAAGTTGCCCTTTTCAGAGAAACCCAAACAAAATTGCCTCCACCAGGATTGAGCATGTCTGTGGGGGAATTTTCTTGACTCTTAATTGCTATACGTGGGCCCAGTCCACTGTAGCCATTACTATCCCCTGTGCAGCATATTTGAAGAAGCTAGCTAAGTACAGACCAGAGAATGAGCCAGCATTCCTTCATGGTTTCTGCTTCATTTCCTTTTTGAATTTCTGCCCTGAGTTTCTTTAGTGATGGACTGTGTCCGCGAAGTAGAAACTGAACTTTACTTTTATTTCCTCTCAAAGTTGGTGTTTATTGCAGTAACAGAAAGCACACCAGGACACCACCTGAGTCCTTTTGGTTTGTTGTTGTTGTTTTTGTTGTTGTTGTTTTAAATGATGAGGGGCCACTCAGTGAGAAGACAGGTTTTTTTTGTTTTTTGTTTTTAATTTATTAAATGTAAGTACACTGTAGCTGTCTTCAGACACTCCAGAATAGGGAGTCAGATCTTGTTATGGATGGTTGTGAGCCACCATGTGGTTGCTGGGATTTGAATTCAGGACTTTCCTAAGAGCAGTCAGTGCTCTTAACCACTGAGCCATCTCTCCAGCCCTTTTTTTGGTTTTGTTTTGGTTTTGTTTCGTTTTTGAGACAGGGTTTCTCTGTGTAGCCCTGGCTGTCCGGGAACTCACTCTGTAGACCAGGCTGGCCTCGAACTCAGAAATCTACCTGCCTCTGCTTCCCAAGTGCTGGGATTAAATGCGTGTGCCACCACTGCCCGATGAATCCTTTTGGTTTTAATCTCAATGCCTTCATGCTTCTGTGCATGACACTGGGCCTAGTAATGGGAACTCCATGGGATTTTATTTTGTGAGGATATTTGCTTGATCTGGTGTTGTTGTGAAATTAATTGGTCAGGGTCTGGCCTTGGGAATTAGGAAAATTGAAAATGCTGGGAATAGAGCAGTAACTTAAAATACCAGGTTTGTAGGACAAATGCATAGATCTAAAGAGGCAAGTCTATAATCTTAGCAGAAAAATTCCCAGAATTGGGGCCAGTCGGATGGATGGTTCAGCAGGTAAAGGCTGAGCCCTACTCTGGTCCATGTGGTGGAGAGGAAACAGGCTACTGTTGGTTGTTCTCTCACCTGACATGCAATATGAGCTCACAGACACATACACACATACACATACCGTACACACACTAAGTAAGTGTGCTCATATTTAATTCCCAGAATCTTCACAGTAATTCCACAAGACAATGTTCTACAGAGTGAGTTCCAGAACAGCCAGGACTACACAGAGAAACCCCCGTCTTGAACACCTCCCCCACCCAAAAAAAAGAGTGTTTCATTGGAGCTGGGTATTTGCGGCTATTAATATTTTAAGATTCTAATCTAACATTTTCTTTCTTTCTTTTT
>NW_022196912.1:85916716-85921662 GCF_008632895.1 Mastomys coucha | reverse complement strand
TTTTTGGAGACAGGGTTTCTCTGTGTAGCCTTGGCTGTCCTGGAAACATCTTATTTCTTCAGATAGGAATTTATAAGCATATTTCTTTTTAGATGGACATATGCCCATCTGTCCCTAAAAAAATTAAGAACCCTTGAGAATAAATAGCAGACTTTCACAGAATAATTTTAGTATTTGCAAAGGTTGCTGGTATTCTTACTACATAAGGAACAAATTCTCAGGTTTTAATGGCCCACCTACCAGCTTTATTGAGGGAGGAAGAGGGATTGGCCCCACTAATAGTTGAACCTTGAGTAGGAGAGTGCTTTACCTCTGAGCCAGAGGTTCCAATTGCTCTTATTAGCTGATATAAGAGATACTTAAATTAGAGCCAAACAAAATTGCCCTGTGAGGCAGAAGTGGGCAGGCAGATCTCTGAGTTTGAGGCCAGCCTGTTCTACATAGTGAGTTCCAGGCAGGTTAGGGCTAGGTAAGACATGTCTCAAGAAAAAAAAAAATTACACTGAAGTTGTGTATTCCATATAATTGGTCTACTTCCTGATTTTTTTTTTTTTGACACTTACTAGGGATTTTGATGTATTAGTATGCTATTAAATGTTTTGTGGTGGTTGTAGTTTTAGGGGTTGTTTTGTTTGGTTGGTTTTTTTGCTTTTTTGTGAAGGAGGGGTTGCTTTGCTTTTTGAGACAGGGTTTCTGTGTAGCCTTGGGGTGTTCTGGTACTGAGATCCACCTGTCCCTGCCTCCAAAACCACCTAGTTATGCCATTTTAATTGTTATAGCTCAAAATTTGAGATATAAATAAATTGCCTACTTATCGACTTATCTCAAATACTTCAATAATCAAGGAAAAGAATACTTCAATTTTTCAAACCAAACGAGAATCCTGTTTTTCAAAAACATCGTGTTTCTTATTATTTTTATTTATTTATTCTCTGTGTAGCCCTGGCTGTCATGGAACTCACTCTGTAGACCAGGCTGGCCTCGAACTCAGAAATCCACCTGCCTCTGCCTCCCAAGTGCTGGGATTAAAGGCGTGTGCCACCAACTGCCCAGCTCATCTCCTGTTTCTTACTTCATGTGTTATGATATTGAAACCAATTTGCTGGTTTCCTCCCAGGTTTGAAGTTCTGTATTTTATCATATAGTCAAAAAGCACTAGGCTGTTCACAGTAAATTCTTTGACCACAAATTTTGCTTCTCTTTCTTGCTGTATACTTCCTGTTTTGTCAAATTTCCATTTAGGGAAAAGAATGGGTTTTAGAGTAAACGAGTTTGAGCTTCACATTTAAAACTTCTGAAGTTCACTTGGAAGCCATCCAGATATCTGGGGGTGGGAGGAGGGAAGCACTTTATTTCTCTAATGTAACGTCGTTTTCTCAGGAAGCTTCATTGGCTTTGTGTCATGAGCCTACAGTGAGGAAGAGAAACTCGGTTGTCAGTGTCCAGTGTGCAGCAGCTTGCCAGCCCTTTAGGCTTTCCATGTCAAACATGTTTTGAGTTTGTGAATGAATTATGTTCCTTGTGAAGGAAGGATCGGTGTTGCTTCTAGATCTGTGTAGACTTCCATAAACTTGTAAGAACTGCCTTCAGCCACATTTGTTCCACTTACAATAGATACAAGTTCATTAGAGTGCAAATGGGCTTCATTTCCAATCTGTGATATCTTTTTGAATGTGAATCACAGTAAGTCCTCAGGAAGTTCATTTGCAGCTGAAATAGTGAGTTGCAAGCCAATTATTTGTCACTTTTTAACCCTGCCATCACCTAGCAAGATACTAAGTCAGTCAGCAGAACCTATTTTTGCTGCAAACCAAATCCTACTTCCTTGCTCTTGGAGACTTGCAACACCAAGCTCCTCTATGGAACTTTGACCAAATTAAATTAACCTGGGCTGCTTTACATCAAAACTTTTCTCCTTGGCCTATCAATAAGAATAATAATTTTGAATGTTTGACCATTATTGAACAATAATGTAACTTCCTCCGTGTTGTTCCCTGGCCTCTTGTCCACCTTTGTTTTTGAAATGTTCCCTGATACCCTTGGGGTACCCTCTTTGGAGCACCTAGGTGGAATTAAAGAACTTGAACAATTTTTGCTTTTAGTTTACTAGATACTTCTCCCTCCCTTTTTCCCTCTTAGGTACTCTTGTGAAATATGTGTCTGTCTGTCTATCACACACACAAACATACACACACAGAGGTCTGCATGCCTCTGCTTCACAAAATTAAAGTGGTGCACACTTTAATTCCAGTACTTGAATGAGATAATTTCTCACTAAATTAGTTGTTTTTCCAGATATCCACTATCCCCTACTGTTTTACCATGTTTTGCTTAATTCTAAAAAGCATTATGTTAACATTTTCTAATAATTTTTCTGTTGCCCTTTTTCTTTGATTCTTAGCTCCCTGTAATATACAGCTACTATCCTCCAGCTAGAGGCTGAAGCAAAAAGATCCCTAGTTCCTGGAACACCAGGTTACAGACCCTTTCTCAAACAGCAGCAGCACCATCAAAAAGGCAATTAAATATTCTACAATAATTAATGACTCAATGAGGGCTCTGTAAGTTGATGTTTTGGCAATTCTCAGAGAGCCCCACAGCATTGTTCTCCAGTGTCTCCTCTTTTTTGTGAGCATCTATCTACACTAGTGCTTAGCTTAAGGCTATACTAAATTTCATTAAGGCCAAATTCACCAAAAAGAGACAAATTAGTGGTTCTGAAATATTAGTGTTAAAAAAACAATATCAAGCCTTTATTAAAAATACAGATTGCTAAGGCCCATTTTCTAGCTGGTAAACTCAGGTCTGTAAAGAATTCTAAAGTTGGTGGTCTTAGAACTAGTTTTGGAAACGTACATTCCTCCCTTCTCAATTTTGGTTTTGTAATCTTGTATATATGTTAGTCACACAGGCAGGGCAGGGCATACACCTCGATATATAATACCTGGGAGCATACTGAGTTCGAGGCTAGCCGTCCTACACAGGGAGAGTGCTTCCCCCACTCTACCCCACAAGATAGTTCACTTTGTTTCAATATCATCTCAGGAGTTTTTTGCCATTTATTACTGGCATTTTGTTGTTGTTGTTCTGAATTCCTTAGAGTTCTCATCCAACAAGTGTCCAGGAAACTTCCTGGATTCCTTTTCATGTTTTGTTGGAATTTATGTTCTCCACTTCTCAAAGCACATTTGTAGCTGACTATATATTTGTATACACAATGCAGGCTGTGATAGCCCTTGGTAGTAGTTATAAAATGTTTCTGCTTCTCTCACAGAGAAAGATCTTGAAAAATTTTAAATTAGTTGCAGTGGTATACATTTAAGAAGTCCAAATATTCCCTTAAAATTACTGTTGTCTGCTGATGATCAAAACTGTTCTGCCTATCCTAAATTTTTTTTAATTGTAAATGTATGAGTGTTTTGCCCACATGTATGTCTCTGTGTGCCATGCCTGGTACCTAAGAAAACCAGAAGAGGACGTTGGATCCTTGGAGCTGGGTTTACAGGTGGCTGTGAGCCATCTGAGGTAGGTTTTGGGAACTGAACTCTGTAGTCCTCTGCAAAAGGAGCAAGCACCTGAAACTCTTAACCGATCTCTTTAATTCCCAGTGTCTACTCTTTAAGAAAACCAAGGTGTCCTAGCACCCACAGATACACCTGTCTCTGCCTCCTGAAGGCTAGGATAAAAAGCATACACCACCACTGCCTAGTTTAGAGATAGTCGTTTTTAAATTTGGCCATGTGTGATGGTACACAGCACATTTTTAATCCCTTCATTCAAAGGCAGAGAAGTTCAATGCCAACAAAAAAAGCAAAACAAACAAACCAGAAATAAAAAAAAATCCAGTCTACCTATGTATAAACTATAAACCAAGGTTTACTAATTTAAAGAACAGATTAAGAGTACAATTAAGCCGGGCAGTGGTGGTGCACGCCTTTAGTCCCAGCACCTGGGAGGCAGAGGCAGGTGGATTTCCGAGTTCGAGGCCAGCCTGGTCTACAGAGTGAGTCCAGGACAGCCAGGAAGGACTACACAGAGAAACTTTGTCTCAAAAAACCAAAAGAGTACAATTAAAATTGACCCCAAGTAGAACATAATCTAGCAATCCTCAGGTACTTAGTTATTTGAAAGAACACTGACTTTCATTTCCTTAGTTTCTGTATATCAGAATTTTAAACTTTAGCTTATTGTAGTATAAGGCCTTTAATGTACACTTCCCAGATTCATCCTTTGATTAAACGTAATTTGGTGGTGGCATGCACCTTTGAGTCCAGCATTCAGGAGGCAGAGGCAGGCAGTTAGATCTCTTAAGTTTGAGGCCACCTAGTCTACAGAGTGAATTCCAGGACAAGCAAGGCTACACAGAGAAACCTTGTCTCAAAAAACAAAAGATACAGATGGGATATTTCCACCACCTTATAAAGGTGAGTTTGCTTAATTTTGTCTTTCCATCTCAAGAATCATTGACTTGTGATTCTAGTTTTGCTTTTTGTGAACTATCATCACATTAGAATGTTGCAGTTTGAATCATGCATCTAGATATACATGCCAGTGCACACTCAATGGAGATCAGAGGAGAAGATTCAGTCATCTCTTCTCTTCTCCACCAAGGATTCCAGGGATCTAACTTAGATTGTCAGGTTTGTATAGCAAGCCCTTTTACCATCTCACTGGTTCTACATTAATCCTGTAGGAGCAAGCACTGAGTTACAAGGTCATTCTTCAACTGCAAGAAACTGCCAAATTATTATTCCTTTAACACTCCTGTTAACCTTATCGTTGCCAATGCTTGCTTGCTGTGCTGACTTTAAAAAAAATAAGTGGTGTGGCATGCCTTTAATCCCAGCACTTGGGAGGCAGAGGCAGGTGGGTGGATTTCTGAGTTTGAGGCCAGCCTGGTCTACAGAGTGAGTTCCAGAACAGCCAGGGAAACCCTGTCTCAAAAA
>NW_022196912.1:85915486-85916638 GCF_008632895.1 Mastomys coucha | reverse complement strand
AAAAAAAAAAAAAAAAAAAAAGAAACAGGTGAAGGGTGTTTTGTGGGGAGAAACCTTGGTGGTTTGGGGATCTTTTTATGGTAGTTTTGTGAGAATACTTAAGACTGTCTTCCTCTTAAGAAACAGCCTATGAGGCTGGTGAGATGGCTCAGCGGTTAAGAGCACATACTGCTCTCCATGAGTTTAAATCCCAGCAACCACATGGTAGCTCACAACCATCCATAATGAGAAACAAAAAGCCTATGGGCCGGATCAAGCAGGGGCTCGAGCAAGAGGGAGAAGAGAAGCGGTGGGGAAAAAAACAGAAACAGCCTAAATCCAAGAACACAATATGGACACAGTGCAAGAATATGAGATGTAGGTCAGCTCTAGATTACATTTCAACTGGCAAATGCAGACATTAGAAAATTAAACCTTTGGAGTTTCTTTGGTATCTTCTCTGCAGTGCAGTATGTGTCTATAGAACGTTCACACACACACAGATATACACATTCATGCTCTCACTCCCTTGCTCTCTTCCCATTTCCTTCCCCACCCCCACATGGCCGTGGCCGGCCTCTACTCTGCTCCCTCCTCCTCTCTGCCTTTCTCTGCCTCTACTACTCTCTGAAGTCTCCTCCCTATGCCCTAAAAAACCTCTATTCTATACTAAATATATATAATATACATACATATATATAAAATTTTAATTTTGCCACTTGTCTACAAAGGAAATTGTTTCAGAGATGCTGATAATCTAAATTCAACTTCCTTTTCCTTTTTTTTCAAAGTCATTTTAACAACAAGAGAAACAGGGCCAAGTATGGTGGAGGCAGAGGCAAGGGGATCTCTGAGAGTTCAAAGCCAGCCTGTTCTACATAAGAAGTTCCAGGACAAGAAGAGCTTATGTAGGAAGACCGACCGAGCCTCAAATAAACCAAAAGTAACAGAAACAAACGAAAGGAACTCTTTCTTATCAAGTAAGTACTATAAACATTTTATTACATGACATTTAAGCCCAACTTGATACTTTAAAGTTTTTGTTTCAGGTGCCAATATCAAGATAATTTCCAGTCATATTTGTGCAATCTGAAAATAAATGCTATCTATATTCATGTCATATTAGAATATGTCCCATTTCCCACAGAAGGCTAGCAGTTCTCAGTAGTGGTT
>NW_022196912.1:85894009-85914615 GCF_008632895.1 Mastomys coucha | reverse complement strand
TTTTATATTCATTGGTATTTTGCCTGCATATACCTCTGTAGGTGTCAGAAGACTGGGAACTAGAGTTATAGACAGATGTGAGCTGCCATGTGGGTGCTGGGAATCGAACCTATATTCCCTAGAAGAGCAGCTCAATTGCTGAGCCATCTCTCCAGGCCCAGTTCTATGAATTTTTAATCAAACATAAATCTACATTTTAATATTACACAAATATCCTCAATTACCCAACAATGTTTATAAGACAAAATTTAATGAAAATTGGTCAGTGGGTATATATAATCCATGGTGCTAGCCATATGCAACTGTTACAGAAATGTAAACCAGTGGATGGTGAAAAAACGTTACATATTGTCATCATCTGATTCATCTTCTTCCTTCAAAGATTCCTATTAAAAGAAAAAAAGAGTTTTAAGTTTTTCATTTTGGTATATCCTATGGAACCTGCATTTTAAACATCTGTAATTATAAATTATTTATACCTGAAAAATACCACATTTAAAGATAATCCAATACGTCTATCTTGCCCTATGGATAAAAGCATTAAATGTCCTGGAGGGAAAAACCTGGACTTTTCTTTGTTTCATCCCCGCCCCCCATGCCCCTGCAATCCCCTTTTTCTTTCTGGTTTTTAGAGACAGGGTTTCTGTGTTGCCCTGCCTAACCTAGAACTTGCTTTGTAGACCAGGCTGGCCTTGAACTGAGAGAGGCTCCTGCCTTTGCTCCCTACTGCTGTGAATACAGGTGTGCACCACCATGACCAGTAACACTGAACTTTTCAAGCAGACAACTCCTTTTTTCAAAGAGGCAAAACACCAACAACAAAAGATAAAAAAAAAGTTTAGAGTTAGGACAAATCTATCCCCACCAGAGATAACCTAAAAAACAGTTTACCCTTACTTCAAACAAACATCAACCAAATTACTTTATGACTCAGAACAATGTTTATGTTGTTGCTTACCTTGGCATATTTCTCTGCTTCCTCTCTTATATCTTTGGGAACAATTTCATGTCTTCCTTTAGTTACTATAAAATAAAACCATATATTAAAAATGAGGATTATAATTTATAATACTGTGAACTCTCCCTAATCTACAAATACATAGGGTTCATTTCCTGTTGTTTCCTCCCCCAAAATAATCATTATTCACAAGGTGAACAAACTTACTTAAACAGTAAGTTTGACTTATAAATCTTGACAAGGAGATAAGACATCATATAGATGTTTCTTTGAGAACTATTCACAACATCAGTTATTGCATAGAATTCTTTCATTATCTTGTCTTAAAGTGCAAATTAACTCTAGAACAATAAATGTACAAATGTTACTTACATTCACCAACCCAGCTGAGCTCTAGTTCAAAAGCTTTATCCTTAACTTCATCATGTACTATGTAAATTCTTCAACAGAAAAGAAATTAACACAATATTGGTCAAGTCCAAATAAAAATTCTATAAACAGTGAGTATAAAGTAGACATTGTGTGCCTGGTGTTATTTATAAAATGATATACTCTCCTGTTCAACATTAGAAAAGACAAGTTAGGAACTGGAGAGATGGCTCAGTTGTAAGATCACTTGGGTTTGGTTCTCAGCATGTACAATGTTGACTTAGAACCCATCTCTAACCCATCTCCCCAATCCAAAACCCTCTCCAGTCTCTTCAGGTACCACATACAGACATGGTACATGCAAGCAAAACATAGAAAATAGAAGGTTCTTTTCTTTAAAATGGCAAATTACACAGGATTGAGACACTCCTACAAATACGGATCTACTTCTCTTTCTCAAGTTCTGTTTATTTTGATAATGTTTTAAAGCTTCAAATAAAAGACATCTCAGAAAGAAAGCAGATTCAAATTAGAAAGACAATCATGAACTATGCCTTTCTTTCTTTCTTTCTTTCTTTCTTTCTTTCTTTCTTTCTTTCTTTCTTTCTTTTTTTTCTTTTTGGTTTTTCAAGACAGGGTTTCTCTGTATATCCCTGGCTGTCCTGGAACTCACTCTGTAGACCAGTCTGGCCTCGAACTCATAAATCAACCTACATCTGCCTCTCAAGTGCTGGGATTAAAGGTGTGTGTCACCACTGCCTGGCAAAGTATGCTTTTTCAAGATACCCATTTTTTTCTATTCGTATACAAGTATTTCAGAAACTAACCAATAATTTAAACCATCTGACCAGGTAGTTTAAATGCCACTCAAACTGGTTCTTATAATACATTACAAACAAGAAGCCACATAACCAATTACAGTAACAGTAAACAATTGAGCTAGCAGCAATGGCGCATTCCTGTAATCCCAGGAGGTTAAAGCAGGAGGATCCTGAATTTGAGGCTGTCCTCAAAATGACAAAAACCTCCCTGTCATAGAAAAACAAAGCTTTCTGTTTCCTTACTTACTTTTAGAAGCTCTGCTAAAGCCTTGCCATATAATACAAGACAGTACCTCAGTTACAGGATGAAAGGATGGCTTTCTGAAGAGGAACAAGTACCACCAATCACAAACGTATGAAAGGTGCCAAAGGGCTGACTTCCAACAGGAACTTCAAAGACTACTTCAGCAACAGACCCTGGATTGTACCATACTCAAAGTATTTTAAGGAATCTTTCACTTTCCAATGTAATATGGTTCTATTTTGTTTGTTTGTTTGTTTTTTGGAGACAGGGTTTCTCTGTATAGCCCTAGCTGTCCTGGAACTCACTCTGTAGACTAGGCTGCCCTCGAACTCAGAAATCTGCCTGCCTCTGCCTCCCAAGTGCTGGGATTATACGTGTGGGCCACCACTGCCCGGCGTACGTAATATGGTTCTTAGCTGATTTTAAAAAGGAAGACTGCTGCATAACAGACAGTAATGAAGAGAGATGAGTTCTGGCAAGAATGGAAACAATAAGAAACAAAGTCCCTCTGTGAGAGATTATAAGCATCATCTCTTATGATAGAAACCAGATTTTTCCTTGTTTGTATTATCAAATGCAAACCTGAAAGATTAGATTACATAAAGAGCCAACTCAGTAAGTTTGTTCATGTAGTTTACCTAAAAAGGCAGCTAGAAAGCGACTACTCTACACAATATTTTACCACAAGTGTCTGCATAATTTAATCTAAATCTAATTTTTTGGTTTTTGTTGAGTTCCTGGGATAAGGATTTCTCTGTATAGTCCTGGCTGCCCTGGAAATTGCTCTGTAGACCAGGCTCGTCTCCAACTCACAGAGATCCTCCTGCCCCTGCCTCCTGGAAGTTGCGACTGGCCTACAATACTGCTCCTGACAAATTAATAAATGCTTTCTGAATTTTCACTCAGCAGGTCTTCTGACTTCACTGCTTACTATTCACAACTTGTTACACCGGACTCACCATCTACCTGTAATGCAAAGCCTCAAGCTGTTGAGGAGGTTTTGTTAAAAGAACTTATATGATAAATGTTATGATAAACTAGAAAACACTAAAGAACAGCCAGCTTCACAATCCCATACAGAAATAGCTACAAACCTAAAGAGAAAGCTAGTGATGCTAAGTGTACGGCTTGACACCAGAACAGTGTGTGTGTGAGGCCCATGTTCAATTCTAACAACACATATACACAGTGGTTAAACAGTTGTGTAAGAAACGTTTTTTGGATTTATTTACTTTTATGTATATGAATGCTTTGCTTGTATGTGTATGCAAGCTTGTTGCTCTTGGAGGTCGGAAGAGGAATAATCCCAGGTCTCCTATAACAGCAAGTGCCACTGAGCCATTTCTCCAGCCCTGTAAGCATTGAAAAGTAGTTTCTAAATGTCTACTATGCTCTTTTCCAGTCTTTGAGAAGACATTAAATTTCCCGTCATGGGAGCATATGCTTTTAATCCCAGCAAATGTAGAAGCAGGAATCTTATTTAGAAGCAGGAAATGTAGAAGATGGATCTTCTTTTGGTTTCTAGGGCTATATCATGTACCTTCTGCTTCTAAATAAAAATAAAGATGTAATTTGAATACACTCAGCTAAAGGTGTATCTCAGTGGTAGTGCATACACATGCTTATTAACATATTCAAAGCCCTGAGTTCCCAGGACACACACCCCACACATAAAAAGAAAATTTTCACATATAATAGCCTCTTAAGAATTTACACAAAGATTAAGTCATGTAAGGTTTTTCTTGTGGATGGCAGATAAAATCTCAAACAACTTACATTTTTGCAACTTCTTTAACTACATCACGGCAAGTCATTTCCTTCATCTGTAAGAAAAGCATACTAATTAATTATGTCATGTATAAAGACCAGGAGTGGTGATGCACATCTTTAGTTGCAGCACCTGGGAGACTGACAGGTCTCGAGAATTTGAGACCAGCCTGGTCAACATAGCAAGTTTCAGGACAGCCAAGGGTACATAAAGGGTACGTATAGATCCTGTCTCAAAAAAGAAAGGAAGGGAGGAAGAAATGGGTTAAGTTCCTATTTGCTTAAGTATTTTCATAAGTTAGTATTAATCACCAGGGCTCTTTTTCTTTAGCAATTGACAGTAACCTACTTACTTAATTATATAGGTGGTAATGAACTGACAGGTGTACGCTATGAACTGAACCAGGTCCTCTGCAAGAATAGTGAGTATCCTTAACCACTGAGCCATCTCTCTAGCTCCAGGGACACCTTTTAAATTAACAACAATTAAAGGCTGTCGAGATGGCTGAACATGTACGGCAAATGCCACAAAGCCTGATAATCTGAGCCTGAGTACAGGACCCATATGATGAGCTATTTTCTAACCTCCACTCATAAGCCATTGTATGCATGTACCCACAAGATTAGATAAGACATTTCTTCTTCTCTCTCTTCCCGCTTAGCCTCTTCTCTTCTTATCTTTACTTTCTCCTCATTCCTTTACCCCCTCCCCGTGTAGATGGCCGGCCTCTATTTTCCTATCTCTTCTCTCTCCTTTCTATAATAAAACATCTTACAACCAAACACACACACACACACACACACACACACACACACACACACACACACACAAAGTAAGTAACAAAATTTGAGAGTCTCACTGTGTATCTCCTAGCTGGCCTCAAACGTAATAGAAAGGTTCCTGCTTCTGCCTCCAATGTTCTGGGATTAAACGCATGCCCAGATAAAACATTTTTTAACAGTAAAATTAAGCAAGTTATCAAAGGAATATTTTATATATTATATTAAAGGAATTATATTTCCTCTTATTTCATGGAAGATAAAAGTACAAAGCAAAAGTAGGAAAAAGAAAGGAGGAAAAAAAATAAGATGCCAAAGGCAGGAGCGGTGGCTCAATGGATAGTGGCATATCCCACCGTCCCTGGGCTTCTAGGAGCTCACCATGGAAACTGTGCTCCTGCATATGCACACACAAAGGTAAACAATGAAACTTAAGAGCTGGGCGGTGGTGGCGCACGCCTTTTTTAATCCCAGCACTTGGGAGGCAGAGGCAGGTGGATTTCTGAGTTTGAGGCCAGCCTGGTCTACAGAGTGAGTTCCAGGACAGCCAGGGCTATATAGAGAAACCCTAATTCAAAAAAACCAAAAAACAAACAAACAAACAAACAAGCCAAACAATGAAATTTTAAAAAAATATGGAAAACAAAAGCTTATTTACCAGCCAGGGTCACACAGTGAGGCCTGTCTCAAAAAACAAAAACGACTACAACAACAAAAAGTTGTTAAAATAGAAATCATGAATTATCCCATCAACTGGAATCCCATGAACAGATAATTAGAAATGAGGAGAAACACCTATTTAAGTGTTTAGCTGAGTTGTTTGAATACTGCAGCCATTAGAAGAAACTGGCTAGTGTGATGGCACAGCTGGGACCTCAGCACTGGGGGCGCGGAGGGACAAGGGAGGGTGGAATTGGAACTTTACTGACAGGTTTAAAACAGTTTGCGCAAATCTGTTTTTTATTTTTCAGATACTAAAGGGAGGAAAGATTATAATACTCATAGTGGTTTGAGTTGTGAAATGAGATTTAGTTATGTTGTAATGTCTCGTTTGTTTTCTCTTGAGGACAAGCACCCATGTCAGGCAGCTCACTGCCATCACCTGTCATTTCAGCTCTAGGCAGGGAGGAAACTCTGGCCTCCACAGGAAACTGCATTCATGCGTGTACATTCCCATGCATATAATTACAAATAAAACTTTTGCAAGTTCACATAACAAAGGCAGACAATAGTCAAAGTATTTGGGAAAACCAGGTTTTAAATAAAATATTCTAATTACTAATAGCTGAACATCTGGCTTGTGGGTAAGTAGAAAGTGGATAGTTTTAATCTGAAATAAGATCTCACTGTATAGTCCAGACTGGCTTCTAAACTTGCAGCAATCCTCCTGCCTCAGCCTCCTGAATTACAGAACTACAGGGGTACATCATTAAGCCATATCTAAAGTGGGTAGTTTTCAACTTCACACTTTTTCTAGACACAAAGTAAGAAAACCACACTTGAACAGATACTTGTATTTTTAGATTAAAAGCTGTGTCACAAGACAAGATGTAAAAGAAAAACAAAACACAAAGCCTTATTGCAGTTCATCTAGAATGGACTTCAAAATTTTTTGTAACAATATATATAAAAAGTTGTTTGAGGAACTGGAAAGATGGCTCAAGGGTTAATTGTACTTAATATTCTTGCAGAGGGACCAGGTTCAGTTTGCAGCATTTACAAATGGCTTACAACCATCACTAACTATTGCCATCCCTGATACTTTCTTTGGGCCTCATTGGGTATTAGAAACATATGTAGTATAAAGACATGCACACAGGCAAAACCCTTATACACAAAAAATAAACTTCTATACTTTACCTGAAGCTTTTCTATTTCTGTCTTTGCAGCTTGCCTGGCTTTGCCAATGGCACAGCCCCAGTAACCCTATTTAAAAAGGAAAGGATGAAAAAAGCAATTAATATATACTTTCTGACTTTAAAAGAAGAATCTAAGTTGCGGTTGGAGAGGTGGCTCAATAGTTAAGAGCACATCGTGTTTTTGTGGAAGACCCATATTTAAATCCTAGCACCTACATGATTGTTTATGAACATCTGTAATTCTAGTTCCAGGGGATCCAGTGTCATCTTCTAACCTTTGCAGGCACCAAGCACACACAAGGTACACACACATGCAGACAGAACATATACACACAAAGACACACGAAAAAAGAATAAATCTAACTTCAAAAAATTTAGGTTTTGCCCCCATTCCCATGCTAGATTTCCAACTGAAGGCCTTGCAAATCCCAGGCCTGATCTACCACTGAGCATCGTGTTACCATATATTCACATTAAGATGTAATACAATGATGAGACAATCACACACAATCAAAATACTGTGTTTACTAGGTTGCTCTTATAAAGAGCATACTAAAAGTCAGTCATAAGTTTTCTCTGCTTCATAACATGATTGTTAATATAAAAATTACTTTCCTTAAATAAATGAGGATTTTATTTATCCTTAAATGCTGTGGATTGAAGCCAAGGCCTCACACGTGGTAGGCAAACATCTAACCATTAGACTCTCCCTAGGTGTTTCTTTTACTCTGAGACCAGGTCTTCAGTACGTTGTCAAGATCTTTTTGTGACAGCCAAGGCTGGCCTTGAATTTGTAATCCTCTTGCCACTTCCTCCCCTCAACGCAGAAGCTGGGGCTACTGGTCTATCACTACGCCTCGCTTTAACAGAGTTTAAATAAAATTTTATATAATCCAAGTGAGATAATAAGCAATTAATACCATTTAACTACAAAAAAATTAAATAACTTAAAAAATGTACTCACATATGAAACACCTGATGGGTCAATCATATAGAGCTGTGCACCATCATTCGCACTGTAAGACCCCAACATGAAACTGCATAAAAACAAAGAGTTTAGAACAGTTCTTAATACCATTTGTACAGAAGACCACTGTGGTGAAACTGAATTAGATTTTCTCGGATAAATTGCTAACATAACTTATGGTAAGTTCTTTTTGATAAGACACCTATAATAAAAACTGCTAGCCAAGCAGTGGTGGCGCACGCCTTTAATCCCAGCACTTGGGAGGCAGAGGCAGGCAGATTTCTGAGTTCGAGGCCAGCCTGGTCTACAGAGTGAGTTCCAGGACAGCCAGGGCTCCACAGAGAAACCCTGTCTCAAACCAAAAAAGAAAAAGAAAACTGCTAAACTATTAAAGTACAGTACTCAAAATCCATGTGACTTGTTTGCTTAGTCAGCCTTTCTTATGAAACTTTATTCTGCAATGTCAGAAATAGAGCAAAAGAATTACAGACAGGTGATGAGAAACAAGTAAAAGGCCCAATGAGCAAAGTTGCTGCACAATAAACAGCCAAGGGAACAATTTCTGCTGAGATGCAGCCTACATTTGATTCCCTAGTATTCCTCTTGTTATTTTTCTGCAATGGTCAGAAATGGCTCAATATCTTCATATGCTCAACAAATTAAAATTAGGTTGCTAAATGATCACAACCAATTTTCTGAAACTATTTCTTTTACTTTAGAAAACTGAGCCTTATTTTAGCTTAGCACATCATGTGGATCATCTTAGGAGCCAACAATGCCAATCAGTACCTAGCCTTTTCCCTTCCAAACTGATGTAATTCCTCATTCAGAATACATAAATATATATTTAATTTAAAACTCCTTGCACATGTCCTTTTGGATTTGTCGCCCTCTGCCCTCTGCACATGTGTAGTATCATCCATCTCCACATACCTTTCTACTGCCTCTGCACTCCCTAAGTGCCACGTTTCACACCAGCACAGAACCCACTCTTCACCCATCCCCCAGTATTTCATGTGTCTTTCTTTGTCACCTTTGCAGAAACAGACCACACCTTGATGGCTGTCCCACCACATTCAGTACCAATGCGGGAATCCTATCATTTCATTTCTAAGGTTTGTTTCATCAGTGTGACATCTGTGTCCCACCATTAAGAACTGATAATTACGATATATGGTCAAAAAATCCATTATTCATAGAAAGGAGCTGATGAACGTGGAACTCAGTTACAATGAAAGGCAATATACGAAGTCAAAAGAGAGGTTCCAAGAGTAATTAGAGTAAAACCTTTAACTAATTTAACAAATGCCCTACTAGTTCTAATGATTGAAAACTCAGGTTTTCAATAGATCTTTCATTTCTGTATTTAAATATGGCTGATAAGCAACTTAAAAGGCAGAACTACATGTATATAAAGATACTTTGTATGATAAAGCACGGCCAACTAAATTTTGTTTTCTTGACTTTACTTAGGGTCAGTCTCTTGTATCCAGGTTGGCCTTAAACTGTGTATCTAAGAATAACTTGTGATCTTCCCACTGATACCTCTTGAATCCCCAAATTACAGACACAGCATGCATGCCTAGCTTATGAGCTGTTAGGAAGCACCCTACTGAGTTACAGCTCCAACCAATAATCACTTCATTTCAAATATAGTCCTAACAGTTCTCCCAAGAGCCCTTATAGCAATATAGAACACCATTACACTTCTTTTTTTTGTTTTGTTTTGTTTTGAAGATTTACTTATTTATTATATGTAAGTACACTGTAGCTATCTTCAGACACTCCAGAAGAGGGAGTCAGATCTCATTACAGATGGTTGTGAGCCACCATGTGGTTGCTGGGATTTGAACTCACGACTTTTGGAAGAGCAGTCAGTGCTCTTACCTGCTGAGCCATCTCACCAGCCCCACCATTACACTTCTTGCTGTAAATGAATCCCCTCTTTCTCTAGTCACATGTCACTTGAACAATAGAAGCGCAACTAGGTGTTTAAACAGCTGTACCTCCTGTCAAGAATCGATGACTTAGCTACAGAGCATTTATTATAATCAGACTAAAATCATAATTACAAGTTCTTTTTTTTTTTTTTTTTTGGTTTTTCGAGACAAGGTTTCTCTGTAGCTCTGGCTGTCCTGGAACTCACTCTGTAGACCAGGCTGGCCTCAAACTCAGAAATCCACCTGCCTCTGCCTCCCAAGTGCTGGAACTAAAGGCGTGCGCCACCATCGCCCGGCTAATTACAAGTTCTTCCCGCCTTCAAGACTACTATAATTCCTTTCACTATTCCAACAGTTGTTACGGTTGTTTTTGTTTTTTGAGACAGGACTCATTATGTAGCCCAAGCTGGCCTTGAACTTGTACCATCCTCTTGCCTCAGCCTCCTGAGGACTGGGATCATGAACATGTAACATCACACTCAGCTTTTATGTATACTTTCAATGGTTGCCTACTACGTCTTGGTGGAATTTGTATTTCAATATGTCCAAGAGGCTAACCTGAGAACTGGAGCGATGTCCCAGCTAGGAGAGTGCTTGTTGTACAAGCATGATGACCTGAGTTTGGATTGCCAGCATTCCCATAAAAGCTGAGTGTACACATGCACAGTAGTGGGACAGACATTTTTAATAAAAGGTTAATTCATGGAGAAAAATAACTGCTGTATAAATTTGACTTAAATGTTTCACAAAACGTCATACCTGCAGCCAAAAGGTCTGACAGCACTGTAGAGTGTGTAAGCGTGCACATACATGGCCACTCTGTCTGCGAGGTGCTGGGAGGGAAAGACTTCATTAGTGCATTTCCAAGACTGTTCAAAACATGTAACAACATATATTTGTCAACTTACCTTTAGAGGAATATTATAGCCAAAGTTAGACCTAAAGTTGGACGCTTCTTCTCTTGCTATGTCTGCTAATGAACGAGCATCTGCCAACAAACCTGCAACTGCCTGGAGAAAAAAGGAACAATTTAACAGACATTCCTATAAGAAACCACAGGCAAATAGTTTATTATTAGCTTATCTAATAGTTTTTTAAAAGAAGTATCAAATGCTATCTTTGATTAACAGTCTTTAAAAGGCATTTCGATGACAAGTATAGAAAGAAGAAATTAGGCCTTAAAACTTTCTCTACCCCTTTCAGTGTCTAACATTTTGCCAAATTCTGTGTAACTTGCCTTGAACCTGGGATCCTCCTGCCTCAACCTCCTGAGTAACTGGCATTACAGGCATGAGCTACCATGCCCAACCAATTTCTAAATATGAAGAATGCCAACAGCTTGATGGCTTTGAGCATCTAGAATAGGATTTAACTTTTTCTGCCCTCAAGTGCCTACTGTAAAGGACTACATAACTGCCTTCTACCAGTTTTCTTTTGACACATCTCAACATCACAAGCACAAGCAATAAATCTGTTCAGGACACCTGTTAGCTCATCTGTAAAAGTGGAATGGTCAGGATTAAATGATCTAAATTATGTGAAGGGCCCATACCGTAACACTAGCACACAAGCTGTTTTCTTCCCATTCAGACAGCAGAGTGAGGACAGTTCAGTATGTTTTTACTACGGCAGTTCCTACGGAATAAAGCATCATCTCCACACGCTGCCTTCAGTGCATACTAGGAGCTTATTTATGGTCTGGCTTACACTTGAGCTTACACAGCAGCTTCAGGACTTAGCTAGATGCCTAAGGAGCTATTCATGTGCACTCGTCCTTTCACTTTACAGCATTTCTTCTCCCTGTACCTAACTATAAAATGTTCTGATGATGCATCCCATGATAGATGCAAAAAAGCTTAACATCCTTTGCCTCCTAAATAGTTATCATCCCCTGCTGATCTACGTTGTTGAGATCTCATTTCTATATCCTCCACAGCATCCTCTCATCTTTAAAACAACTAGTGTTTTCTTGCCACCAGTAAGGTTATGAATTCTTTTAAACATTGAGTTGATCAAAACACAGTAATAAACTTATTACTGTGGCTGCTCACATCATATATTACTGCCTTAATAATAAAGAAATGAATGAACTCTTAAAACAGACTTTAGTGTACTTTGGTTATATCAAAAGAAATTGAAGAAAACAAAGATGAACATTTTAAAGTGTGATCTCACCATTCCAACATGTCGATCAACATTAAAAAGACGTTTATTGGAGCCTTCTTCATAAAGTTTAGAAAGGACTAGTTTTTCTACCCCAAACACAACACCGTCTTTACATCTGATCCCAATAGCTGTACTGAAACAAGAAGAATTTTTTTTAGCTGAAATAGAAGAAACTAAGATTTAAAAAAAAAAAAAAAAAAAAAAAAAAAAAAAAAAAAAAAAAAAAAAAAAAAAAAAAAATCAAAGGATTGACTACAGCTCAGATAATAAGAGTGATTGATAGCCCAGTTGAAACAGTGGTAGATTCAGTCCCCAGCACCATAGAACCAATACAAAAGGCTGTGAGTACATTTGCAATCCTGGCATCTGGGAGATGGAGGCAAGAGCTTCAGACGTTCAAGGTCATAAGGAGTACCTGGAGGCTGGAGGCAACCTGGGCTGTCTTTGTCTCAAGGCTAACTTAGGACTGGAGATGATAGCTTACTTGGTAGTGTTTGCCAACACCACACAGAAACTAGGCATAGTGGTATATACCTATCATCCCAGCACTAGAGGCAAGAGGATTAGAAGCTCAAGGTCGGGCTGGAGAGATGGCTCAGCGGTTAAGAGCACTGACTGCTCTTCCAGAGGTCCTGAGTTCAAATCCCAGCAACCACATGGTGGCTTACCACCATCCATAATGAGATCTGATGCCCCTTTCTGGTGCATCTGAAGACAGCTACAGTGTACTTACATATAATAAACAAATAAACCTTTAAAAAAAATTTAAAAAAAAAAAAAAGAAGTTCAAGGTCATCTTCTGCTACATAGTGAGTTGTTAAAAATAAATAAAATACAATTATTTACGGCATGTAAAATATTTTTAAACATGTATTTTTGTTGTTAAATTTGGCAGTACTTTATTGGATTTATCTATATTCCTTGTGTACCTGCATGTGCGTGCTCTCAGAGTAATGTGGACAGAGGACACACCAAGGGACTTACTTCTTTCCTTTCACCATGTGGATCTCAGGGATCAAATTCAGGTCACCAGGATGTGGCAGGTGCCCCAAAGAGGGAGTCATCTTATTGGTCCACTTTAAAATATTTAAAACTAATGGCCAGGTGTAGTGGCACCCTGTCTCAAAGAACAGCAACAAAGAGACAGTCTTGCTATGTAGCCCTTGGCTGGCCTGGAACTCACAACAACCTGCCTCTGCTTTTCTCAAGTGCTGGGATTAAAGGTGCCTTGCACCCCAGGCCCAACAGATCCTGTCTCTTAAAAAAAAAGGGGGGGGGGGCTGTGGCACTTGCCTTTATTACTTTATTTCTAGCACTCTGGAGGCAGAAGCGGGAGAATTTTAATAAATTTGAGGCCAACCTGGAACTATGAGTTCCTGGACAGCCAGAGCTATTTGCATAGAGAAACCTTGTCTCAGAAACCAAAAATGAATGAACAAAAGGGTACATAACACATACAAGAAAAGATAAAGCTATATACAAACTAAAACTAATCTAAGTATTTTTCTTTATTTTGTTCATCTATTTCGTCTGCAATAAATATGTACTACTAGTAAATATACAAATCAATAAAATCTATGTTCTATTACAACTCAGCTCCTAATCTCAAGTAAAATATGGATAAACCACTGGGCAGTGGTGGCGCACGCCTTTAATCCCAGCACTTGGGAGGCAGAGGCAGGCGGATTTCTGAGTTTGAGGCCAGCCTGGTCTACAGAGTGAGTTCCAGGACAGCCAGGGCTACACAGAGAAACCCTGTCTCAAAAAACCAAATAAATAAATAGATAAATAAAATATGGATAAACCATTATGATGTCATTTTCAGATTAAAATATGTTTTGTTTTGTTTTGTTTCTGGCTGGTGTAGAAGAGCACTAGAAATCAAACCAGGCTTTGCATATGCTATGCAGCTGCTCTAAATCTCAGCTACATCCCTGGTCCTCTCTCTGATTTTCATTTCATTAACTTGTTATTAATGTTAATATGCAGCTATTATCAATTTTACAAAACTTACCATCTTTCTTTGAGTGCTAGGAACTACACTTTCCCTCCTGCATAGTCAGCATGTAGCACTAAGGTACCTCTCTAGCCCTACAGGGACCTGTCTTGCTTGTCTTTGTTGTGTTTCTTTCTATGTGTGGTGCTGGTTTCAAACCTGGGGCCTTGTGCATTCTAGGCAAGCACATTACCAATAAGCTACACTCTGAGCCCTTTCTAAGATCTTGTTTTTGTTTTGTTGGTTTTTCGAGACATGGCTTTTCTGTGTAGCCCTGACTGTGCTACTAGAACTGACTCTGTAAACTCGGGTGGCCTAGAACTTACAGAGATCCTCCTGCCTCTGCCTCCTGACTGCTGGGATTAAATCATGAGTGTATGCTACCATGGCTGGCTCTCCTGAGTATTTTTTAACTTAAGCTGGCTGAACCTGAATATGTAAACCTTATGTATAAAGCGAGCTAACAATTTACAACTATAAGCCATTTTAATAAATATCATCAGTAATGTTTATTAGTAATAATATTAGACAGTAAATAAATGAGCAGTGAATCCTTTATTATTGTTGTTAAGACCAATAAATTCTCCTGTCAATTTGTTCTTTTTTTGAGGAAAACTTTTTTTTTCTTTGTGTGGTGCTGAGAACAGAATATAAGACCCACACATGCCAGGCAGTACTACTAATCAGTACTGCATGAGCGAACTACATTACACTGGCTAATTTATACAGTAACTTTGGAAAACAATATTATAACATCTATTTAACATATGAAGACAGCTGGAGAGATGGCTCAGCAGTTAAGAGCATTGACTGTTCTTTCAGGTCGTGAGTTCAATTCCTAGCAATCACATGGTGGCTCACAACCATCTGTAATGGGATCCGACGCCCTCTTCTGGTGTGTCTGAAGAGAGCCTCAGTGTACTTACATACATGAAATAAATAAATCTTTAAAAAAAAACAAAAAACAAAAAACCCCCCAGAACCATATGAAGAACCTGAAGCAAAACAATTATATGCCCACGTAATGAAACAATAGTCAAACGCAGGTGTCTGCCCTTGGGCTTCTGCCAGCTCTTGTCTGTCTAGTTAGGAACATCTCTCAAAAATATACAGGGAGGCTGGAGAGATGGCTCAATGGTTAAGAGCACCGACAGCTCTTCTGGAGGTCCTGAGTTCCCAGCATTAAAGGCGTGCACCATGACCACCCAGCTGAAATAAATCTTTTTTAAAAAATTAAAAAAATAAAATACAGGGAGCCAGGGCTGGGGAAAGTCAGAACTATTATCTTAACAGAAGCAATGTAAACCTCTTTGCTATAAACTACATCTAATTTTCATCTTTTATTTCTAATATGTTAAGTAATGGTATAACCTATGGCCTGAACTAATAAATCTTTCTTGAGATTCTCCAATAATCTTTGAAAATATAAGATATATAATTCTGGGCAGAATGACACATCTATAATCCCAGAATTCAGAAGGTTGAAGCTGGAGGACTACAAGTTTTAAGGCCTAGGCTGCACATATGATATAGGCTAAGCCCTATGTCAGTTTGAGAATAAGAATGCAAAATAAAATAAACGTATAAAAGTTTGTGGGGCCGAGCGGTGGTGGCGCACACCTTTAATCCCAGCACTTGGGAGGCAGAGGCAGGCGGATTTCTGAGTTCGAGGCCAGCCTGGTCTACAGAGTGAGTTCCAGGACAGCCAGGGCTATACAGAGAAACCCTGTCTCAAAAAACCAAAAAAAAAAAAAAAAGTTTGTGGGGCTGGTAAGATGACTGACTGGATAGCCATGAAAACTGATCTTTGATCCCGTAACAGAAAAAAACAACAACAATCCACAAATTATCCTCTGATCTCAGCTCACACATGCACACACAGAGAAAATAAATAGATAAATCTTAGGCCTAACAACTTAGTCCTTACAGAAGAACTTTCATAGTTGGGCTCTTCAATGAGACCGAAAAGAAAAAGTACCCCTTTGTCTTTTCATAACCACTAGGAGCATATTTTCTTTCTTTTTTAAATTATGTAAATGCACTTGTTGGGTATGTACAAGACTGCAGGAGCCTGGAGAAGCTAGGAAGTCAGATTCCCCTGAGCTGCCACATAGGTCTGGGAACCAAATCAGGTCCTCTGCAAGAACAATACAGTCTTAACTGCTGAGCCATCCTCCGCACATAAGAGAATACTTTCAGAAAACAGAATCACAGCATATGTATTTCAAATATAGTGTTCTTAGCTACCTACTTGAATATTGCTAATTACTTATTTTGGTATTTCTTAAACTTAACAGGTACTTGTAGTGGCAAAGCACTTTCCTGTCATGTACTACAACACAAGAAAAGAAATTAATCACCTTTTGATATGAACACAGTCTTAAAATTATTAGCTTAAATGTTTCCTAACTGTTTAAACACCACATCCAGTTCATGGGGTACTAGAGGTCAAACCCAGAACTTTGTGCATACTACACAAACACTCTACTGATTGAGCTACATCCTCACATTTCTTTCTTTTTCCAAAACACTTATTTAAAAATTTTTCTTTAAGCTGGGCAGTGGTGGCATGCACCACTGAGACAGGATTTCTCTGTGTAGTCCCAGCTAACCTAGAACTGGCTCGTAAACCAGGCTGGCTACACAGACAAACCCTGTCTCGAAAAATCAAAAAATCAATCAATCAATAAATAATCTAACAGGCTGGCTCCCTGGTGACAGTGTATACTGCGAGTCTGCCTACCTGTCTGAGCCCTGGAACACAAATGTAGATGGAGGATCTACTCAAGGAGCTCTGAAGAGGACTACAAGGAGGCTGAACTTACTTCAGGGCATGATACGTGTTTATGCAAAAGTAACACAACAAAGTCTAAGTACAAAACATACAAAATAAGAGAGAATCCTGGTTAAAACACTCACTTCAAATAAAACAGGGCTTCTTACCTACTGTTTTCCACAGCCTTCATGGCATATTCAACTTGGAAAACTCTTCCATCAGGAGAGAACGTAGAGGCTGACAGGTCATACTAACAACAAAGAGAACAACAGTAAGTCTCTGCCAACAACAGTTAGATAATTTTTCTTTCTAAATCGCTCAAACACTAGGAATGAGTTATATCCTAACAGAAACTGCTTTGAAAAGAAAAGAAAACAAACAAACAAAAAAAACCCCAAAAACCCAAAACATGTTACAGCAGTTGCTCAGGGAAAACTACAACCTTAGATGGTACAGTGGTTAAGAGCACCTGCTGTTAATGCAGAGAACCTGGGTTGGTTTCCCAGCACTCACAGGGTTTAGAACTATCTGCAACTCCAGTTCCAGGGGATCCAATGCCCTCTTCTCACCTCCATGGGCATGTATAAGGTGCATATTATCATGCAGACAAAAAAACTCAGACACATAAAATAAATAAATCTAAAAATAAAATTTAAGTAATGGATGCAAATTTTAAGGTCAGAACTTTTTTTCACATAAAACCTTAAAGGAAAAAAAAAAAAGTATTGTTAGCTAAGCAATGGTGGCACATGCCTTAATCCCAGCACTTGGGAGGCAGAGGTGAGTAGATCTCTGAGTTTGAGGCCAGCCTGGTTTACAAAGTGATTTCCAGGACAGCCAGGGCTGTTATATAGAGAATCAACCCTGTCTCTAAAAACTAGTATCTATATCTATATATCTATATGAGAGGGGGTAGAAACAACATTAAAGTCAGATTATTTACATTTGTATCTGTGCCAGGAACCAATGAAAGACCCCGGGTTAAACAAATCATTAGCATTCAGCAATATTTAGTGCACATCTACTGAACTGAATCACCACATGGGAAGATAAAGATCATCACCCATTTATAAAGGTCTTTTACTTTCAAATCAGGAATCACAAATTTAGGTGGATCATACATTACAAATGTGATCATAGCCAGAACTAGGGTCAAACTAGGTTGGGGGAGTTGTTTACATTTTATTCTTTTTTTTCTCCAGATTTATTTATTTATTACATATACAGTGTTCTGCCTGAGTGTATACCTGATCTCATGATAGATGGTTATGATCCACCATATGGTTGCTAGAAACAATCAGTGCTTTTAACCTCTAAGCCATCGCTCCAGCCCCCCACATCTTATTCTTGATGCAATGACGTGTTGAACCAGAGAAGTTGTATGATCTAACTCATGTGCTTTGTCTGTTTAACACTTATTTATTGTGTGTGTGTGTACCGTGGCACACATCAAGAGGTCAAGGGACAACTTTCCAGAGTCCCTTTTCTCTTCCTACCTTGTGGGACCTAAGAATCGAACTCAGTATCTCAGAGACTGAGCTTAGGTGTTAAAATTAAGTCTTGGTGGCATTTCACAGGCCCAAATCCAAGTATTTAAAAATACCACTCTGAATCCCAGCACTTGGGAGACAGAGGCAGGCGGATTTCTGAGTTCAAGGCCAGCCTGGTCTACAGAGTGAGTTCCAGGACAGCCAGGGCTATACAGAGAAACCCTGTCTCGAAAAACCAAAAACCAAAAAAGAAAAGAAAAAGAAAAGAAAAAGCTGCTCTTCCAAAGGACTTGAGTTCAATTCTCAGCACTCACACAGTGGCTCACAACCACTTCAATAGCTTCAGTTCCAGGGGATCTGACACCCCTCTTCTGGCTTTGGATAGGCAACAGACACACATGTGGTACAACATACATACACATAAAAACTTCAAAAAAAATTTCACTCTGGCTTTGGGCTGAAACAAGTGTAGAGAGACAAGTGTGAGTATGGGGCTCAGATATTCCAAACAATGGTGGCTTTGACCACACAAAAGGAAAGGAAACAATCTTTTAGGAGTGCCATTAAATGTAAAACAAAACCATGCAGCTAGAAGTGTTGGCTGTCTAGTAGCACAAGGTGTGGGATTAATCCCTAGGCATAAAGGATCCCTATAAGAAAACACACAGATGTGTCAACGACAGCTCTTGGTGTAAAATAGAAAAGACAACTAACGGACTTTCATTTGAACAACCAGAATGGGACCATTCATTAAGCTGAAGACCACAGTAGATTGTCCATACAGAATTCATAATTAAATTAATACTTTCTTGCTGCACATCTAAGCAATAAGGATGGGTCAAGGCACTCACGAGGCAGGCACAGAAGAAGGCAGAGTTCTAGGCTAGCCGAAACTTCACAGTATGGCCCTATCTCAAACACTCCCCCCAGCCCCCACACACACGCGGTATTTTTTTAAATTGAATATAAGATTTGGAGCTCAATGGCTTGCCTACTATCTCTTGAAGCCCTATGTTGGCCTTCCCAACTGCCCAGCAGTAAGGTTTAAAAAAAAAAAAAAATCAAATGGTCCAAAATGACTGACAAATACTGGTATTTACAATTCTTAGGAGACAGCCAGAAAACAAGTCTTCAACAGTGAAACTTCCTAAAGCTCAGGATTATTTTCATACTAAAATATTCCACATGGTTTGACCATTGACAGACAATAACATTAATACAACTGCAAAGCCAATTTGCAGTGAGATATATTGTTGAGCACTTATCCCAAAAGTATTACATATTAATATCTCATAACCACTTAAATTATTCTAAGCATAAAGAACTCAAAACACAGTATGTGGGTTTAATTCTGAGCTTCAAATCTTTGTGTGTGTTCTGTTTTTAAGGCAGGGTTTCTTTGCATAGTCATGGTTGTCCTAGAACTCATTAAGTAGATCAGGTTAGCCTCGAATTCAGAGATCCTCCTATTTCTGCCTCCCAAGTGCTGGTATTAAAAGGGTGCGCCACACTTGGGGAACATCAAAATATCGGGAGAACAAGTATAGCCAAGAAACAAATTATTCATTGCCTCTACGAGCAAATAATCAAGATGTTAAGTAGTTGTATATGGAGACAAAGGAAAGGTGGGATAAATAACTGCACACACGGGGTGTAATTAGCCCCAACAAATTTTTTTTTTTTTTTTTTGCAACTCGCAAATCCTCAATACTCCTTAAAAATCTGAGGCACTTAGGTCCACAGATAAATCTTTAAATGCTTACATACTCGCTTAAAATAGATTGTTCGCGAAAAGCAGAACAAAGGGGAAAGGCAAAGAACTCATGAGATCGAGCCTTTCTTCTGGGTTGTGTCTCGACGTGTTTCCAGGGACTGTCCACTAACTAGGTTCTGTTAGGGAAGCCGAAGCGGGCCTGTGAGTCAGCAGCACCGCAGCACCTGCACAGGCGGGCGGCGGCCGCACGACGCGCTCGGGGATCGGGGCTGAGACTCTGCGACCAGCGGCGGCTCGCAGGGGCCTCTCGAGCGAGGGTCGAGCCGGGCGCTCACACTGGCGCAGGCCCGCGAGTTTCCACTTTCAGTTTCCTTACGCAGGGGATGAAAGTGACTCAGCACCCCGGGCTGTCGCTGCACCGGAGCGGACAGGACCATCCCGAGCCGCGGGCCACCGAGACCGAGGCCGCGGTTCTCCAGGACTCGGGCAGGGCCGGGTGTCCAGCGGCCCTCCGAGCCGCACCCGGGCTTCCTCACTGCTTCAGCCCCGAGTTGGAAAAGGCATCGCGGAGAGACTCACCCCAGTGCCAATGGAGCTCATGGTGCTGGCCCTGCAGGATACGGAACGCTTCCAGGCCTCAAGCGCCGCTCCCACGCCGCACACTGCGCAGGCTAGTAACAGGCTCGCCCATTGGCTGCTCTCTCCACCAATAGCCTTTCCTCTCGCGGCTTGTTCCGCGGGCTGGGAAGAAGATGGGGG
>NW_022196912.1:85891074-85893999 GCF_008632895.1 Mastomys coucha | reverse complement strand
GGGGAGCGCGCGTACGCAGAAACCGTAGAGGGCGTTCCTTGGAGAAGTTGGTACTGTGTCAACTGAAACTTGTATTGAACCCACCTTAGGAAAAGGAACGAAAAAGGCCAGTGACCCCCATTCTCCGACCAAATTCATGCTCCCGAGTCCTAAGATGACGTTTGGTTCAACTGCTGTGCATAACTAAGCAGTCTTGGTCAAGGTGTGATACTGTTCCATCATGGTTTCAACGTTAGCCTCTCTTGCAAAGTGGTGTGACAGGATGTATGAACTGAGAAATCTATATGTGAGAGAAAGTTGTGCCTCTGGCTGGAACCAGGCAGACTTCAACCTTCGTTCACTCAGCATGTAATTCCTGGGGAAGTTCCAGTTTCTTGGAGGTGTTTCTTTAGAATATCTTCATTCCTACTAGGAAGATTACAAAACTTGGCATTAGGAAAGGCTACAGTGTCTTGGGGAACTCCAGTTGCTGGACTCATTCTAGCAACTAGCAGGTCAATATCTTAATATCTTAAGAATTAAGTGGGGGGGAGGACAACAGATAAATCAGAGAAGTGGGTGTGGAACCTGACCTAGTAGTAGTTGGATTTTAAATCCCACTTGTAAATAAAATGGCAGAAACATTTTTACTTAAAAAAATATCTGGAGATTTTTATTTTATATAGCTAGAAAGTATTTTCCAGCAGGGTGATGCAGGTCAATAATCCTGATACTCAGAATGCTTGAAATATAAGAGCCCTGTCTAAAAACACAACAAACATCATCAACAAAAACACATTAAAAAAAAACCACTATTAATCAACTTTATTTTTGTTTGTTGCTTTGTTGAAGCAGTCTCAAGTATCTTAGGCTGGCCAAAGATGACATTGAACTCTTAATCCTTTGGCCTCTACCTACCAAAAGATGGAATTACAGCCTTGGTCCATCACTTTAAGCCTAGGCAATGTCTTTCATAGAAAAGAAAAAGCCAACAGAGCACATCTCATTCAGTTGTGCTCCAGTCTCCCTTCGAGTGTGGGAAAGGGTCGCTTACTTTTACATGTTTGAGGGAAGGGGTTGTGACCAGGAGAGCAGGTGCCTGCAGGGATCAGAGGGTGGCTTTGGATCTCCTGGAGCTGGAGGTACAAGTGGTTGTGAGTTTCTTAGCCCTTGAGCCATCCCATCAACCTCGGCACTTACAGTCTTTGTATTCTTAGGAGATGTTAATGCTGAGATTGGATAAATGCCCCAGCCATTAAAAGCATGGACTGCTCCTCTGAAGGACCTGAGTTTGATTCACAGCATCCAGATCAGGCAGCTCACAGCTGTCTGTCCTTTCTGTTCCGAAGAAATTCCCCTGTTCCTCCTGCTAAGAAATCATTGTGAGTAGTGATTAGACTTCATTCTTGAACAAATGGTTAAGTAAAACATTTGAATTGACTTGGAGACAACACTTACCTAATTCTGATGAAAGCATTCCAATGCCATTTCAGTGTTGTGGCATGGGCCTGAAATCCAGATTTGGGAGGCTGAGGCAGGACAATCTCTTGAAGTTCAGGCCAGCCTAGATAACACAATTTTGTCTTAAAAAGACAAACAGACAAAAACAAATGACACGGGCCAGTAGTGGCACACACTTTTTAATCCCAGTACTCTGGAGACAGAGGCAGGCAGATGGATCTCTGTGAGTTCAAGCCCATCTTTGACTACAAATCAAGTTCCAGGACAGCCAGGGCTGTGACACAGAAAATCCTGTTTCAAAAAACAACAATAAAAAAAATTAAAAAAATAACCCAAATCAATAGCAATAAAGCATTCTAGTTGTAATTCTTTCATGTGGGATTGTAATTAGAACACGTTTGGCTAAAGGCCATCTTTACAGGAGGGCTCACCTTGAAGATGAACTGTAAGCTCTATAGATTCTAAGTATCTAGCTAAATGTCTCCATAACTTACTGCTTGTGTGCAGTACCTAGCACTGGAGTGCCGAGTGCATCAATCACAGACAGTATAGGCCTCTTCCTGCTGACTAGCCTCCTTGGAAGCTGGGTTATTGCTTTACCTTGTATCTTAGAGGAAGGCTCTAAGCTTAAAGCTTAGGTCTTTGAGCATTTGCCTGATTCCTTACAAGACTTAAATGGGTTTGTTTGTTTTCAAAAAGTTGTTTTGCTGGGCCGTGGTGGCGCATGCCTTTGATCTCAGCACTTGGGATGCAGAGGCAGGCAGATTTCTGAGTTCGAGGCCAGACTGGTCTACAGAGTGAGTTCCAGGACAGCCAGGGCTACACAGAAAAACCCAAAACAAAACAACAAACAAAAAAATTCAAATGACTTCTAGAAGTAGAACTTGTGAGATTGGTAAGGCTTTATACTTCTTTACTGTAGGGTGATGAACTTTCAAGGCCAAGCAACTAACAGAGCTTTGCAAATAATAGGCGCTTAATACGATTTTAACAAATCACTTAAACAATAATTTTATAATACTCAGTAACATTTATCAAAATAGGTACTGTTCTATTTTATATACATTCAATTATCATTAAAGTAGTTATTACTATAATTTTTCTTTTGAAACAGGATCTCAATGTGCAACCCTGGCTGTCCTGAAATTTCCTATGTAGACCCAGCTGGCTTTGAACTCTGAGACCTGCCTGTCTCTTTCTTAGAAAAGGGGTAAAGGGCACGTGTCAGTGCCAATGTACCCTGCTGCCTTAAATATTTGCTCATTGTTTTGAGAAAAGATCTTACAATTCTCCTGCCTCTGCCTTCTGAACGCTAGAGTTACAAGCCTGAGCTACTTCACCCCACCTATAAGTATATTAATTTGCAGAAGAAAAAGTGTACCTCCAGATTCTATCTACCAAGTTCTAAATAATCATTAAGAAACCAGTTTTGTCCCGGCGGTGCTGGTGCACGCCTTTAATCCTAGCACTTGGGAGGCAGAGACA
>NW_022196912.1:85889031-85891064 GCF_008632895.1 Mastomys coucha | reverse complement strand
ATTTAAGAAAGCAGTTTGAATTGTGGAGGGAGAAAGGATTAGTATTTATGACATTCGAAGCTTAACATTTTTAAATACTTGGGTCCTGTCCTAGGTTTACTTTGGGTTTTCTGTGTAGGCTTAGCTGTGGTGGAATTCTAAACCAGGCTGGCCTCGAACTAAGAGATCCTCCCAAACGCTGTTTTTTTTTTTTTTTTTTTTTTTTTTTTTTTTTAATGGCATGCGCCACTACACCCGCCCCTAGGATTACTGACAGAGCCTAAACCATTGGTTTGGATAGATAGCTCAGCAATTAAACCCAATTTCTCAAACCCACATGGCGGCTCAAAGCCGTCGGTAACTAGATTCCTGCGTTACGGTGCTCTCTCCTGGTACGCAGACGTAAATGCAGAGAAAATACCCACATGCGTAAAATGCGTCGTTTTGGAAAGAATCTAAACCTTTCAAGACACCTTATTTTTAGAAATTATCTCAGGATACTTGACCTATATGGTTATTTGTTTATATGTTTTCTGGATAGAGTTATAGGAATTGTTTGTCAACCCCAGGTTTATGACATCTTAAAAAAAAAAACTATTTGGATATTCCTTAATTTAGGTTTACCCGTTTTTGTTTTTCAATTAGGCTTTAACTTGCAGTTTCGAAAAATAGGATTAATAGCCATCCCCAAACAGACACATGAATCACAGAAATGTGCAAAATCCCTTATCTTGATAAATTTATCTGTAGCTCAAAATATATATGGATTCATAGGCTAATATTCCATCGTCTTGGCTTGTCATAATGAGAATTAGGAACGTATTCTCATATATTCTTAGAATTCTACAACTCTGTCTTCCTTTTTTTGTTGTTTTGTTTGTTGTTTGTAGGCCTTTTCCCCTTTATTCAATTATTTTTTTTGTGAAAATTTGCATTCTTACCTTCAAATTCAGAGAATATACTTTCAACTTTTTATCAGTTTACTGATTATACTTTATTTTCAGAAACAGAAAATCATGAAAAACTTAGATGAAATTGTAGATGAACACCTTCAAAAGGTATAAAATCGAAGCCAACTCACGTCAGCCCGGCTAGCTCAGTCGGTAGAGCATGGGACTCTTAATCCCAGGGTCGTGGGTTCGAGCCCCACGTTGGGCGTTGTGACTTTTTTTTCTTTTATGCTTTCAAAAACGCAAATTTACTCTCAAGTATTTGCCAGTTCTATCACAACCACAGCTAAGATGGATTAGCTTAAACTGAAATAATTTAAACGCTTTCAATGTTAATCATCGCAGAAAACTCGGTTCTCAAACTGCGCTTGCGCACTCCAAAACCCAGGCCTACGCCCACGGCTCCGGTTTAAACCAGGAACAGGAATTTACTACGCTCCTACGGCTGCTTTTTGAGTGCTAGCTTCCATAGTTGCAGGTAGCAGGCAGTTGTTTTGGCTTTTCTCCTAATAAAACTGTGATCCCTGATTTTGGCTGTTTTTCCAAATCACAAGATCTGATGTCAAAACAGACGTAGGTGAGGGCTAACTTCCTCCTTTGCGGAGGTTCCTCGGCTCACTTCCGCCGCCCTCCGGCCAAAGTGGGGCTTCTTTGGGGGTGCGGGAGGGAGAGCCTGCGAACGTCGTCTTTCCGGCGGTCGGGTGTCTCGGGACGCGGAGCCTTGGGCGCGTCCCTCCGAGACTCACCCGCCTGGGCACTGATGGATGTGTGAGGGCAGAAGCGGAAGCACCCGTTCCCTTCCGCTTTGGCGTCTGGGAACCGGGCCTCTCTCTGAGACGTGCCCGCGGAGTCCTGGAACTCCCCACGTCGACCAAGCGGCCCTGGAACTCAGAGGCGCGCGCCTGCTTCTCAGGTCTCATAAGCACGGGCTGTGGCGGCGCTGAATGGCCGAAGGGTAGCCTGCTGGGAGGTGGAAGCCAGCCTGGGCTTAGACTCAAAAAGAAAAAAGATGAGGTGTGGCGTGGGGAGGGGTATAATCTGTGAGGTTGAACAATCTTTCTTTTTTTCTTTTTCTTTTTCTTTTTCTTTTTCTTCTTTTTCTCC
>NW_022196912.1:85886714-85889021 GCF_008632895.1 Mastomys coucha | reverse complement strand
CTTTTTTTTCTTTTTCTTTTTGGTTTTTTTGAGACGGGGTTTCTGTAGCCCTGGCTGTCCTGGAACTCACTCTGTAGACCAGGGAACAATCTTATTTCTATAATGGGCAGCTGAAAGGAGGAACTGATAAACACTGATAAACGGGCTTTTGGCAAGAGAGGGGCATTTGGTGTTTGGGGTTGGACAGCCAGCAGCTTGCTTTTTGAGAAAGGGGGCAAAAACAGTTTAGCTAAAAGCACCCATCAGTCCGTTAATGCCTTGGGGCTTGGTTCTCTCATCACTTCCCCGGGGCTGGGTCTACTTTTTGCGTTTTCCAGACCATTCTTGTCAGACTTGTCTGTCCTCATGCTCCCTATCATTTTACCAAACCTAATGGTTAACTGCCATGCCGAGCCATTGGCCTATCAGAAGTTTATTACATATTTGATCACTTCGTCGTGGATCCACCTCTCCTCTGACTCCCACCACACGGATACTCCTGATACCATCCCCCTTTAAAATATCTGTCATACATTCATTCCATCTCGACTTTAGTTTCCTCTCCGCCCACTCTTCCCACCCACCTGAGCATCACCTCTCTCCCCTTCTTCCATCACCCTCTCCTCTCTCCCTCCATCCCCGTTGTTCCCTTCAGAAAAGAGGTGTCCCAGGGGTATCACCCGAAGACAGCATAACAAGGTACAATAAGACTATGCACAAAACCTCGTTTTAAGGCTGTCAAGGAAACCCAGTAGGAGGAAATGGGTCCCAAGAGCAGGCAGAAGACTCAGAGAGACACATACACACCCCATTCCCACTGTTAGGAGACCCACAAGAAAACCAAGCTACACATCTAGAACATACATGCAGAGAACCTAAGTCAGATTTATGCAGGCTGTGTAATTGTTGCTTCAGTCTCTATGAGCCCTGCTTAGTCGATTGTGTGGGCCACATTCTTTCTCTTGGTGTTGTCCTACCCTCTGGCTCCTACAGTGCTTCCTCCCTCTCCTCCGTGGGGTTCTGGGAGCTCCACTTAATGTTTGCTCGTTGATGCATCAGTGTCAACAGTTACTGGATGAAGCCTCTCTGGTGATTGGATACTCACTTGAGTCCTTTTCTTCTGCGTCCTAACTTGGGAGTGCTCCATGTATGAGTTCACTTTCCCTCTTGCTAAATTTGCACACCCCACCCCTCTAGAACCTCTGGAGGACTAGAACTGTGTTTGTGACTCTAGGCCCTCCCTCCTCTAGTGAACTGTACTTATCTAGGTTGCTCAGAGCCAGTGGGTAGGTTCCGTGGAAAGAAACTCTTATATAGCCTTGTTGGGGCTGCTATGTACAGTACTCAACTTAAACGGAGGCACTATTTCTGACCAGAGTTTTAAAACAGCAAAAGCCAACTGGTGGGGTCAAATTTCAAATGCTAGCTTTCTGTTTAGGATTCCTCACTTTTTGTTGATAGTCCAGTTCTCTTCTCTCCCTCCCTCCTTCCTTCCCTCCCTTTCTTTCTCTCAAGAATTATTTTATGGGAGTACAAAGTTGCTCTCTTCAGACACACCAGAAGAGTGCATCAGATCCTATCACAGATGGTTGTGAGCCACCATGTGGTTGCTGGGAATTGAACTCAAGACTTCTGTAAGAGCAGTCAGCGCTCTTAACCGCTGAGTCACCTCTCCAGCCCCCAGTTCTCTTTCTTTCTTTTTTTTTTCTTTTCTTTTTTTTTTTAATTTTTGAGGCAGGGTTTCTGTGTAACCCTGGCTATCCTGGAACTCACTCTGTAGGCCAGGCTGGCCTAGAACCCAGAAATCCACCTGTTTCTGCCTCCCAAGTGCTGGGATTAAAGGTGTGCACCCACCACCACTGCCCCCCCCAGTTCTCTCTTAAAATTTTACTTTTATTATTATATATAAGTATACTGTGTATATAAGTACACACCAGAAGAGGGCGTCAGATCTCATTACAGATGGTTGTGAGCCACCATGTGGTTGCTGGGATTTGAACTCAGGACCTTTGGAAGAACAGTCAGTGCTCTTAACCACTGATCCATCTCTCCATCCCCCCTCCCCCCAGTTCTTACTTAAATTAAAAAAAAAAAAATTGAGACAAGGTCTCACTGTCACCCTGGTTGGCCTGGAATTCCATTTGTAGATCAGGCCCTGAACTCACAGATTCTATCTCTGAGCTTCTGGGATAAAAGACATGCTGTAGCATGATATCGAATAATATTGAGATTTCTTTGTATAGCCCAGGCTTGACTTGACTTTTGACAGTCCTCTTATGCCTTAGTCTCCCAAGTGCCTGAATTACAGCTTTTTTTTTTTTTTGTTTT
>NW_022196912.1:85874017-85886682 GCF_008632895.1 Mastomys coucha | reverse complement strand
GTAGACCAGGCTGGCCTCAAACTCAGAAATCCGCCTCCCTCTGTCTCCCAAGTGCTGGGATTAAAGGCATGTGCCACTAGTGCCCTGCTACATTATGGGCACTAATGTACATCTACAATCCTGCTTCCAAATAAAGCCACATCCACAGGTACTAAATGTTAAGACTTCAACTTGTCTTTTTTGGGTGACATAATTCAACCTATGAGTAGTAAATCCTTGAATTGACTTTATAGGTAGTTACATGAAGCTGCAGAACAATCAGATTTTGTTTTAAATGAACATTTTTATTTCCTTAAACAATCACAATACAAGACAAAATCAGTACAAATGCAGAGTAGACGGTTTTGTATGTGTGTATTATCAGGAACTCAGTACAGAACCCAAGTTGGTCTTAAACTCCTGGGCTTGGATAATCCTACAGCTGAAGGACTACAGATGTGTGCCAGCATGTACAACTGGGGATTTATTAAAATATCTCCTGCAAAAAAATGTTATTGAAATAGTGGATCCATGTAAGTTGAGTACAGTATTCCTTCTCCTGATCCTTAGAATGCTCATAGTCCTTCTGGTGCTGATGCTCCAGAGAGAAGATGACAACAGTGTCAAAGCCGTGACAGTCACAGTGCCTATGACAGATGTGCTCAGGGCAATAGACATTGTTATCGCCTCTAGGACAAAGCAGATTAGGAGAGTTTCTGGCCAAGGTGATGTTTCATTACTTAACATGAAATTCAGGTTAACTTCTCCTTAAAGTGTGATTAGCAAGGTCTCACCTTAATGTTACCCTCAGCTTCAGCACCTCAGCTCGTTTGCCTTGAGTGCAGAGTTCTGCTCACATAACCTGAAGTAACTTGTCCCCACTGTCCTACCTGCTCTTCAGGAAGCAGGTCAAAGCTCTTCTAAATGGTTTTTCTCCAGGGCCAAATAGTGTCAGTAGCAACAAGCAAGTGATAGCTTCTGTGTGACTATTTGTGTGCAAATCTGTCTCTATTAGCCTTTGGCCCTAAAGGGCACCGGTCTACATCTTACTGCTGTATGGTCTACACCCACAGTATCCACAAGTATACAGGGCATATAGATGTTTAGTAGGTATCAGTAAATCTTTTCTTTTTTCTGAGACAGGGTTTCTCTGTGTATCCCTAGCTGTCCTGGACCTCACTCTGTAGATCAGGCTGGCCTCGAACTCAGAAATCCGCCTGCCCCTGCCTCCCAAGCGCTGGGATTAAAGGCATGCACCACCACTACCTGGCTAACAGGTTCTTCTTTTCCTACGCTTATTGCAGGAAGCCATCTTCTTCAAGAGTTCGTATCTTCATATGTAAAGAATATGGCAAAACTTGGAAAGATTTAAAAAGCAAAGTGATTAGACTATGTGTGGAGTTAAAGTATACACACCAGAACCTGTGTTAGTTTCTACTCATGCATGCGCACGTGCGCGTGCACACACACACACAAAACCTATCTTCAGGAGGAAGTTCATTAAACAAATGAGGAAAAATAAAAGTTTAACAATGAATGAGTCCATTAGTTTAAAGGACATAAAACCCTTGTGCTAGACTAGGCCATGGTGGCGCACACATTTAATCCCAGCCTGGTCTACAGAATGAGTTCCAGGACAGCTAAGGTTACACAAAGAAACCCTGTCTTGAAAAAAACAACAACAACAAAAAAACAAAACAAACAAAAGAACCCTTGTGCTGAAATAGAAAGCACAAGAGCCGTGATTACTATCATTATGTTTACTAGAAATTATAAAGAGTGAATTACATTTTATAGGAATGTAGAGGTTGCATGCTCTTGAACATAAAGTGCATATGGATGTGGGTATCTGTGGAGGAGTGAGGCATTAGGTCCTCTGGAGCTGTAGTCTCTTTCTGAGTCATGTGCTGTGGGTGCTGAAACCAAAATCAATTCCCCTGGAAGACATATGCTCTTAGCCACTGAGCCATCTCTGTTATTTCAGATTCTAACATGGTGTATTTTTAGATCCTTTGTTTCACTGCATGCCCATGAAAACTTTTCAGATCTTTCAGACTGTTTGATAGCAGGGCCAAGCATTCACTATGCAGGGTGTAGAAATACATACTTTTGAGCTCCACCCAAGTAAGTATAAATTGAAGTACCATTCTCCACCATTAATACAAGTTAGTAACAGCAGCATTACAATACTCATCACTTTCACTAGTCTTCTTTCTTTTTTCTTTTTTTGGTTTTGGTTTTTTTGAGACAGAGTTTCTCTGTATAACCCTGGCTGTCCTGGACCTCACATCCACAGGCACCCACATCCATATGCACACATATATAATTTTTAAAAAATTTAAAAAGAACCTGAAATGACTGCAAAAACTACACTCATGGGCTGGATCTATTGCTAAAAATAGTAAAATTAGTGGAGTTTCTAATACTCAGGACTGGAGGAAACTGGACTATATAATAAACTTATCAAATTGAACAGTTTAGCTATATTTTATTGATATAAATACATATCTCACAAGCATCCACTACCACATAGGCACAAGAGACAAAGTCAGGTGAATTAAATATTAATGCAATGAGAAAATACAGAAATGCTTTGTTAAATAAAAGCCACCTATATATATAATAAATCATCCTACATAGTTTGTACAGTTTACTTCTAATTGATTAAATACTTGAAATAAGCAAGGCTGAATTTATCCAAGCGTTTATTTCTCGGTGGAAAATGCTCTTTTCATCAGTGGTGGTTGCGTTTTCCCAACATCAAACATCATTTCCAGAGGCGGGTTGTTGAGAGAACACCAGTCAGGTATGCGGCCCGTCTGGTTATAGTACTCCTTTGAAATGGAGCGGCTCCCAAGTATATCCTGCAATGCTCCAAAAACAGCCCCTGTGTAGTGAGAATAATTTCATAGCTAAGATGATAGGCCAAGAAAGTGTAAGCCGAACTCATCCATTTTATGCAAAGAGGGGACTGGTAAGTTCAGCAACGCAGATCAAACTCTTATTTCAATTCAATGGGATTCATTCTGAGAAACAGGGTGAACCATAACTCCTGTGTTGGAAATAATCTAAGGACCCTTTGCAGATTTCAGTGAATATGGTTTTCCAAAAATCTAAAAAAGGTAAAACAGGATGAGGTAGAAGGATTTTTCAACTCTAGAAAAGACTCGCAGGGCAGTGGTGGTGCACACCTTTAATCCCAGCACCTGGGAGGCAGAGGTAGGTGGATTTATGAGTTTGAGGCCAGCCTGCTCTACAGAGTGAGTTCCAGGACAGCCAAAGGCTATACAGAAAAACCCTATCTTGAAAAAGCAAAAGTCTCAAGTTTTCTCTGTCACAACTCTATTACATGTCATTAAATAACATTGCAAAACCCAACAGACATCATTTAAAAGTTTTAAGAGTTTTTTATACCAGAAAAATCTTACAAAGATGCACAAGGCAAGGGCTGGAGAGATGGCTCAGCGGTTAAGAGCACTGACTGCTCTTGCAGATGTCCTGAGTTCAAATCCCAGCAACCACATGGTAGCTCACAACCATCTGTAATGGGATCTGATGTCCTCTTCTCATGTGTCTGAAGACGACCAGTACATGAGTATAGTGTACTCTTATGCATAAAACAAATAACTTTAAAAAAATGCACAAGGCAATCTTTATGAAAAACAATTCAGTTTCTAAATCTAATCTAGGTGAAAAATCAAGATTAACTGAGTTCTACTTTACAAGAAAGAGTACTACATTCACTTAAAACTCCTAACGTGTTTTTTTCTTTCTGAATGCATGCTCCTGCCACCAGTTCTATCAGAAAATAAGCTCTATATGAATATACACATCTGTGACTGCTTTTCCTTAGTAGTTACGTACGAGACTGTGTGATTATCCAGTGGTACTATCTTAAGAGCACTCAATGAGCTCCACCCAAGTAAGTGTAACTCAAGTACCGATCTCCACCATTAATACTAGTTAGTAACAGCAGCTGTCATTACAATACTCATCACTTTCACTAGTCTTTTTTCTTTTTTTTGGTTTCTCTGTATAGCCCTGGCTTTCCTCGACCTCACTCTGAAGACCAGGCTGGCCTCGAACTCAGAAATCTGCCTGCCTCTGCCTCCCAAATGCGGGGATTAAAGGCGTGTGCCACCACTTCCCGGCTCCACTTTCACTATTCTGAGGAATGACTTTATATAAATATAATTATTATTTGAGACTGAGTTTTACTATATAGTCTTGACTGGCCTGGAGTTCACCATGTAGATCAGGCTGTCTTCAAATTTCAAAGAGATCTGCCAGCCTCTACCTCCAAAGTTTTAGGATTAAAACCATGTGCCACCACACCATCCCTAAGGATGAACTTTATTTAAAAAAAAAAAAAAAGAAAAAAGAATTACAGTGCAAAGGCCAGCAGAAACAGGTGTATAATTCTAAAAATTCCTATAATTTACAGAAAAGCCACACTTTAATAAAAATTATTTGTCCACTTGAGGCAGATCTAACTTTGTAGCTTAGACTGGCATGGAATTCATTATGTAGCCCAGGTTTGCTCAAACTTTTTTTTGGTTTTTCAAGACAGGGTTTCTCTGTGTAGCCCTGGCTGTCCTGGAACTCACTCTGTAGACCAGGGTGGCCTCAAACTCAGAAATCCACCTGCCTCTGCCTCCCAAGTACTGGGATTAAAGGCGTGCTCCACCACCGCCCGGCCTTGCTCAAACTTTTTATCTGTCTACCTTAGCCTCCTAAATGACTGGATTATGGGTCTTTATTGTTCAGTGGAAAATGATCTTTTCATCATCATCACCATCACCATCACCATCACCATCAATGCCTAAGCTCTCCAACATCAAACATCATTTCCAAAGGTGGGTTGTGAGAGATACAGTCAGGTATATGACCCAGCTAACAGCTTTACTCATGAAGTAGGGAGTTTTGAACAAAGTCAATGTTCATTTACTTTGATACACTTACTAGTAAAACCACTCAGGACTAAGTTCTTACCTCCCAACCAGGCCACACAGTTAGCTTTTGCAGGAGGAGTATGAATTCGGAAGTTCTTGGTGCCAAGTGTCTTTTTGTATTTTGGCTTTTCTACCAAATACCGTATTTCTGCAAGCAACCTGTGGAGAAATCCTGGCAACATAGATGTGCCACCTATGATTACCAGATTCTCTGCCAGTTGCTTCCTGGTGTCTATTGGGCACTGTTGTAGAAAAAGGAAAAAGGTTATCAGAACCGGCTGAGTACTGTTTAGCTAGACTCTACCCAGAAGCAGACAATGCAGGCGGCAGCAGCACCTGCACCACAGGAGACAGGGAATGTTTCCATACAGCAAACAGAGCCACCATGAACATACTGCCACATATGTATTTCTGAATATTTTAAGTAGCTTTTAGATTTATTTAGTCAGTCATTTTTGTTTAGATGGGGTCTCTCTAGATAGCGCTGGCTGGTCTAGAATTCACTATGGAGGCCAGGTTGGCCCTGAGATCCATCTGTCTCTGCCTCCAAGTGCTGGAATTAAAGGCGTGAACCATCACACCCAGACTCTACATTACCTTCTACACTAATATTTAGATTGTGTGCATGTGAATATAGATTCCAGTGCTGTGCAGAGACTAGAGGGCTACTTGCAGGAGTGCGCTCTTTTTTCTTCTTCTTCTTCTTTTTTTTTTTTTTGGTTTTTCGAGACAGGGTTTCTCTGCGTAGCCCTGGCTGTCCTGGAACTCACTCTGTAGACCAGGCTGGCCTCGAACTCAGAAATCCGCCTGCCTCTGCCTCCCAAGTGCTGGGATTAAAGGCACACACTACCACTGCCCAGCAGGCTCTGTTCTTCTACTAGGTAGGTCTTAGCTAATGAACTTGTCATCATGCTTGCTGGCAAGTACCTTTACCCACATGCCTGGCCCACAGGGTTAGACTTGAAAATAGTGTAGAGTAAATTCCAAGCAGCACAGCTTAAGTAAAGAGCACGTTACACTTAACTACTACTGCCACCCTCCCCATTTACTTTGTTTTGGTTTTTGAGACAGACACAGATAGGAACTTACCACACAGCCCCAGTTAGCCTCAAACTTGTAATCCTCCTGTCTCTGCTTTTAGAGTGTTCAGATAATAGATGTGTGCCATTGTTCCTGGCTTAAAACTGAAATGTTGGGGCTGGTGAGATGGCTCAGCAGGTAAGAGCACCGACTGCTCTTCCAAAAGTCATGAGTTCAAATTCCAGCAACCACATGCTGGCTCACAACCACCCATGAAATCTGACACCCTCTTCTGGTTGTCTGAAGACAGCTACAGTGTACTTATAATAAATAAAAGAAAGAATAAATAAATCTTTAAAAAAAAACTGAAATGTTTTCAAGTTCTTCTGTTTATACTAGTATAGCTAGGATCAGTTGCTGGGGAAGAGAACATGCTCAGAGCTTGTTTGGAGGCTCGAGAACACAGCTGTCCATGCGCTCCATGGAAGACACTTTCCTCTACTGAAAAGGCTGTGCTTCAAAGGAGAGATCTGGACTCTGCCTGGCCAGCCAATCACACTGGCCTGGCAACCATGGGGTGCTGATGTCACAGCCTGATCATCCTCACTCCAACCCTATGGGAGCTGCACTTCCTTGCTCTAAGAATTAGGAATGAAATACTTGAAACAGTGGAATTCCACAGAGAAGCCATCAGGTTTGGTGGCAAGTATCCTTACCTGCGGAGCTACCTTGCTGGCACTATAAATATTTTAAAATACTAAGAAAAGGGTTTTTTGTTTGTTGTTTTGTTTTGAGACAAGGTTTTACTAAGTGATCCAGGCTAGCATGAATTTTTATAAATCAGGTTGGCCTAGAATTCTTCATCCAACTGCTTTGGCGTCTCAATCACTACCATGTTCAGCAACATTATAAAATTCCACAGAAAATTAAAGTAAGAAAATGTAAGCCAGGTGAGATAGCCCATGGCTGTAATTCCAGGACTTGAGAGGGAAGGGCAGAAGAATTTGAAGAATTGCCACAAGTTCAAGGGTAGCCTGGTCTATACAGTGAGTACAGGCCAAAAACCAAAACAAAAGAAAATAAGGGGACACAAGTAACAACAACAACAACAGCAACAACAACAGTATTCTATAAAACTGTAAAAGGAAATAAGTAATAAAAGGGTTTGAAAAATTACTTTATTCTTACAAATATATGACAAGAAAAAATACAGAAGATAACACTTAAAAATATTCTTTGAAGTACTCTTACAACATTGGGAAACTTTATAAATACCTGTAAAAGGGAATCCAATATTAAAGTGGCAACTGACTTCTCCTCATTATCTTGTTCAAAAAGGATTTCCACAACTGAATCTCTAATGAAATTAAAAAGAAAAGAGAATACTTTATAGTCATTATATGACATAGAATAAAGGATTAGTTACACTGACATAATGTTTTTAAGTGGCAGTACCACCTTCATGAATTATTTAATAAAATATAAAGCTTTTCTCATTGTAAATGGGGAAATGGTGTATCTACCTCCAGGGGTTAAGAGGATTCAGTGAGCATGTAAAACAAGGTGTGGCACACAGAAAGCATTCCTCAAGTGTTTCCTACTGCTCTAGTAATATTTATATGTTTTGGATTTCTTTTTTTTTTTTTTCCTCTCTGAGACAGGGTTTCTCTGAGTAGCCTTGGCTGTCCTGGAACTCACTTTGTAGACCAGGCTGGCCTCGAACTCAGAAATCCACCTGCCTCTGCCTCCCAAATGCTGGGATTAAAGGTGTGCACCACCACCATCTGGCAAGAGGTTACTTCTTAAAGAGGTTACTACTGGGCTGGAGAGATGGCTCAGAGATGCTCTTCCAGAGGTCCTGAGTTCAATTCCCAGAAACTGCATGGTGGCTTACAACCATCTGTAGTGGGATCTGATGTCTCTTCTGGTGTGTGTGACAGCTGCAGTGTACTCATATACATAAATAAATCCTATTTTAAAAAAAAAGAGTTTACTACCCTGCATTTGAAAACATATTTCATGCCACTTTTTGAAACACTATTAATTTCATTAAAATAACTGAATTACTCTGACAAACAAGAAGGAAAGAATTTCTTTGTTTGTTTATTTTGTTTTGTTTTGGAGACAGGGTTTCTCTGTGTAGCCCTGGCTGTCCTGGAAGTCACTCTGTAGAACAGGCTGGCCTCAAACTCAGAAATCCGCCTGCCTCTGCCTCCCAAGTGCTGGGATTAAAGGCGTGTGCCACCACTGCCCGGCTAGAAAGAGTATTTTTAAAACTTTAAAAAGTTGGATAAAACTACTGACCAAAAATAAAGCATCATAAAAAATATTTTACTGTTATCCTAGAAAACCTCACCTAGGCTTATACAAATATGTTAAATATGTTAAGTCATTATTTCCCTCTTAAAAATAATGTCTAACCTGATTGATCCAAGTACATGTAAAATTTTCTCTCCATCCAATGGATAGTCAACATCTGGAGGTGGAGTTGGACGCTGAAATGTAAAAAAATAAAAAAAATAAAAAAAAATAATAAAGGTATAATCATAAGCAAACATACAGGTAACTTTTGCAAAAAGAATTAATTTTTAAGCTTACCTCATTATTCCCATCAATATTAAATTTTGCTGCTTGGATTTGCAGTCCACGCTTCAGATCACTTACAAAGCACGTACGCACTGAAGGAGGAAATAAATGAGCCTCCATTACTGCTTGTTGTTCAATGAATGGTAAGCTTATACCTTAGCCAGCACAATCCCATTCAAATGAACATATATTTTAAATATTCACCTCCTGTAAAAGCAAGTATTATTTTATTGCTTTTATATGAAGCAGAGTTGAGGATTTACTAAAGATATTTTAATACAGGCTTAAGCATGAAGTTTACAAGAAAAAAGGAGGGGCCAGGGAGATTAGGAGAGAGAATCGGGGCAGCAAAGAGAGAAAGAGAGGCACCCAGGAATAAAGACAGGCACATTTAAGAACAAAAACGCAGGCTTCTCTATGGATTGTTGTCCACAAAACCACATTCTAAAAATCCCTCTACAGAAGTCTTCTTCCATTTGATGGCCACTGTAGAAGTGTAATGATACAAATAAGCTGCACCACCATAAGAGAGAGCTCTTCCAACTAAATAGTATGTGCTTCCAGGGTTTTTATTTTCCCTTTTCTCATTTTGATCCTTTAAAAAAATCTGAGTGAAGACACAAACTCCACTTAACTCTTAGCTTGCTTACTTCCTGCATGGCACATTCTACAATGTCACCTGCCTACTACTCTATCCTTTTAATATTTGCATTCTGGACACTCAATACTGTGTGGCTTTTTTTTTTTTTCCTATAAATACCTTTAATAAAAGGCTTTAAGACAGAGGAGTAAGTAAAAATTTTAAATCTGAAAAAAAGCTGGGGATGAATACAAGATAACCAATAACTTCAGCCAAGTTACTTTTAAAACATTACTTACACACTTAGAACAATTTATTTTCATTTTAAGATAAATTCTAAGCTGGACAGTGGTGGCACACACTTTTAATCCTAGCACTGGGGAGGCAGAGGCAGGCAGACCTCTGAGTTTACGGTCAGGCTGGTCTAAAGAGTGAGTTCCAGGACAGGGAGGGTTACACAGAGAAAACCTGTCTCAAACACACACACAAATGGTAAATTCTGCTGGGGGATAGAGAGATGTCTCAATGGTTTACAACACTTGTGCTTCTAGAGGACCTGGATCCGTTCCCAGCACTTACATGGTGGTCACAACCATCTTAACTCCAGTTCCAGGGAATCTAGTGCCTCTGACCTCCACAGGAACCAAGTACTCATGTGGTGCACATACATACATTAGGGTATGATACTTACACAAATAAACTAAACTGAGAAAAAAAAAAGGAAAAAAAAAAGGGTCTTCTGGCTAGCTCCAGCTGCTCTGAAACTTGCTCTGTGTGTGTGTGTGTGTGTGTGTGTGTGTGTGTGTATTTGCACCACATGCTGAGCATATAGGACATGCCACCACAAAATATTTTCTATCTGTACTTTTAGACACATGTGCCCTTCAAACTAGCACTAAAGAATGAAAGGAACAAAAACAGAGATGTAAGGCTGGAGAGATGGCTCAGCAGTTAAAAGCAGTGACTGCTCTTCTGAAGGTCCTGGGTTCAATTCCCAGCAACCACATGGTGGCTCACAACCATCTGAAGTCTGATGCCCTCTTTTGGTGTGTCTAAAGACAGCTACACTGTACTTACATATAATAATAAATAAATTTTTAACAAAAAAAATCCCCCGAGGGCGTGAGGGATGGAGATGGGTGGTGTTAGGGCATTTGCTGTCAAGCCTGAGCACCTGACGATCACAAAGACCTTTACGCTGACAGAGAAAACCTCTTACCTTTAATATCTTCTAGGACACCTTCTGGCACTGAACCTGAAACACAATTTTATTAAGAATTAAAGAACCCGAGTAATAATTAAAAATCCTATTTAATTCTCTCCATTCCCCATTTTTCATTTATGTAAAATTAAATAACATATTGATCTTTTTAAAGGTCTAACAGAAAAATCAACTTTTCTTTTAGGGAAGAAATCTTTCCCAAGTGAAACACTTCAAGTGAGGAGGCAGCAGAAACACTGAGCCCAGGAGAGCAGAAGTCCTACGGGAGACCGAGAGCGCACGCATCTTACAGCAGAAGCCAGCACACACAATGGGATTCACAATGAACTACATCTCCACACACATATGCAACCTAGTGTAGTCACAGCACTCCCCTAGCACCCTCTCTTGTCCCCTTTGTTCTTTCCCAATCCTAAGGATATTTTAAAAAAAGAGTAAAAAAAACTGGCATGGTGACTCAGGAAGCTGAGGCAGGAGGACTGCCCCAAGCTCAGGGACAGCCTGGGCTACATACTAAGACCATGTAACAAGATATTTCTAAAAACCAATAAGCAAGCAACACACACACAAAAACAAGAGTAACCTTTTAGACATGCTACCGGTGTGACATGATAAAATTTGTCAGTCTGCTTGTTTTCTGAAGTAGAAATAGGAACACAATTTTCTAACCTAAATTTAAAGTCTTCTAAACCAGCCACATATGCTGTCTCACCCCTTTAATCTTAGAACTTAGGAGGCATGGCAGCAGGATCTCTGTAAGTTAAAGGGCAGCCTGGTCTACATATTGAGGTTATGGGACAGTCAAGGCTACTAGTAGGACCCCAACTCAAAACAATATATAATAAAATAATGTCTTCCAAACCAAGTTTCAAAATTATTTTATTGGTATATAAAAGCAAAGAAACTTTTTGAAATGGATCAAGATAAATGGGTAAACATAACACTGTAATTCCCACCCAGATCTATATACCTTGCCTTAAAGTAAACTATTTATAATGAACTTAATCCAAAACCACCACCTCAAAGTATTAACCCATAACTTGAAAACTGGCATAATTGATCAATGTGCTTGAAAAAGAGTAAAATATGTTTACCAGTATTAAGAGGCCAGGGTGTAACTTGGGGATCGGATCCTGCTTAGCATGCACAAAGCTTTGGCTTTAACCGCTCACCCATTTATCAGCCACTTTGTTAGTCTGGCTGATAAAGGGCAACTTTAGGGTTAGGGTTAGTATTACTTCTATTAATTTTGTTCTTTTCAATTTCTCACTTTTGTGTTTCACAGCATGGTAATCATAGCACACAAGTTTATAAACATACATATTAAAGGGTCATGGTTCAAAGTGCTTTTAGTATGTGATCAAAACAGTTGGCAAGTCCTATCCTTAGACATTAACGTTTATCTAGGGATGGCAGTGCGTCTGTCTCCCAGCACTTGGGTGTTACTACTGGAGGAGGGAGTCAAGAACAACTCTAGCAACATCATGAGTTCAAAACTTGGACTCTATGAGGCCTCATCCCAAAGAAAATAGCAAACCAAGAGTGTGTTAAGGTTTACCTCTCAAGAAGGTAAAGAGACCTCACAAGATTTAATCCCGCCTATAAAGAGACGAGAGAGATGGAGCTGTACTAAAATCACAGCATTCCACAGCTGCTAACTTTTTTCTAGGACTATTCAGACAGTGGTCAAGAAATGGCTGGTGAAGACCAGCTTTCTGCTGCCAAGTAAGGAAGGCTGGAAACGAAGGCTGTAGTTCAGTTACGGTTAGATGCTACTTTAAAAAGAGGAGACAATCTTGGCAAATAATCACAACTGCTTAAATTCTGCAAGAATGGAAATAACAGCCATTCACTCTGGTAAGCTCCCCTTTAGACATTTTAGTAGAACAAAATGAATAATGTTTGTCTTTCCAAATCACAGCACCTTGATTCTCATTTCAGGATCTTGCTATGTAATCTAGGCTAGTCCTAACTCACAATCTACCTGGGTGTACAGAATGCTGAAATTATTCACTCTCTTTTTTAAAAAAAAAGGTTCTAAATACTAAGTGAAAGAGGATAATTAAAATTTCATCTGAGGATCTAAAGTATACTAAGATTTCATCTAAGCTTTGCTAAGGACTTCAGAGACAGCCCTTTAAATTCATCTAAATCTCTCGTTGTTGTCCAGTGTCAACAAACAATGTACTTCTGACTTCTCAATGTCAGAAATGTAATACAGATTAGGATTCTGAGACAGAGAAGATCAGAATAAGTAAAAGGCTCACTACAGAGAGCAACCCAAGAATATAGAGTTCCTAATATAGTTAATGTCTCACCACCCCTC